>NC_137659.1:15510718-16032774 GCF_963422515.1 Blennius ocellaris
CACACACTCACACACACACACACACACACACACACACACACACACACACACACACACACACACACACACACACACACACACACACACACACACACACACACACACACGGACTTGCAGAGTGTTTGAGACTGGGGGATTTCTGCAGAACCGCTGGCAACATTATAAACAGCTCCTCTACTCTGGAAACACTGCCTCAACTCCCCCCCCCACCCTCACCCACCCCCCCCGCCCCTACCCTCCCACCGCAAAGACACGGTTTCACAGAGAATTTATCAAGAAAAAACCCCCCGTTTGCTTGAAGTGCAAAGTTGCAGAAAGGAGAACAGAAATATGTGAAGCAAAAAATATAGTGCAAGAAAACCCCTCCAGGGTGAGAGGGCAGATCTGTGTTCAGCTGCAGCCAGTGAAGATACACAAAGGGACGGTTCTTGACATTATTTACGACACTGTCCTAATCTCTTTGACTGTCTGTGTTTGAATGGGAGAACTACACTCCGTCAAGATGTTTTCCAGACACGCTCTCCAGTTCTGAAAAGCTAAAAGAAGACATTCCATGATATTGCTAATAAACTTACACACACACACACACACACACACACACACACACACACACACACACACACACACACACACACACACACACACACACACACACACACACACACACACACACACACACACACACACACACAGACACACACACACAGACACACACATTTTTGCTTCCTTTTGGAATCTTCTCTCGTATTTTTTTTCCACATGTCTCTCTCTCTCTCTCTCTCTCTCTCTATCTATCTATCTCTATCTCTCGACTGAATCGTATCACAGAAACAGTGCCTCGGTCTGAAAGCAAGGTGAGTGAAAGAGTGCAGGCGCCACATCTTCAGGAAAAAGGGGGGGGTGGGGGGGGGGGGGGGGGGGGGATTGCAGGCAAACTGCAGAAGGGCCAAGACAAATTTCTAAACAACACTCCTCCGTGCACGCTTCCATCAAAGGAGCCACATGCACATGAACCATCGACGCATGCATGCTGCGAATCATGCACACAAGAAATTGTGCATCAGTCCCAACACAGACACACCCATGCACATGTGCACACACACAAACAAACACACACATGCCCAGGCTCTGTGAAATGATCAGATAAGTTGGGCTTTGGCTCCAGACCCTCAAGACTGAGTCCAACACAAGAAGAGATGTGTGGGACAGTCCCTGCAGTGCTCCTACGTACACATGCATAAGACAAGTTACTCAGAATTCAGGTATGGATGTTAGGATTTGTCAGTGATTTTAAAACCACGTGCTTCATTAAGCAAAATATAGGAAACATTTGAACACAAGTGAAGATTTTGTGTGTGTTTTGCGGTGACATTAAAATTCTTCTCTGTGTACAAAACCGCAAATGATCCAGCGATTTTGTATCTACAGAGTTTTGTTTATAGTTTTACCTCTGCGGGTCAGAGGTCACACTCTGCTACAGCGCAACTGGAGTTTCAGTGTTTGGCTCAAGGGCATTTACACAGGCCGATACTTGCAGATATTGTGGGTCTGAGTTTGGACTGCACTCGTCGACTGCCGCGCTTCACTTGTGTTGGAAAAAAAAATGTTTTGCTTCTTTAAAACCTTGATCTTGCAAGTGAGATGAACATTCCCTACAAGGAAAACACATATTTATTGAAGACACTAGAAGTTATTTTGAAATTCAACTCATTATGATTGCTCACTCCGGGGCACAGGGTGTAAATAAATAGCTTTCAGAGACTCTACAGCGGTGGTGTCAAACATGAGGGCCGTGGGCCAAAACCAGCCCATCAAACCACCAATGAATTGTAAAGATTTCAAAGAGAGCAAACTAATATCTTAGGAATACTGGACACTGAGGGCCATAAGGCAACATTTATAGAAGTCTTTTTTTTAATATTTCACTGTATTTTGCACAAGAAGGAATCATTAAAATTGATTTTATGTTGAAATTGTAGTAACCATTTTTATTACGCACATTCTGCACCACAACAAAAGACAATCTTCCACTCAAGATGTGTGACTACTGTGGCCCCTAAACTAAGATGTGTTTGACTCGCCTGCTATACAGTGTGGTTTTTCAGAAATGTAAACTCTTATGCTTTGACAAACTGGCTCAAGGCATATGAGGATTCAGGTTCACCATTGCTTCTTTAACTGAATGGTTCAAGCCTTTATCAAAGGAAACGCCATCATTAAAACAATCTGCAGTCAACAACAACAACAAAAAAATTACTTAATTCCCTATTTAGTAGCCTTGCTTCAAAGCAAGAAAACCCCAGGTTTGGAGGCCTTACTGTGTGGAGTTTGCATGTTCTACACGTGCCGGTGTTAATTTTGTGCAGGTAGTATAGGTTTCCTCACAGTCTAAAGAGGAACATATTGATAGATGGTTGATTTGACAATTACATTTTAATCCTCATCATTTACCGTGAGCTTCAACACTGTTCGCACTTGTATCTAAAAATTATTTTTGATTTCTGATAGACTGATAAAAGTTTGATTGTGTTGTTTGATTATCTTCCCAAAACTGTTTGTTGTTCAAGTGTAAGAGAAAAAAACCCCCAGATCTGTAAAGATGTATTCAAACTGCATCCTTAAACTGGCTATGAAAACTTCAGATTTGAAGATTGTAAGTGTGCAAAAAAAACAAAAAACGTATCCCGAGACATTTTGGTGTAGCAACCTTTATTGAAGGAGCTCTTACAAAAACCACTAAGGCTGGGTATCCCCCGGTAACAAAATCTTCTTTAACAACACTGGTAGAGGCTGATACACTGAAACTAATAGCACCACAGTTAATAACAACAGTTCAGTGAGTCCGAGTCGCAGATGGAGAAGTTGTGGGGACATGTGTGTGTGTGTGTGTGTGTGTGTGTTGGCTGTGAGGGGCTCACCAGTCCCATTAGGTTTATTTTCCGGCCTTCAACCATGACAGATGTTTTCCTCCTTCACTGATTAACTGCGAAGGTGTGCAGGGAGTGTGTGTGTGTGTGTGTGTGTGTGTGTGTGTGTGTGTGTCCGACAACAAGAAACAGGTTTCTGTCATTCGAACGGACTCTGGCATAATTGTTTACAGAAAAATCACCTGAAGTTACACATAAAAACCCACCCGTAAAAATGATGTACGCATTGGGGTGGGGGGGGTATATCCAGACACACACACACACACACACACACACACACACACAGAAACACACATGTTGAGTCCAGCTGTGGTGTCTTCATTAGCACCAGGTGTCGTACTGATGGGTTTTGTTTGAAGGCCTGTCTGATGTCACATCCTGTTATGCCATCAGTTTGGGGATCTAATAGAGCTTCAAGTGATGTTGGGTGTGAGTTTTCCATTTAGACTGGAACATGTTATCAATTTACCAATTAACTGCTCTAACAGTGGGGGGGGGGGGGGGGGGGGGTTAATCTAAATAAAGATAAAGGCCAATCAGTTTTTAGGATCAAAGGTTGTTTCAGTTTGGCAGGAAATCCCCGGCCAATGTGCTTCGAGTTCACAGCTGTGGTTGTTCGCTTGTGTTGGCATAGCGGAGGACATGACACAACTTGAAAGAATGGTAAGAGCTACAAAAAGGAGTCCAAAAGAGACTGTAGACATAAACCTTTTCAAACGGTGGGAGCTCCGGTCCTGGTGACACGTGGCTTGGCTGAGGTTAACCGAAGCTCAGAGTGAAACAGGCATTGTAGAATACCTGAGTAGACATGAGCTCGATCCAGATACCAGATGGAAATACGTCCTGAGGTGTGATTTGTGATTGGCTTTCCAGGACTTAAACGCTCCCGTTTTTTGAATTGGAACGCACCTGAATTTCACCTCCAAGGCAGGCGACTCATCCTGACTGTGTGCACGAGGTTTAAAAAGCGCCATGGTTTGAGCCAGCGTCTTAACTGGGCTTTGCAAAAAGGGGGTGAGGATTTGTACAGAACATGCTGTGGTCTGCCTTGGAGGGTCGACTCAGGCGAAACAGGCTTCAAAATCATCTTTTGAAGATATTTACATTGCTCTGCCACACAATCATTTGTCGTTTTGTGACATTTTCCTTTCCATTTCAAATAGTACTTTGAACACAGTGTATGAATTAAATGAGTGAGACTGAATATTCAAATAATGGGACTAAAAACTGAAAGCGTGTTGGTCCTGTTTTTTTTTGGTTTATTTTTTTCTCGGCTCCCTGCGCTCTAAGGCAAGGACACCCTGCGGGAGACGGTTTGGTGGAAGACGCCACGGAGCAGGGAGGGGTAATCTGGGACGCGGAATAAGTGGCGCTGGGCGTAGGTGATGTCGTCCGTGCGCCCCCTGCTCACCAGGGTGCGCAGGTTGGCCTCGTTGACCTGGCTGCCGGCGGAGATGACAAAGACCTCCACCCTGGCGTCCGCCACCTCTCGGACGCGCTTCTCCAGGACGGCCTCCGTGACGCCCTGCGACCTGCCGTCGGAGAACAGCACCAGCTTCTTCTTCCCCCCCGACGCGTCGCCGCGGCCACGTAGATTGGTCACGGCAAACTGCATGGCGCCCAACATGTCGGTGCCGTCATTCTTGAAGCCCGCCTCTTTAATGCGAGTGGACAGCAGGGTCAGGTTGGTCGTCAGCGGCTGCTCCATTTCCGCGTTGCGGCTGTACTGGGCCACGCCCACCCTGACGGTGGCGCCCCGCTGCTTCTCGGCAGTCAAGAAACGCTCGGCCAGTTTCTCCACGAAGGCCTTGCTCGTGTCGAAGCTCTTCTGGCCCACGCTGGCTGAGCTGTCCATCATCACCAGAATGTCGGTACTTTCAGCGAAAGTGACTGCAACACAAAGGTACAAACATCTGCTTCCAACAGCTGTTTCCACTGGGTCGATAAACACACTATGCATGTGAAAGAAACTGCATCTGAACATTGCAAAGCTTCATTTTATCTCTTTGTGCAGCCCCTCACATCACTTTCTGTACGAGCTTCTGATTGGCCAGCGACCAGGTAGAACCATTTCAAAAGAGTAAGGATTTCTCGCATCAAGGGCCTGTAATTTAACACCAGCTTTATGGTCAGGCTGTTACTATCTGCAGCCTTATATGGTCATCTGTGTCATAAAGGCCCATAAAGGAAATATGTGTTGAGGCTGATGTTAAATCAGCTAAACCTTGATTTTTTTTTTTAAATCTTTCTCAAAGATATTTAATAAATGTGAGGTCAAATTTGATGTGAAAGTGAATTTAACTGTTCATGTAAGGGCAGGTAACAGGAGAACATGAAAAGGAGCGGTAGCGTAGCGATTACCTTGGTCCAATAGTAAATATTCATTTATGTCATGTTTTTAATCATTATATCCCATTAATCTGCTGACGTTTTAAATCTTAACTGGGTGCTGTTATCATATTTTTTACATTTCTATTGTTTTGCTGCAGGAATTTTCATTTCTACGTCGGAATGTTTCCGAAAGAAATCAAGAAAGTTGCTGGCATTATTTGATCTTTGAGTTAATAAACACACAAGATGCATCAATTACAATGTAAAAGTGTCAAAAAGAGGGAAATTCAGGTAAATATGAGAAGGGGAAAACCCGAGTTCGACAAGATATAGCACAATCTTGAAACAGGAAAACACTTACTGGGACATTTGTAGTCGGGACATTTCTTTGCTGCATGAGAGAAAAACATGAGGATAAATCATTACTTTAGAATTTGACTCAGAATATTTGAATATGTGTCCTGTTGCACTTTGCACTGTGGTCGTCGTACCTTGACAGATGTTGTTTGTGATGTTCTGGAGGACATTGTCATTCAGCAACTCGGCGAAGTTGTCCAGGACGATGGGGAAGCCCGGTTTGGGGTCGCTCTTACACACCACCGACTCAAGCTGCTCCTGGTTCGGCTCACGACCCGAGTAGTCCTTCACGCCTAAACCAACAACCTGGAGGACCATGAAGGAGTGTTTGTTTACATCACCCGGGCCAAAAGTGTGGCGTATTTACAGATTCCATGCAGATGCACCGGACTCACCTGGAGGTTTTTACCACAGAGCACGTTGAGGGGAGTCTTATCCCTGCTGATATCAGAACGCCCGTCGGTGAGGACGAGGACGACTTTGTTCTCTTTCTTCATTTCGCCGATGGCATTGTTGAGAGCATAGTCAAGGGCTTCGCCGGTATAGGTGGCTTCGGCCAACCAGCGCAAGTCTCTCACAGCCCTGGAGACACACAAACACACCGAACGCATTTTTTCAAAAACACACCACATGGAAGAACGATCATACATATCATTTTCGCATCCAGACACATTAAAGGGTAGAAGAGTTAGGTTGACTTCGTCCATTTCAAAATGTCTTCCCTTTCAAGCAGGCAGTCTAACTTAAGCCTGTGTTTTTTTTTTTATTCCCAAAAGCAAAGCTAAGGAAACAGGCAAAAGGGATTTAGCTTATTTCTTGCTATTGAGGCGCATAATCACGAAGAAAACCACAAAACACTTACATTGAAATAATGATTCTAGTTGTTAGCCACTTTGGGGCACCTGAAAGAAGTGCTATAATGCCAGATTTGTTCCTGTAATGACCAACTTATCGAAAGTACTGTTTCATGATTAATTAATAATTGATTAGAAAAAGAAATCTCAAAATTGGACCATGCAGCGATTCTGACTTCAAACAAGCAATAGCATCGCCGCGGCTGTCGACGTGAATTGTTCAGTTATTGTAATTTGACACCAGCTTGACTGCCTTGCTGGTTGCTGTCCATGTGGTCACCCTGAAATATACCACTCAACATGAAAAATTAATGATAACCTGACGGAGTCTTTTTCCAAATACTTTTTTTTTTGTAAAACAAAAATTAGCCATTTCACTTTAAGTGGTGCAGTTGTTTTTTTGTTTTTTTTAATGAGTTGTTTCTGATGCCACAAGGGCAACGTGCCTTTGCAGTGAAAAGAAGGATGGTTGAGACAAGTACACCTCGGAATGTCAGGCATCAAACAATCACACAAACAGGAGGTTCATCTATAAAGTATCCATGATATCCGGAGCACTTATCTGACAATTATCCCATATCCTCATTCCAGTCTCCACACTAAGCTAAACACTTTGCTTTCTTCCGAGTCCCACTTATTTTGTGTATGTGTCCCTAATTAGCAGTGACGTCTCATCCCTTTCTCTGATTGGCTGTCTCTTTTCTGAGCCACACCTGCACAGTTGAATTATAAATGACTTTTTAGGCTTTCAGCTTGTTAAGAGGCGCAACAGATTTCAGACTTCAGAAATGTAAATGGTTTCACACTCAGGATGAAAACAAATAAAATACAACAGTTTGGGCACTTATTAATTATCTGTTGCTCGAACTGCCTGTGTCATGAGGACTGACACTGAATAATATGTGAACCACTAATACAATCCAAAGTTGAAATGCCAGATGAACCTTCACTGCAGGGAGAAAACGGCCTGGACGGGTTGGATGTGTGAACTCACTGTTTGAATTCGGCGAGGCTGTTGCCCAGCTTGACGACCTCTTGGGCTCGCGAGCCGCTGTACTGGACCACACTCACGCTGGATTCGTTAAATGCAAACTGGAAAGAAAAACACTCCATGGTGACTTTGTGTTTTCGGTCTGTGTCACGTCTACACGCACGCGCTTTTCCTCTGTCAACATTTCTGCGTCCCCACCCATCCTCACTAATTACATCCAAGCTGGGAGAGGAGAGTCACTGGAGGGACATGAAAGCAAGAGCAAAAGCCTCCAGACAACGCTTTCATTCATTCACTTTTTTCTATTTTGAGATTTGTTCTCAAGACAGAGATTTTGCAGCGTGATCACCGTTGTTATTATAATTTAAGACAAACACTTTACAAGGGCCAAACATCTGCTATCAATCAGAGGTCCAGCAGAACTGGATGAATGTGATATTCAAGGTGAGAGCTTTTGTACATATTTGCCAAAAAAAAAAAAATCACCTTGACTTGATGGTCTTTGATCAGTCTGTCGACGACGGTGACGATGAAGTCTTTGGCCAGAGCAAAGTTTGAGGCACCGATGCTCTCCGAGCTGTCCACAATGAATGCCAGGTCAACGGGAGCGCATTTACACTCTGAATACACGGGACACGCAAAACACCATGAACATGACGGCAGGAAATGAAAACGTTGTGGAAAAGTGGAACTAACGACTATGAACTTACCACAGCAAGCTGGAGAACATTGAGGAAGAGATATTAAAAGAAACAGAAAAATATAAGTTAATAGTTAATCACATGTGAAGAAAACAACAAAATGCTCAGGCTTTAAACTGCACGTTAAGATAACCAAGCAGAGTTTAAATGTTCCATCGCTGAGTACTACGAGCAAAACTTACAGCAGAGCTTCATGATGATATCCAGAATTTCACATTCCTGAAGAAAGAGGGAGGCTATATGTTAAAGCGTGTTATATCAACATTACATAACATTCAAACAATGTGACATTGGGCTCAAGATTTTTTCAAGCTGTTTTAAAAAGGAAAAGAAAACAGGACAATGGTGATATTTCATCTAGAAGTCGGTGAATATCGCTTTGGGTTTTTTTGTGTTTAGGAAATTGGATGAGTGCCTTTGGACTAAACATACAGTATCATTTCCAGATTAAAAACATCGCACACCCTCTAGAGAGAATTCATCCTGGAGCGTTCAGCCGTCTGGTCCAGAGGGTAAAATGAAGGCGAAGATTCAAATTAAATGGACTGATTCTAACTTTTTTCTTTTTGATACTTACATCAGTTCCTGGTGGTCCAGGAGGCCCCGGAGGTCCCTGAAGACAAATTCAAAATGAATAAAAGGACAAACGATATGAAGGTTGAGTGATTCATTCCTCTGTTAGAGGTCTATGTTTGTGAAGAAGAAAAAAAAACCAAAAGTGCATGTGGTCTCTGACTTTAAGATGACAGAGCAAGTTGAAAAAATTCTTTGGAAATGAAAAAAAAAGAAAAAAAGGGAGGGGGGGGGGGTGTGTACTCCCCTTGGACAGTTCCTTTTAAAATCATCACTCTAAACCAGATTCCCACAATAATTGAGCCCACATCCACACCCACACACACTGTGTGAGCGGCTATCTTTCTGCAACAACAATTTGAGTCTTCTAAAAGTTCAATGCCACAGCACTTTGTTTTTCTTTTTTTTTTTCACTTGGCTACAGGAAAAAAAAAACATCTGTTTTGTTTTAACTGACATTAAACTCAGTTTAAGAGCATTCTTCTCTGCGACAAAGACGCCAGAATAGTTTGCATGTGTGCACACAGGCAACCTCACATTGGAGAAAAGAGAAAACGGTCAGAGAGAGAGAGAGAGACGGAGACGGTTGTTGATTGTACAGCAGAGAAGCTGCGTCCTCTGAACACATGACGTAGATTCTTCCTGCTAAAATATGCAGGTAGGACTCGAGCCAGAGGAGACGCAAGACGGGAGGAAAGGCAGGAAAAGGAAAGACATCCAGTCGACGGGGAGTGAAAGGATAAACTTTGAACGGACGGTCAAGAAAACATGCGTTTGCACACTGTTATATTCATTTCAAGCGTTATTCATTTTTTCTCATGATTCATTTCCACAAGCGTGACTTGCCAGTTGGTGAAAAGAACTATGGATAACAGTATTTTCCTTCACACAGCGAGCCAAACTCAGATGCCAGGTTTTTTTTTTTTTAAATGTCTTCACATGTGGTTTGGTTGAGTGGCGAGATTACTCTGCGTTAACTGGATGTCTATGGAAGCAGAAACCTCTGCCCACACAGAGGAAAAAAGAGCACAGCTCATAATGACGCTGAGAAGGGTTTGGATTGTTTGTGTTGAACATGTTTCTGAAAAGCCTGGTGACTCCACATTTTTAATACCGTTAACTATTTCCATGAAAAGACCAAAAACCATCCAATCATCGAAGTAATTGAGAGGAGCTGCCTGTGTGGCTCAATATGTGAAGCCTTCCGTTGAGGACAGCCGTGCTCAACTCATGCAGCAGTTCTACTCTGCTAAAAGCTGTAAACACTTACTGATCCAACACGAGGTGTACAGCATCTTGATGAGCTTTAACACTTGTTGGTTTGTTGTTCTTTTCTCTGGCTACTAAACTTTAATTCAAGCCAATCGAAGCAGAATTCAACCATCTTTGAAATGGTTTTTCCTTTCTGATATCGCACATGCTTGCTCATGTGGATTTGTTGATTTATATATCGAAGGTATATCAAAATGCAAATAGCAATCAAATGACTGTTGTAATAGAAGTGCCCACAGTGGATCGTTGACGTTCATGTTTTCAGCAGTGATCAATAAGCCGGGAGGTCAGTATCACAGATTGGGAGAAAACTGCAGAAATTGTTAGCATGGCTACATTTTGTGTTTTCCTATAATTCTCTTTTAAAATGGCACGAAATACAAACATGATTTGATTCATTATGTTGGGTTCCTGTTGTGACAGTGTGAAGTAATTTAATACAACTTCAAAGGCTTTAAGCAATGAGTATCACGAGTAGAAGTATCATGAGAGAAATGGTACGATATTAGTTCATTCCTTTGAGTCGGGGGAACTGGACTCAGAGTAATGAACTCACCACGAAGTGGGCAAAATAAAGTTGGAAACTGAAGCAAGCAGGAAACAGAAATTGGCCTTAAATTTGGGCGTTGAATTTGTAAGTCAGGAAGTCTTTGCAGTGTGACTTTATTTGAGGTTTAGAGGAGGAGGTTCACTCTCTGCGTGTCCACAACGTCCTAACCGACGTCTCAGCTTGCTAAACGCATGCAGACAACCCTTCAACCATAAACAATCCCACAGAAAGTCTCCGTTTCACGCTCACACTCCTGTGCATTCTTACCGCTTGGCCATCAGACCCTCTGTGACCTTTGGCCCCTTTAGGTCCTGGATTCCCTGGTTCGTTGTTCTGTAAAAAGAAAAAAAAAATATATTGTTTTAATATTCTTTATACAGCAGCCATAATGAAAGTAGCCTGCAGGGGCGACTTGACAAGATGACAGATTTGTGTCCTCTGGGTGTGTTTCACAAATTGACATATGTCCTTATGACTGCAGGGGACAGAGCAGTTATGTAGCACACAGGTAGCGCCTGTTTTACAATAATCCCTCAGTAAGCTACACATCATGGAGGAATTGCATCAAATCTGAGTAAACCACACGGTAGCACAACTGGATTCGTGCGTGCTCATTTCGATTGTGAGAAGTAGAACTTTATTTTGAATACTGCAATAAATATATAAAAAAAGAATGTTACCAGAGTGTTGCCGATGATTAAAGATAATTGTTTATGTGATAGAAGTGGAGCATGACAGGAGAAATTTTGCTTATTTATTTTGGAGAAAACTTGATGGTTTAAAAGACTAAGTAGTCCTGCCAAATGCACAACTTTGTAAGTACTGAGGATCAATCTGTTGCCTGGCGAGAAAGAAATACAAAGCTTGTAACATGAGGATTTGATTATTGTTACATATTGTTATGTGTCATCAGCATACATGTGCAGCCGATGACGATATAATGAGGTAATGGTTCCATCATTGGGCTTCAAGACATTTTTTAGTTTGGACTTATATATATTTTAAGGAAAGGATTCAGAATTGACCATCTCCTGTATTTAATGGCATCCCGTTTTATGTGTTATTTTTAAAAGAGAATCCCGTTAAAAAAATCCTCATTATCCGTTATTCTGAAGTAATTTGTAATTCTCCTGCAGCCAGACCTTGGCTTCTCTGGCGGTCCGTCACACCAGTACAGCTGTTGGAGAACAAAGTTACAAAAAAGCGCCTGCAGCTGCTGTACTCTGACCCTCGCCTGAGATTACAACCCCGACTCTGGAAGTGTGGAGAATAAAAGGCTTGGCAGTGTAAATCAATTTAGGGGGAAATTATCCTGTCCTTAAGTTCCTGGTTCCCACAGACGATGTTACAGACTTTTAAAGAGATGTAGGTGTTTTCTGTTTGTGGAGGGGAAACAAGACGCTGAAGGAATTTCACATTGATGCAACATTGCAAAGTGAGAGCAGATTCCTTCCAAAAATGGCTTCCAAACAAGCTCTCGGACACACGTGAAGATTTAGGAGAAGCAACTGTTTTAAAGCAGGTATTTCATATTTTCTGTATTAGTTGTTTATTCGTGGGTCGACACATACGGCACCCCAGTTTTTAAAGCCTTCCCTGTGGACCCCTCCAGTGTTGAATGCTGTGATCTGTTTCCTGTCGCAGCTGAAGTCCTCAAACAAAGTTCTGCTCAATGTCAGACAGGTTGAGGTTTAAAGATGGTTCAGCCCCCTCCCTCATTGTAACATCCTTCCTAAGGAAATAAACTCTCCTTATCTCCTTTCAAAGAGGTACCTTTGTCAGTTTGGCTTTCCATATGACTTTTTCTTTAGTGTTTCATAAGAAGCTCATACACAGCACTCCCAACATTTTTTATTTATTTTTGGGATATTTCTTATTCAGGCTTTTAATTAATCTTTAGTTTAAACTGTTCTCTTCCTCGTTTTTTGTTCCGTCTCTAGAGCCCTCAGTTACTTAAATGTGTTATACACATATGTAGTGTGTATTCACTGCTCGTCACAAAAGTCATGGCAACTTAGCAAGTTATTTCATCTCCTGCCCTCCCTGCCGGGACCGGGATTCAAACCCTGGCCCCCCCGATGTTCAAGGTCAAGTCCTGATCCAGTGTGCCACAGTTAAGTACATATAGGTGGTCAATATTGTTGTTATTACTCTAAAGTGAAAAACAAAATCAAAAAGAAAAAAAGGTGATATTATAAAAAAGGTGCATTCAAGGATATAAAATAGAAAAAAGTGAAAAGTTTTTTTTCTCTGTTCTGGATACATCCATGAGGTGCAGTAAGGCTAAAGGAGCAAGTCAAGGCCGTGACGACACAAATCACCCCAATGAATCACTTCTGCTCTTTGATCTGTGTCAGATGTCGACTCAGACCAGAAGATCTGCACTCAAACACTGCAAAACGTCTACCGGTGGTGGACAGCGACGGGCGGGAACGAGGGAGAAGGTAATGCCAACCACCTGGCCTCTCATACACATACATATATACACACACGGCACATGTGGTTTCAGTTACCATAGATTCTCAGCTTCAAACGCTGATGTAAAGGACATGGCTCATACCTCAACTTTCTTGCACACGCGCTCACACGGTTATATCATGGCATCATATTTGATGACTCACGGCCAGATGGGACTGTTGCTCGTACCTTTGCTGGACGTGTGCCTATTATCATTCCAAAGTCTCTGAACTGAAGGCTCAATAAGGTCAAAAGGTCAAAAGGTCTGGCGCCATCTTTATTTTCTCTGACACACCTCTGTCTAAAACCTGCTGTCCCCTCTGGCCAAAGAAAGTGCGGTCAACAAACTACATGCCTGTACAGTGTGGAAAAAATGTGAACAATCTAAATCCGGAGGCTCCAAAATTTGTAATGAGACTGGAGGTACTGGACGAGCTTTCAGCCAGTTTGAAGTCTCATTATGTCCAGCCTCGATGACCCCCCCACCCCACGAGTGCAATGTCCAAAACAGTGAATGGACAAGTATTTGTGGGAACAAAAAAATGTCTGTCTTGGAGAATTAAAAAAAAAAAAAAAAAAAAGTCTCATGAATGCCTGTGGGGATGTGGGGATGGCCGCCACATGCTGAAGTAAAATTTTCCATAGAGACACACAAAAGAAATGGCATCCAGTCATGTATTTTTCATAGGGGATTTCGTTATGGCCCATAGAGAAGTAGTGGGCAGCTCTTGTTTCAGGAACACGTTCGGTTTTGGTTTGCTCCTCGATGAGACTATTACCACCACTCCTTTGTGGTGTGGAGTAAATAAAAAAGCTACTGGCAGCTGCAGTTCGCCAAGATCAAGACGAAGCCCGGTAACTGTGGAGCAAACAGCCGGGCTCTATCTGAACTGAACACAACACAACGCCAGCGCCTCCAAAAGCTTAGACGTATTTGTGCAATTAAAAACAAGTTGCAGCCTTATGTTGGACAATTTGGCAGAGTGCTTCTCTGGTTATGGCTTGCAGGTCTCCCATAAAACCCAATTTTGTTGTTTGTACACTATGAGACATAGCGTGTTAATCAACAAGCTTTAAAGGTCCTTTAAGGTACATTTAAAGTCAGAGCCAACTTTGTCATGTTCCATCTGTTTTCACTTTTTGTGCAAAGGCAATGTGAGCAGTTGCTGATATGGCCATATATTTATATAGTACATGATAGAAGGACATTAATACCTGAATAGCACTTTTTACAACTTTAAAACAAAGTGTTTTTTTTTTTTCTTTACGTTAATGACATTGACACACACCAAAAGCAACAGAGCCACACAGGATAGTTGTGTGGAGTTCTCCTTCCCCTTTTCATTACTGTCTCTGGTGCATGTTATTGTCACATAACAAATACACATATTTATGCAAAACCTTTTAGTGCAGTTATGTTGTGCTCAGCTGTTCGAGTTTTTGCACGAATGGGTACAAGTGACAAACAGTAGCTTCTGTTCCATGGCTCCTAAGTAGATTAAAAGACAATCAGATTAAAACTGCATCATGTAAATGCTTCTATCTGATTAGATTGACTGCAACAAGTTCTCCATGTTCATCTACTTCTGATGAAACTTTGGACAAGGAGAATGTTTATTTTGACATTGTAGTATTAAAAGAATCATCTAAACACATCTTCAAAACTGGAAAGCTTCCAGGTAAAGTTGGATGTGGAATTATGTGCGCGCGTTATAAATGGCCAAGAGTCACAGTTGGATTTATTTACTGAAAAATGATATTCTTAGAACGTATAAACATGCAATTCAATTTGATCACATTATTGAGTTTTCAAGTAAACGGGGCAAAACAAAGGCTACTGTAATGCCTTTTGAGACTACTGGAACAGTGAAAAAACACTATAAGCTCAGCTATACTTAAGTGGAGTATTAAAAAAATTGTATTTCATTACTTCTCACCTCTGCTGGTCATATATTTAAAACCACTTTAACCATGGGCTACTGCGTGACATTAGTGCATTTCAGCGTAAGTGCTCTCGCCTCTTTACAAGGATGTTTCCTACAGTCACTCGCTTACATGTTTTTGCTTGGGTGATATGGTTTATGGTGCTTAAACACAGCTGCGGATTCATTTACTCAGGTTACGAGATGTTTCCTGCTGGCCGCCGTTGCTCCTTAGCGACGAGCAGAAAAATGAGAGATGTAAACATCGTGGCGATTGGGTGTTGCTGCACTGCAAAGTCTTGATGAGCGGTCAGCTGACTTGGCACGGTAAATCCAACGCTTACAAGTTTAACCACCATTCGGGAGATTAACCGTCTCGTGGTAGTAAAGGTCAGGTAGGTGAAGGTCAGCGAAAAGCACAAGTGTTTATGTCAGGAAACGCGAACCTTGGAAATGCAGCAATTTTAATATAAACACAGGCAGGTTGAGCTGGTGGTTAAAATGTTCAAACTGGCATAGTGTATGGATGCTGATGGTCTCACACACACGCACAAAACCCAAAAGCACAACAGCTCCTTCATCGTCTCAGCTCATTTCCTGGTATCCTTGACAACGACATATACACAGCTGCATCAGCTCAAAGCCCTCTTCCCCAAAGACACACACACACACACACACACACACACACACACACACACACACACACACACACACACACACACACACACACACACACACACACACACACACACACACACACACACACACACACACACACACACACACACACACACACACACACACACACAGACAAAAGCATTTCCAGCTGCTAAACAGGAGGAGAGTGTGGGAGCAAAAATAAAGACCTGGCAGAAATTAAAGATGCTAAATAATTTTAAAAGTCTACACTTAAGCCAATGTTAAAAGATGAGCATTATTGTATAAGATGAAATGCTGTTATAAATTACTGTCTTCAAAGACTCTCATAAAAAAAGAATGATGTAAATCTGCCGATTATATGAGACATGTGACTCACATCCTGTCATTACTTTCTGCCAAAAGGGGATATAAGAACACTATATCAAGATCAAGAGTGAGCAGAAGCTCCAAAAAGGAAAAACTGAAAATGTTAGCGGCAAACTTACATCAAAGCCTGGCTCTCCAGCGTCTCCGTCATCTCCTTTGGGTCCAGGAGATCCCTTGCCACCCTAAAGGTTACACACTGGATATTAGAGATCACTGAATAACATGTACATGATAATCAATTTTACGCAGTTTTCATTTCAAGCAAGGTTGGCCACATTCAAAACAGAGGTGTAAAATGCAAATTATATGCGGCAATCTAATTCAGATCATGCAAAGGCTTTACTGCTGGTAACTTGTCAGAATACTAAACTAAACGCTTCAAGAGTCCCCAAATTCAATTATTACAAAATCAATAATTTTGAAAGATAACCCACCGGCTCGCCAGAATCTCCACGTGGTCCGGGATAACCCTAAAAAAAAACACAGCAATGTTCAGAAAATGCACTTTTATTTCTCGTCATATGCAGGATGCATTGACTACCTGGAGCACATACCTGGAAACCAGGACAACCTGCAGTGCCATTTCCTGGGACACCATCGATTCCCTGAAAGTAAGAGGGAGAAACATTTAAGTTAAAACATATATACGTATGCATTCGTCTGCTGCAAACCTTAATATTTTCAACATTAGTTATCTTTGCAGGGTCTTCCCACTCATGTCATGCATTCCCTTGCGACTTACCCTTACCTTAATAATAAGTACTACTTACTTTCAAACACGTCTCAAAATGTTTTTCTTCCTGGGGACTTGATTTTTTTTGTCCCCACAATGTGAGTGTGCAAACAGCTTCAGGTTCCCACAACAGACATGCACATTCACACACAGGCATGCGCATAACCAACGTAGTACTGACTTATGATGGATGGCACACATCTGTGTGTGTGTGTGTGTGTGTGTGTGTGTGTGTGTGTGTGTGTTCCCCCACTCTTTCTCCCCCTCTGTCTCCTCCACTCACCCTCTCCCCCATCTGGCCTCTGTCTCCTGGAGCTCCTTTGATTCCTCTTGGGCCTTTAGGTCCCTTCGAGATGAAAGAAACGGTAAGATTGAAAACACATGATGTACTGAATCTTCCAAATGTTTTCAACATTTGGATATTGAAAAAAACAAAACAAAAACCCAGTGTGAAGATGCATAAAACAGCACGTGAGTGGATACAATTGGAAAAACTTTGAGAAACCTTTAACCCTTTATGTCTTCAGATCCAGTCACTTAGAGATCCACGTTAAGGCCAAATTGAACAAAAGTGAGTTATTAAGGTCGAGGGAAAGGTTTCCTTGTTCCTTTGATCAATGAGCAAAAATGTTTCTCTTCAAAATCACTGACCAATCCAAAAAAGACCATCTTGAGAAAATAAATAGGCGACACTGATATTAATTGTTTGAGTCCAGCAGAAGTCGGACAACCATATTATTACATCAAGTTCAAACAAAGCCATACAGGATGGCATGTTTAGTTAATTTGATGAACATGTCAGTCTTGCATCTGGTTTCATTTAAATCAGATATGGCCTGGTCCTGGTGCAGAAACCCCCAGGGCAGGCAGAGTGGACTGCATAACAATCAGTACCTGGCATCTCTTGCAAGTCTTGGCAAGCTCATGTGTCAGATTGTGTGATAAGCAGGGTCTGCTCACTATAAAGGTTTTTAGATGCCTGTAGTTCCAGGAGGCATGGCTCACAATAACAAACAGATTCATGACTGTAGTTGATGTAATAAATGTTTCTATTTTTATGAATTTTGGAATTAAATCAACACGGTCGCGTGCCAAGTTGGAGCTCCTATGATTCCGACTTTATTTGTTCGAATGGACAACGTAAAAAAAACTTTTACGGTTCCTATGAACCATTATATGTTCACCAAGGATTCAATGAATTGCATACGACTACATGAGGTCATCTTTTTCATGCGGAGCCTGGCCTTTTTCAAAAGACTGAAAAAAAGGTCAAACAAGAACACGAAAACTTTCTTGTGCAAGAAAACATTTTTGGCAGGTAATGGAGTGTCCATATGGGATCATATCGATCATAGTGAGAGGATGATTGACAAAAGATGCCGTCACTGCTTTTAAACGTTTGTGAAATTAACCGAGCTTGTTGGACTCACCTCTGGTCCAGGTGGGCCTTCATCTCCTCTGTAGCCGGGAGAACCAGCCCTGCCAGCCTCGCCCTTCAAAACAAAACAAACAAACATTATTGAGACACAGTAAAACATCAAGATATCAACAAAGAACCAACAAGATAAATTCATTGTGCATTAGTTGTGGGGAAAAAAATTAATTGTGAATATCAAACACCTCCTACTCTGATTTGTCTATGTTTTAGTATGTCAGCAAAAACTTTTTAAAATTGTTTTATAAGTAGTCTGATTGAAATCTGATCAACTCAGATCCCATAATTTATCGAAAGTAAATGTATTTAATCAACAGATGAAATTCGTTAATTGATTTTGACGGCCCCCTCCAGGGCCTTCAAAGCAGATGTTGTCACCCAAGTGATTTATTTGGCACAATATGTTCAACAGATGCTCTTCTTGAGTCAAACCGTCACTCAGGGACCCTCAGTGGTGACCTGAAGGCAAACGGATTTTTTGGTAAAACTACACTGAACATTCGAGAAGTAAAGAGACAAACTGTCACATTTATAAATGGAAAATCTTTCAAAGCAGCACATTTTATCTAAAGCGATAAAGTTTGTAAATTTTTAGCAAATTTGTAGCCTATCATTTAAGTTTTCACCTCACGGTACAACGTACAAATCTTTGGAAATAAGGGTTGTGCTACTAAAATGAAGTGTGGAAGTTTTTACTGGGTGCAAATAATGAACAGAAAGCAAGAGCATGTGAGGATAAAAAATTTTTTTCCCTGACTGCATAAGGTGGGCCCAGATTGTCAGTTATTCCATGTTTTTGGTACGTCTTGTACTTCAGCTCGTCAGCGTTCACCAGAGCTCCGATGGGGAAATGAGGAACAGTCAAAAAAAACACAAAAGAACCATTGAGAGCTCTGACATCACGGAAGTTACCGCAGCTAACGCTTGCAACGTATTATTATTATTACTGCGCTGCCCGGTGCCTTATTAAGAAAACCGTTCTGAGGCTTTTGCTGGACTGAATGGATAGAAGAAGTGAGTCAGAGGGGAAAGAGTGAGCGCCCATGTTCCCAGGAGGAGGACAATCTGAGAATGAGGGGAGAGGGGAGACGGAGCACGGAGGAGTGGGCAGCACTCCGGGGCAGAAGCCAGGTCCGCGCCTGTTAAACCTTCCGCCTGGTGCCTCCCACTCAACGTCAAAAATCGATGCGCATGCACGTTCTCTACGCAGTTCCCTCTCCGAATGGAAAAAAAAAAAAAAAAAAGGAGGGGGGGAGAATGCGAGACAGAGAGGTGGGTGGCTTGTACTTGGGGCTGTGCCGCCTCTTAAACGCCATACGAACTGGATAACAAACGGCGCTCGAGGCTTCTGTTTGTGCTTGTTTATATTTGAATGCGACCGTGACTCTTACAGGGTCTCCGTTGGGGCCGGTTGAGCCCTCCCTCCCCTGCTCTCCACGGGGCCCTGGCTCCCCCTGCGAAGGAAAAGAATAAATGCAAAAAAATAAAAAATAAAATAAAGGCAGTTAAGTCTGTGACAAACGACAAATACAGCATATGGAGTTCAGTTTTAAATGAAGACTCCATGTTTGGAGAACATGGGGTCTGACTTAAGAAACAGCTTGAGTTTCCTTACAGTCACCATGGTTACAATTGGCTCAGTACAGAAGCCAAACACTATTTCCCATGAATTTCTAACAGGGGGGGGTGTTGACATCAGATAGACCATGAGGGGCCGGGGATGGACTTTCAGTTGCTTCTTGTTGATAACAGAATCACTTACTAGCTCTCCTCTTGGACCTCTGTTTCCCCGGGATCCTTGCTCTCCCTTCTCTCCAGGTTGTCCCTATAAGGGTTTTTGAAAGATGTTAACACATAACTCAGGAGCCCCGACGCATAAACACACTAACTTAAAGTTAATCCCACTTACTCTCTCGCCGCGGTCTCCATCTAGTCCAGATGCTCCCTGAAACACACACACATTCACACACACACACACAGCAGGAAATTAATAAAAGTCATGAACTTGATATTTCTGCCGTCGTCCAAGAGGCTTTACACTTACATCATCACCACGCTCTCCTTTGTCCCCGTTTGCTCCCCGCGGGCCTCGTTCACCCTGTCGACACAACAGGTGTTTGAACATGTTTCACAGTCTCTGCTGTGTCTCATGTCGTCAGCCTTCGTTCATTCTGCAATGACATACCTGCGCTCCCAGTGGTCCATAGTTTCCAGGCCGACCTGGTTCGCCGTCGTTTCCAGAATCTCCCTGGAGAAAAAAAAAAACCCAGACAGAACACGTTCAATTAAAAAAAAAAAAAAGCACCAAAAAGGCAATCAGAGATCTTCAGGCACAAATGTCTTGATGCCCTACTTTGCTTCCTTTCTGTCCATAAGGACCAGGGTCTCCCTTTGGTCCAGGCTCTCCTTGCAAGCCCTGGGAACACACAACACAAAGACGGCTTCAGCTACATTAATATAAGCAGCTGGAACACGCAACACTCCATCTCATGCAGGACTTGTGTGTCTATGTGTGTGTTTGTGTTTACAAGAGGACTATATGGCTTCATTTAAACAGTGTGACAGCAGAGAATGTAAACGAAGTTGTGATTAAAGAGTGGAGGTCCTCTCTCTGCCTGCCCAGGAGGCTCCAGAAGCCCCGGTGTGATGTTGCTCAAGGCCACGGCAATATTAATGAGCGTGCAACTGTGGCTAGTAACTAATCTGTGAAACAGAGAAGCCGAACCACTGGCGGATGCTGAAGTGGCTTGTTTGGGTGTGTTGATGTGTCCGAAGGGGAGAAATTAACACATCAAAAGTTCAAGTGTGTCTGACTGTGTGTATACGGTCCTTAAAACATGTGTCAATGTCATAATGAGTTGACGTCTATCGATAAGCTTCCATCTGGAAGTGATTCAACATGTGTGCAGTGTGTGTTATTCTTGAGAGTTCAGACCATAACAGAAGGGGGGGTTACTCAGATGTTGGAATAGAACAACTCACATCGGATCCAGGGGAACCTTTACAGCCGGAGAGCCCCGGGTACCCAGCTTCACCCTGATGAGAAAAACCACAGAAAAAGTGCTTGTCAAACAGATTCATCACAACGAAAAAAAAAGAACTGCACTGACTGTACTCTACTCACCTTGCGTCCATCAACACCATCTCTTCCCCTCAGACCTTTGTCACCCTGTGGAGGCAAACCAGATAAGGTGAACAAAAAGAAAAGACATTGAAAGTGGGAGGAGAAGTAATTACATGTCAGAGATGACTAGCATCCTTGTCTAAGATTGATTTGTAAAGAAGAGCTTACCTTGTAGCCTTTGTGTCCCCTTTCACCCTGCAGGAGAAAACAAGCACCACCGGTCAGCCGTAGAAGTTCACAGTGCAAAACCTGGACTCAATCGTGTTTCATTAAATAAAATACTCGTCTTTGTAAAAAAGTTGTACCTTTCCCCCTCTGGGCCCACGGTCTCCCTGGAAACAGAAGAACACACATCAGTAAAATCACAAAGACATAACATCTATCTATCTATCTATAAATGCTTACAATATTTATTTATATTCTACAGGATTAACATATATTTAGTCTTGTGCTGACTTGATATTTACATTTTTTTCCATTAAGTTTGTTGAAGTTTCATTTACGTTACGACACACCGGAACAGTTTTTCTCTGCAATATTATGAGTTCCATTAATGTGTCCTGAAACCATATAACTGCTCTCTACTTTCAACAATGACATTTTGCAAAATATTTGGAATAAGAGCAGAAAAGATGTCTTTAGTGTATTTTCAAAGGTCTACATTGTGACACCGAGTTATTGAAAAACAGCTCCATATAATTAATAAAACGTGTGGAATAATAAGGGGCAAGTTTGAGTGGAAGTGCATCAGTATGAAAGTAGCAGCCTATATATGAAGACCTACCAAATATTTCAAATTGTGAAAGCATATAACTTGTAAAAGACATTTTAACTATGTATTTCCTATTGTTTAAAACCGCTGTTGTCATCAATACCTGTAATTGTAGTGAGACAAAGGATGTTCAGTGAGTTCAATGGACTGGGTGGGTTGAAAGAATTCATGTTTATCTGTACAAATGTTTGTGTGAAGGCCTGCTCCCCCTACCTTCATCCCACTGTAACCAACAGGACCAGGGTCACCGATGCTGCCCTGTAAAGAAGGAACAGAGACATTAGGTCAGCCGACATCGACTCTTTTTATTTTTTTAGTAAATGAGCAGAACAGAGAATTATGATCACCTACCACAGCACCAATATCTCCTTTCTCTCCCGGCATTCCCGGTCTGCCCATTTCTCCCTGTTGGCATCGGAGGAAACATAGAAGGGTTCAGAAGATTTCAATTGAATAAAAATTAAGTAAAAAAAAAAAAAAATCGTGAATTTCGGAAACTCTGCTGATTGTAGCCCCCACCTTAGCGCCGAGATCTCCATCAGGTCCTTTAGGCCCTCCAGGAGCCTGCAGAACAGGACAACAAAATAAACAATTGCATAACTGCAAAAAACACACGAGTTTAAATAGTATTTGTATTCCGTACTGTGAATACTTACAGAGCAGTCAAAGGAGCAGCACTGGGAAAAGGAGAAATGAAAGAAAAAAAAATTAATCAAGAAGATATACGGTATGTGTCACTCTCTCTATGTATGTGTTACATGATGAAGAGCCGTACGGTATGACAGAGGTCAGCACATTTCACTGCCTCTCACTGTCCAGCGAGACAATGTCTCAAACTTCAACAGCCGCTGTGATGTTGATAAAGTATAAAGTACACAACAAAAAAAAAAACTTGACTTCTTCAACAAGCTTCTCATGAGTTGATTTCAGTCTGGCGACCCCCTCCTCGTTTCCTGAGTAAGTGAGCGCTTAGCAAAGTTTACATCAAAAAACAATGAGCCAGCAATTGAGAAGGAAGGTAATGACCTAAAATTTGAAGAAAAATCAACATCGACAGTGTAAACATCCCCCTTCAGTCAGATTTATCGCGCTAAATACTCAAGTAGCTGCAAAGTGAAATAAAAATGCTTTGAGGTAAAAAAAAAGAAAAAATTTGGTTTATAATGTTTCTGAGGGAAGATATTCAGCTAAAAGTAAATAACTGTGACGGGAAACCATATTTACAAATGAGTACAACGGCTAAATAATCAATCTAAACATTTCAGGCAGATTTTGAAAGATGTGAGAAATCCCGCGTGGGGAACTGATGGTGTAGAAACAATTGGTTTGTGATTTGGTTTGAGACAAATCTTAGAACATACGTACCACATCCTTTGTCTCGTTTGTCTGAAAAGAAAGGAAATAAAAGACGGATTAAAGTTGGCTTCAAAGGTTTGAGTGTGAGGAGGAGAAGAGAAGAGAAGAGAAGAGAAGAGAAGAGAAGAGAAGAGAAGAGAAGAGAAGAGAAGAGAAGAGAAGAGAAGAGAGGAGAAAAGAAGAGAAGAGAGGAGAGAGGAGAGGAAAGGAGAAGAGAAGAGAAGAGAAGAGAAGAGAAGAGAAGAGAAGAGAAGAGAAGAGAAGAGAAGAGAAGAGAAGAGAAGAGAAGAGAGGAGAAAAGAAGAGAAGAGAGGAGAGAGGAGAGGAAAGGAGAAGAGAAGAGAAGAGAAGAGAAGAGAAGAGAAGAGAACAGAACAGAACAGAAGAGAGGAGACGAGAGGAGAGGAGACAAGAGGAGAGGAGAGGAGAGGAGAGCAGAGGAGAGAAGACGTACGATCATGTCGATAATGTTTCGAATAGTTTCGATCTTGGTGGATCTGGTCTCGTCAGCAGCAGTGAAGTTCTGCCTGTAGTTTGGATCGGTGGCGATGAGCGACAACCTGGTTTCCTGGTGAGACACAGAACAGAAAAAAAATCTTTACTTACAAGCTTGAGAGAAACAACCAGCAATCCGTTTGGGCTCCAGTGACATGGCATTTGGATTTTCAAACACCTCTCTGGCACCATACTGACTCGGAGCATCGCAACCGTAGAAACAGTCACTTTTGGCAGCAGCCCACATACAAACCTGGAGATGCATGTTTCACATGCTGGTTTAGTCTGCAGGAAAACTGTTCAAATGTCTGAGTCACACTGTTGAATGTCTTCGTCTTCAGGCTTCAGACACATTTCCTAACGGACAGGCTATGGTAAACACATTTGACTTATCCTCATTTACTTTCACTTCAGTTTACTGTTCACTCCATTACAGGCTAAATGACCCATTTTTATTTTCTCCGCTACACTTCAATTTCCTTTCTTACGCTTTAACCTATTTAACCTAATCTTTACAGAACCTTTGTTTCGTGGAAGCCTTGATAACCTGCACTTATTTTTCTTCTTCTTTGTTTTAACTTTTGGGTTTGTCAGAACTGTCTTCGAACATAGGTCATTCGATAAATTCTAACCACATGCGTGTGCTACCACATTATAGAAGACTGTATTTCTTTACAATCGTAGTGTTTTATGTGGGAGATACAAATATGTTTAATACACAAAAACAGAGGTTGACTTGAGTCAATATATGAAGGTATCCAGTCAGTATACTTTTCATTTATAACATTACCATCTGGTAAATTGGGCGTTATAGGCAGTCAGGTCACGCTGTAATGTAATGTGTCTTTTTAAAAAAGTTCAGTTTACAATGTCAGGAAGTTGATCTACAAACAAGAGAAGGTCATGGGTTCAAGTATGATCCAGGGGGCTTTCCGTGTGGAGTTTACATGTTCACCATGTGAGCTCAATTGGTGATGCCACATTGCCCCGAGGTGTGGGTTTGAGAAATGACTGTTGGTTTAGAGCGAGTGAGTGTCTTCTGACAGTAAAGGGGGGTCGCTAAAATAATAAAGACGACATGTTTTCTACCTCTTGGTCAGGCGAAATGGCAACGGCAAACACTTTGACCCCGTGTTGCCGGGCTTCATTGGCGGCCTCCTGAACGCCTCCACAAGGCTCCTTGTAGCCAGTGATAGGATGACCATCAGTCACCACCACGATGTACTTGTTTTCGTGGTAGTGGGAACCCCTGAAGAAAACACAAACACACACGCAGACTCAAAGGCGACGTCGCTTGCCGTCGTTCGTTCAAAGTGTACACGCTGGCGTGTCGTCTTTACCCAACGAGCAGCTCGCCGAGGCCCCTCTTGATGGCACAGTCGGTGTACGTGCCCTTGCCGATGTACGAGATGCCGTCGATGTCTTTCTTCAGGGCCTCGCGCTGAGTGGTCAGGTCGCTCAGCTCCCGCACGAGGATGACGTCGTCACTGTAGTGCAGCGCTCCCGAGTTCCACGTGAGGACGCGGTCGCATCGGTGACGCCTGGATGACCACAGGGGTGGTGGAGGTAGACGTCGATCAACATTCAACTATGGAAATAAGCTTGTGTACTCTGCTCAAGGGCAGTTTGGGGGGGGCACCATTCTTTTATTTAATAGAATATACAACTAATTTGGAAAAAAAAAAAGGTTACAGTACATTGCATGTTTTGATTGTGATTATACAGCACTGACCAAACAACTATCACTAGAGTAATAGTATATTACAGTAACAAATCTGGCAGTATCGAGAAATAATAGAAATGTTATGCCACTCACAGGAGCACATGGAATAATTTTAGATTCGAAAAATGTAACGCAGAACTCCATCCAGCATTATTGGTGGAAGTGGTCAAATGTGTTCCAGTTGTAGGCATGAATCACAGCCACCAGTGGCTCAATGCTCGGGGATGGTGATGTGGGCGTGTCTGGTCGTGGCCTACATGTACTTCACGTGCTGACAATCTCTTCCCTGTTTCACGTGCGTAAACACGCCCAGTGATGACGTCACAGTACAGTAAAGTCCATCACTGAACCTAACCTAGTTCTTTGATTGCTTGTAAAGGCCGACTCTTGTTTATAACTACTATGATCTGAACACTCCCGATGTCACTGCAGATATTTGTGCATGTCTGCAGTGTTTTTACATTCCTGTTGAGGAATGTAAAAACCATTGTTGAAACTGAACATGTCACATTGTAGTTACTAAACGAAAGCTCAGGGATAGCATAAGTCCATAAAATTTCGAAGTGAAGACATGATTCAGATTAAAGATAGGCAACTATTAGCTAAGGTTCAGAACAGAGTACTTTGTAGTGTTCAACAAAATGAAAGGTGCCACCGAGTCTTGTGTGTTTGTTTCTTACATGTCCTTGAGTTCATCTATGAACTGTTTGGCGAAATCTTTGATCTGGTCAATATAAAAGTTCCCCGGGAGCTGTCTGAGGGCGACACTTTCAGACGTATCCAGTACGAAGAAAAGATCAACAGGACACTCTGTTCATGAAGCAAACAAAAGATGGCGTCAACAAATATCATCAACAATAAATGAACCAATAAACAGAATTTAGAAAAAAACAAAACCAAGACAACACACTCATTAACTATCCTTCTTTCTGCTCTGTTATTCACTGCATTCCAGAATTGCCATTCAAGCTTCAAAACAGGTGAGATCTGCACAGATGAGGCCTTCAATCCATATGTGAGATCTAAGTATCACTCTGGTGTTATGGATGGGAGTCATCATGTTTCTACAGACAGACTTATGATTGGTGCAGCATGGAGACTGATTGTGTGCACCTGCATCCGAACAGTTGGGAGCAGCACTAAGATGCCCTCCTATACTTAAGTTCTTGGCCATAATTTCACATTCGGCAGCAGACGCGTCAGTCTGCTTAAGGTCCTGGATCATCCAGGCCCACGGAACCAGCTACAGGCCTAAGGGCCCGGTTGAGGAAGGCTGAGTTTCTGAATCAGGGTCCTTTCACTTGCTTCATCTGCTGATGATTTGCAGGATTTATTTATTTTTTTTCCGGTCTTGGAAAAGCATGAAGCCAATGGCAATTTAAAAGAAAAAAAAAAGAAGAAGAAGAAGCTCTAAAGTAAACATGTTCTTAATCACAGAGCTTTGTCTTGACATGCAATATTATGCAATACACTCCAAGAACACAAAAAACAAAACAAATCCAAGAATCTTTTCATGAAACTTACCCGCAAACTTGCGTCCTTGGGTCTGCGTTTGCGCTCCAGCCAGGAAAACGCACAGCAGCGCAAGGAGACCTCTGAGAGTCCCCATGATTAAAACTGGAGAAAAATCAACAACTGAAAACTAACAAAATACCACACCCCAGAAAAAAACAACAACAACACCACCGAACTTCTGCGGCCCCAGTCCCGGTCCCTCTATAACCGAATTGCCGAACTTTTGGAGACCCGGAGATCCGCAGAAGTTTGTCGAGAGGCAGAGCGCGCAGAGGAGGACCGGAGCCGTGCGCGCGCGCTGAGGGAGGAGGAGGAGAGGAGAGGAGAGGAGAAGAGGAGGAGGAGGAGTTCACGCGCTCCCTCGTCAGATGATGAAGAGTCGAGAAACACCAGAGCGCACGGGGCCAAACGTTGAAAGCAAATCTTCAGACGTGCACGCTTCCTTAAAAGGTCTCCCAACAACAAAAAACCAAAAAAACACCCAAAACAATTAATAACTAATTAATAACAACTATTATATTTGTCTGGAAATTTCAATGTGAGCCTGCATGGAGTCTTATTGTTTAATACTTTGACGTAAGTGATACAGTGAGAATTCTGGAGTTTTGTTGCATTTCGTTTGAATTGGCTGGTTTTGCAGAAACTCGACAGACGCAACTTTGAACAGATGCAGACGGAAGTGTCTTTATTTCTCAGCAAACTTAATGAAAAGCGGCTGACGGCCATCTTGAGCAAATCTGGATTCTGTGGAAGTAAGAAACGACCTCCTCTCCGTGGAAGATGGAGGGGGGTGGGGGCTCCAACACATCTGGTTGACTTTGGCGTTCAGACCTGACCTGAACTTGAAAGCAGGACTCGGACGGAGGGAGGGATGAAGGGAGGGAGGGAGGGAGGGAGGGGAGGATGGGCTTCTCTGGTCTCCTAATGAAAGAAGGAAGGAGCACAGCGCCATCTAGCGCTCATTCTGCTCGGTCTTGGAAGGGCCTTTGGAAAAAGTTAGGAGGTGCAGCCAGGCTTTTTCTGTGGGAGGGGGGGGGGGGGAGAAGTGGAGGTTAGTTTGGCAAGTTGTTGATGGTGGGTGGATGCTGCTGTGGACATGTGTATGTGTGTGTGTGTGTGTGTGTGGGACATGAGGGAAGTCTGGTCTGGTCTCAGATTTTCCACTGAGATCACCGTCATGGAGGGAAGGAAAGGAGGGATGAGGACACGAGAAGGACGGACATCTGGTAATGATCTGTATTTATTAGTGAGCTCTCACAGTAAATCTGTTGGGTTCCTGGCAGCTGTGGAGGCTCTGTGGAAGCTGCAATGCATGCATTTGCAATGTCTCAATGCCCGTTTTCATCAGGAATACATTAATCCATAAAACTGTAGAGGAATGTAATAAGCAACGCAGTTAGTTTTTTTTTTTTTTTTTTTTTCATTATTATTTTCAGTTACTTGGCCAATCTTTTTTGAAAGAAGATGAACTTTTGAGATTTTTTTTTTTTTTTTTTTACAGTCTTCAAGGAGGCCTGCAGGACTACAATCACTTAATTATCTCACTAAGAAGTCATTACAAGGTCAAGGTAAAAAAAAAAAAAAAAGAAAGCTATAAATGCACAGACTTATGGAGCCTAAAGCTGAGAGCCTCTGCGGGACATCATTGGGCACAGATTGCCGAGTTGCCACGGGACACTGATTCTTAGAGGGGGAAGATTAGACGCGTTTATGAGTCAGACAAGAAATACAACTTGAGTGCAGACAGTGTCTCCACTAGCCTGACATCTGACAAACATCTTGCAGTGTTTAACACACCACCGCCGCAGTCATCTGTGGTGGACGTATTCCTCCGTGATGAGTTTGTTTGAGAAAAGAAAGACTGAAAAGTTGCTGCGCATGAGCGGTTATGGATGAGAAGAAACACAAGCCTGGAAAACAAGGGATAAACTGGGGGGGGGGGGGGTAGATTTTCCAGCGAAAACATGAAAGTCGGCACATGTGGGAGAGATTAATCCCAGTTCTTTTCCCTGTTAGATTATATGACTCAAGCCTCATTTGCCTGAGGTTAAAGTACAAAGGCAGAGGAAACAAACATTTAGAATCAAACCTTTTCTGACAAACCAGGCGACATTCAGTCCCATGCAAAGTAAAGTGTAAAAACAAATGTTGTGATGGCCTTTTTTTTTTGATCACTTTAGATGCAACCAAGGCTCCAGGAAAACATGAGGAAATGACCGGTTAATCAAGATTCACAACCGTGCAAAAGCGAGTTAATGACAGGAAATGAGCCAGATTAGCTTCCGCAGCTTTAGTCACTCATCAACCTCCAGTCTGCTCAGGGATCTTTGCACATTCTCCACATGCTCCAGACTACAAGTGAAGTAAATTGTTTGAAAGCTGTGCTCAAAAACTAAATAGACAGAGAGAGAGAGAGAGAGAGAGAGAAAAGGTTCTACTCAAAGCAGTGCTGACCAGCAGAACACCCTGATCAGGAAAAGCTGGCAATACATAGATAGCGGCTAACTACTGCCATCTAGTGAAACCCTCTTCATTTATACTAGAAAATGAAACGTCTATTACAGGCCTCTGAATAAAAATCAGCCGACATGCATTGAGTAAGCATGGTCATTTAATCTGACACTCCCAAACTATGCACATTACTGTGGGGATTACAAAACAAAACAAAAAAAGGCCCAAGGGCAAAGTGTTGCACAGTATTTCTTGTACCCTCAAGATGTCATCCACCGTATTTACAAAGACACAACTCACACTTGTGTGACTTCCAAGGCGTTTCGACAGATATATTCACAATATATCAGCTTTTGAATCACAGCGTACAACACTTTTCTCAACAACTTTTAGAACATTGATCCATGTGGAGAGCTTGTGTATCCGTCTGGATCACACACACTTTTCAGATTCGGTCAATAAGCTGTAGAAAGTGCAAAGAGGCAGAGAGGTGGTGTACCCTCTACACAGGGTACCAGTCAACAACAACAATAACAACACAAACTCACATTCACTCCTTCTGGAAATTTAGTGTGACCACTTAGCCTCAAGTGCATGTTTTCAGACTGTGAGAGGAAGTTAATATCAAGTAGCTGCTCCGCTGGCCGGACTACGTACTCATTAAGAACAAAAATATTTTTTATTCAAGAATCCATATGGACAGTTTGTAAATTGCCACTAATGTTTAAAGGGTCAAGGCTTTGAAGCATGTGAACCCACAGTTTGGCAGTGATGCCACCTGTGGACTACAACACCGCGGAACAAACATTTCTTCTCATAATTTGTTGTTAAAACTTCCCTGAAGGTTTAAAAAATCAGTTGTAGGCACTGAGATGTACGTGACTAAGTTGTTCGATTCAAGCGATCAAACTATTTGGATTCATTTTAAATGGAAAGGGGAAAAATGTTGGAAAGTGACAATAAAAAAGAAATCCTTCATACACAAGTGCATCTGGTTTGGTGACATCCTGTTTATTTCACTATGCTGATTTGATCCAGGTCTCAAAACCCATTTTTAGGCTCTGTTACACTTCTCAGTAAAGACGAAACGTGACTCACTGTCATGACTCACTTTGTGGGAACCAGCTACTATATCATTATGCAGCTCAGCCTTTTTTTTTTTTTCCGTGGATCCGAGGAAATGCAGGAGGTATTGTAAGGTAACGCAAAAGTAGTTGAGAAACATATTCCTGTGACTTCTGGAAGGGTCCAGAACATATTTTAGGAAAGTATTCATGCATAAGAAACTGAAAATAACACAAAACTAGGAGAAAAAAACAAACAAAGCCCGGTGGTGAATGATGAATGGGTTTGTGTTGCCATCGTCCTCGAATTCCTGTTGCCTTTACTTTCCACCTAACGATGAAGTGGAGACTCCTTCGTTTAACAATAACTGCAACAGCGTCACCAAAGTCAGTGGAATCGGTTGGATTTTTGTTTTAGTACCCTCTATGTCCAATGCAGCGCTTCAGTCCATGTGAAAACTTGTTAGCTTATGTCGCAGTCTGCTTTTCCAGATCTGAGTCAGTTCATGCTGGAGTGGCTCTTGAGGTGCCTCCTCAGGTGGGTCAGGCAGGTGTAGGTCTTGGGGCAGATCTGGCAGTGGTACGGTCGCACCCCGGAGTGATTCAGCATGTGCTGCTTCAGCACGCTCCCGCCCGTGAACGCCTTCCCGCACTGGGAGCACACGTACGGCCGCTCCCCCGTGTGCACGCGCATGTGGACCGTGACCTTGTGGGCCATGGTGAACCCTTTGCCGCACACCGTGCACTTGAATGGCCTCTCCCCCGTGTGGGTGAGCCTGTGGGTGCGCATCGCGCCCATCTGCGAGAAGGCCTTCCCGCAGTCTGGGCAGACGTGCGGCTTCTCGCCCGTGTGAACCCTGGTGTGACTCCGCAGTCCCCCCGCTGTCGTGAAACACTGCGAGCAGTGGGTGCACTGGTACGGCCGCTCGCCAGTGTGAGTGCGCATGTGCTGCTTCAGGTCGTACCGGTTCCTGAACCGGCGGCCGCAGACCAGGCAGCTCTCCGGCCGGTCGTCGTTGTGCCGCAGCTCGTGGTTGGCCAGGCATTTCTCGGAGAGGAAGCACTTGCCACATTCCTGACACTGATAAGGCTTTTCGTGGTCCACTCTCTGGTGATACTTCAACTCGCTGATCCCCGGGAAGGTCTCGTCGCAGTACCGGCACCTGAAGCGGTGGTTCGGGCTGTAGGGGAGCTGATGCTCGCTCATCTGATGGTTCCTCAGCAGGTGGGCCATCTTGAACGTCTTCCCACAATGAGAACACTCGTACTTCGTCAGCAGCTGCACACACTGATGTCGGACGCGCTCATGCAGGGACCTGAACTGACAGCCACACTTGGTGCAAACATGGGCGGCGTTTTTACATTTCCTCTTCCTGTGTCCGGAGAGGTGAGCCTCTGTGCGGAAGGCTTTCCCACACTGGGAGCACTTGTAAGGCTTCACCGCCGTGTGGAACCTTTGATGTTCAAGGAACTCAAATCGATATTTGAAGCTCCTTCCACACAGCGGACAGTTGTGAGTGACTCTACCTCGTGAATAGGCTGATTTAACTGAAGATTTCCTGGACGACAGGGAAGCCGACGAAGTCCGATGACCTGAGCTACTTTTCCTGTGTTTGCCTCCGCTCATCGATTTCGTAGTTTCCATCTCCCCGACCTCCTCGTGCCGCTGCTGATGCTTGGTCAGACTCTTCGAGGAGATAAAACTCTTTCCACATTGTTTACACTGATAAGGTTTGTCGTGATCTACTTGCTGGTGATATTTGAGATCCCCAATCCCCGAAAAACCCACGCCGCAGTGGCTGCACTTGAAAAGACGACTCTGAACGTGAGTGAGCAGGTGTTCTTTCAAGCTGCTGGACTTAGGAAAACTTTTCCCACACTGCCCACAATCGTAGTTGCGCCCCCGCTTCGGGCAGTGATGTCTGAACTTGTCCAGCGAGGTTGGGAAACTGTTTCCACATTTAATGCACAGATATGCTGCATTTTTGCATTTCCTGAGCCGGTGGCAGGCCAGCAGGGTGGCCGTTCTAAAAGCCCTCCCGCACTCGGAGCAGTTGTACGGCTGCAGCCCGCTGTGGACTCTCTGGTGCTCGATGAGGACAGAGTGGTGCTTGAAACATTTGTCGCACTCGGGGCACTTGTGGATTCCCGACTGCTGCCTCCTGCGGGGAGACGAGGACATGTCGGTCCTCTTTGGAGAGTCCGGAAAGTCCGCGGAGGTGGAAGGATTTGTCGACAGTTCTTCATCGAACATGACGATCTGAGGGACGTCGTTATTTTCGTCATCGCAAGCACTTGGGTGGGAAGCGATTGCCACTTCCAGGGATGGCGGCAGGGACAGAGAGGGGATGAGGAGATCATCTGATTGGAAGGGAGCTGGGAGGGAAGACGTGATAAAGAAATATTAACATGTGGTCACACCCGCTGAATTGAAGCGCTGTGCAGTTTAAATACGTCAACATACCAACATTGCTCTTTGCCAGCTTCCCATGACACTGTTTGCTCTGGAGAAGGAACTTAAGGTCTTCTCCATTTGAGACACACTGCATGTACTCTTCCAGGACTGTGGGAGCAGCACTTATCCAGGACGCCGTCTACAAAGGCAAACAATGTGAAGACAATTCTTATTTATGTGTTGGAGACACCACTTTTATTTTCATTACTTTTCAAAGATCCTTTTGTTACCTGCTTGAAGTCTGGTATCGGGAGAAGCTCTTCTAGTCTTGTGAAGAATTCGCAAACCAAGGTCTCCAGCGCCGTGTCGAAATCAGGGCCGTACTCCACAGGAAACACATTCTGTCACAGAAAGAAAGACGTCGCTCAATTAATCGGTCCTGAAGATAAGATTAAAACTAACAAAGCACAATAAGCAAGTAAGCCTGGATGTCCAATCCAAGTCAGATTTCCAGGAGAAAATAAAGAGTTGTAACAAAACAACTAAAATTACTTTTTAATGGCTAAGAAAAAGCAATCAAATAAATATCATAAGAAAAAACAACAAAACATTTTGTGTAAAGTGTGAATGACTTTAGGTAGTCTATAGGCACAAAACAACAACAAAAATGACTGTTTTGTCTCTTTCAGAAAAGGAACACTGTAAACAGCACACTACGGATTTTGATTTATCCTAATTTTTACCTTGAGAAAGTGTTCCCTGCCGTCAGTATCTTCAATGAGGCCTTGCACAAGCTTCATGAAGTTTGCCTCTGGTGCTTCAATCACTGGATCGTTCGTCTGGAAGTCAAAACAAGACAACAGTCAGTGGATATAAAAGTAATTGGGATGACAGGAAGTTTGCAGTTCACTTTAACAATTATTGTAAATATAAAAAATGAAAGTATGCAACACAAGTTCAGGTGAGTTACTCACTTCTTCAATGCAAGAGGATCGAATTCGGTTGAGATGGGTTTCCACGGCCTTCAGATCTTCAGGGTGCTCAGAGCGCAACAGTTCAAGGGTCGTCTGGAGGAAACAAATGTGATCCGAGTGTTTTTATAGACCCTGAGACAGACACGTGCACACACACACATGATCTACTTACCCTGGCTCTCAGGCCCAACGACAGCAGCCTCCCTTCTCTTTTACTCATCAGTTCAGGAACTGCATCTGTAACCATGGACACAAACTCCTCCAGTTTCCCATAGTGCTTTATATTTCGCTGTCGCACCACTTCCCACATCACAGCTGACATCAGACGCAGTGGTGGGACCAGAAGGGCCAGTGAGGACAGGGGAACACTGAATTCTTTAGAGGAGAGAGAGAGTTCAGTAAAAAGAAATTAACACAGGATAAGAGCTTTCTGCTTGCAACAATTATTGAACATCATCGTCACATGTTGGCCCCATGCAGTTAACTGACAGGTTGGGGTAAATGTTAAATATGCAAATGGTAGTCCAAACTGAAGATTTAACAGATTACAAGGAAAAAACACACTTCTGTGCTGTGTTGACACAGCATCTCACTTTACACACTGGGCATCACTGGACTGATAATCAGTTTACTTTTTCCCCACCAACGTTGGGTTTGTTTATGCTTTCTGCTCAGAGCAGTTCAGGTTTAACGTTTGCACACATATAGAGCAGCAACCTACGCTAATGTCTGCTATCGGATACATTAGCAAACGCTTATGTCAAATGGTTTTGTCTCTCCATGGCTGCTCCTTCGTGAAATTATGTTTTCTCTGAACAGCCTCTGCAACACAACAAACGATGGTGAAGATGTTGCATCGTCCCTGTCTTGTTTTGGCGTTTGGGCTTTTGCTCACGCGAGCCTGCACGCCGCTTGTGTTGTGGGTGAAACCGGTGTGTTAGCAGCCAAAACAATCCTCGCTCCAGGGATTAGACGAGGCCTGCCGAGCCTCGGCTAATCCTCTGTTGCTGCTATTCGGTTACATGAATAGCAAGTCAAAATATACACGGCTGCCGAGCTGCACGAGAGAATACGTACCCATGTCGTTCATTTCGGGTTTCTTTATTCACGACGCAGAGAAATGTGCGCACTACGGGACATCTTTCATGGTTTCTGTTAGCGTGCTAGCTAACTTAGTGCAGGCGCCAACTTCTTCCTGAAGCGCGTTGAGTGGGCAGCGCGTCAGCCGCGGGTACGTTTGTTTTGCTTTACTGTGCAGCCCGCTAAAACAAATGGGTCGAGGACTGTATTGAACTGGAGAGCACCGCCTCACCGGGCAACATAAAAAAACCCACCATATAAAGCAAATGCAGCTCACTTCATACACATATATTGATACTGTAAAACATCACGAAATTATAGTCTTTACTTATTACAGTATTTCTGACATTTCTTGTGAAATATTGTGAATAATTAACAAGTTGAAAATTGAGGGTCCCCCCCCTCCAGGAAAACATTAAAAAATATATATATATATTGTTAGGAAATTATAGATATGACATTCTGCCCAAATTTCGAGGTTATATGTATGTCCGACTCCAAGGATTGTGCTTTTTAAGCATGTAATTTTGACTCATATTTATGTACAATTTCAATCCATATTTAATCACAGAGCAGATTTAATTTTTCAAACTTGATCATACTTTGTTAATCCCCTCCGGGGAAATTAAATCTTGCCATGTTGACCCCCATCCTATTTTCAGTATGCAGTGGTCGGCCTCTGGGGAGGTGATGGGAGTCAATGGTCTGGCCCAGGGACCCAGTTTAAATGCGCAGTGCGTGCATGCACACACACACATCAAATATTTATGTTTCACCTCACCACTAATCCATCTTCTATGCTGGCTTAATCAGGCTGCAGGGAGTTGATTCCAGATGACACTGGGAAAAGTGCAGAGTCCATCTCAAAGGGGTTGGAAGTTCATGGGGCAACCACAGAAAAAAATCCACATTAAAAGATATGAGCAATGATTGCATAATTGCCACAATCTTTATTATCACACATTTAGGATACTGAAGGCCTGTAAATCCCATTTACTGCAGTGACACATCAACTGATAGACAATAGAAATAGGCAGTACTAATAGATTCATGTCTTATTAAATGATATGAACACACAAGCCTCATAGCTGCCATTAAGACAAAAAAAAAAAAAAGCATTCTAATGTTGAAATAATCAAAACAATCATATCTGTAATTTCTGGAAAATACCAAAACTTCAACTACTAATGCCAGCGGGATCTGAGGAAATCGAAATCTGTGTTTGGGTAGCACTGTGACTTTTCAAGTGTCTTTTCAGGTGATTGAGGCATGTGTAGGTCTTTGCACAGAGCTGACAGGCGTAAGGTCGAACCCCCGTGTGGTTCATGGTGTGTTTTTTCAGTTCACTGCCACGCGAAAACCCTTTCCCGCACTCGGAGCACACGTAAGGGCGCTCCCCGGTGTGAACGCGCATGTGAAGTGTCACTTTGCTCGCCATGGTGAATCCCCTCCCGCACACGGTGCACTTGTACGGCTTCTCCCCTGTGTGCGTGCGTCTGTGGATCTGCAGCTCGCCGGCCGAGATGAAGGCCTTGCCGCAGTCGGCGCACAGGTACGGCTTCTCTCCCGTGTGAGTCCTTACGTGGATGTTCAGATTGCCAGACACGGAGAAGCGTTTGCCGCAGTACGTACACTGGAAGGGCTTCTCGCCCGTGTGGCTGCGCATGTGAAGGTTCAGCTCGCGCTTGTTCTTGAAAGCCTTGCCGCAGCGCGCGCAGATCTGAGTTTTCTGCTGCTGGTGCCGCAGCTCGTGGGCCGTCAAACAGGAGACGGTGCTGAAAGTCTTCCCGCACTGCTTGCACTGGTTGGAGAGCTCAGGAGGGTGGATCTTCTGGTGGGACTTCAGCTCGCTCAAGCTGGGGTACGCGCCTCCACACTGTTTGCATGTGAAGTTGCGGTTCTGGTTGTGGGTCAGCTCGTGCTTACCCAGCAGGTACATTTTCTTAAAGCTTTTACCGCACTGGGAGCAGTCGAGCCTTTTGAGGCCGCGGACGCAATGGTGCCGAAACTTCTCCTGTATCGACTGAAAGCCCCGGTCGCATTTGATGCAAATATAAGCTGCTTCTGTGCACTGCGTCCGCCTGTGGGTTGACAGATCTGAGGCCCTCCGGAAGGCCTTCCCACACTGGGAACACTTGTAAGGATTCTCTCCAGTGTGCAGTCGCTGATGCTCCAGGAGCTCATAGCGGTAAATGTAGCACTTCCCACACTGAGTGCATTTATGTGCGACTCTCTGCCTTTGCGGCCCAATCATGGAGCTCGATGTGAGCGAGCTCTCCACAGATGTGGACGGTGCCTGGGAGGCGGCAGAAGCTCGGCCAGCATGTCCATCTTCTGTGGAGACATCAGGAATACTTCCTTGTGTCGATTCCCCTGTGCTGCTGCCGTTCAGTCTGTCTGACGCCTGAGATGACAAACTCACGTCTTTGGCACTTAATGAGGCAGGAAGAGATAAAGACATTAACAAGCGCTGCTCTGAGGGAGATGACACTGTTGGAAAAAACAAAAAACAAAACAAAAAAAAAAGACATTTTAGACATTATGTCCATGATAATTCAAAGATGCAAAGCATTCACTTACATTCATTAGTTTTTGCATAAAACCATTTATAACAATGTCAGTGATGTCAATTTTTGAAAAAAATGTGTTCTTTGCTGAGGGAGTGAGTCTGGGGAGTCGTTTTGAGATGTGTGGGAAAGATGGATCTCATGTGAGGAAGCGGAAACATGAATGATTTCTGACGTTGTTATTGTTCTGAGACATTTTTTTTTTTTTTATTGAGCACGGAATGACTGGTTGCAATGTGTTTGCGATTTGTGTGAAAGTATTCCTGAGAAATGCAATGGTTTAAAAAAAAAAAAACAACCCCAAAAAAACAAGTTGAATTGCGAAAACAAAAGAGAAAAAAAAGGATCATAGCCTAGCAGGTGTTGGTTCATAGATTTGCTATATTTTCACCATCCCTGTCTCCAATAAAAGTGTCAGTAAAGATTGTGTTTTGTTTTGTTTTGTTCTAACTGATTAAGTCTGCAAATAGGTTTCTGATAAATCACTCAACGTCATCAATTGTGAGTCATTGTCAATGATTCACCCCACCAAGCCCTTCTCAACCTGGCTGGATGTTTAACATAGACAAGACTTACCGCTGGAGTCGACGTCGGTTGATTCACAGGCAGACACTTTGCTTTTGAGCAACACTTTGAGGTCCTCAGCTCCAGTTGGACACTGCGTGTCCTCTTCCAGCATGGTGGATGCATCACTTATCCACGCTGCAATCTTTAGCAAACAATTACAGTTATTCAAATTCACCAAAAAAACACAACACGCCATCCAGACCAGTAAATGTTTGGTAAATTCCTTGTATGGGAGTGTGGTGTCTTTTACCTGCTTGAAGTCTGGAACGACGAGCAGCTCTTCCAGTTTGTGAAAGAAATTGCAGATCAGAGTTTCCAGTGCTTTGTCAAAGTCAGGCCCAAACTCTACAGGAAACACATTCTGCCAGAAGAGAGAGAATAAATGTCTCCTTGTCCCATTGTTGCCAATCCATTGACACCCAATCCGTACTGCACAGTTGATCTATTCATACAGCAGTGAAAGCCTTCACAGAAAGGGCATCTGGACATAATTTAAATGACATCAAAGTTCTGGCAAGTCCTCGATTCACCCACTATTACAAAATGTGAGTTGCCTATAAAAAGCTAAAAATAACCAACCTCCTCCCAGAATGTCCCTGATGGTAATTAACAGACAAATATTTCATGGTATCTGAAATGTTCAAGTATTTTTAGTGACAAAAATATATGGTGATTTCTAAGAAAATAACAAAGGCTGCAAAATTATTCAAAATGTATTGTTATAGAATGTTTTGCTTTAACACCTTTTTTGTAATTTGGGACCTGATATTGAGAGATGTACTCCGATTATCCACCGACTTCATAAAATGAGAATGAAAATACATTTTTATCAAAGAAATAACAGAGGTTAAAGAGGTGAAAGTGGCTAAAAGTCACAGGTTTAGTGTCTTAAGAAACACAGGTGACATATGACTCAATCACATTCTGGAGGTTCTCTCCAGCTGCCAGTAAATTAATAACAGTTTGATATAATAGCTTCTCTGAACAGTGTCGTTTGACTGGAATTTATTCAAATCACAGCTTTGTAAATATTCAACATTATAGCAGCAGAAAAAGAAAAAAAGCAAAAATGGCAGAAGGTGTGGAAGTGTTGAAGAAACTGAACTGTCCAGTTATATTTTACAGTACGAGTATGAAGCAAAGTGCAGAGCCCACCTTGAGGAAATGCTCTCTCCGTTTTGAATCATTCAGGAGTTTGTGAACAAGTTGAACAAAATTGTCTTCAAGAGCTCCCCCTCCTGGATTTATCTGTCGAGTTAAACAGGTTACAACGAAACTGAAAGGATAAGTCAGTGTTTACGATTCGAGAACATAAAGCGTCACTTGCCTGTCGCAGCAGGTCGTCTAATTGGGTTCTGACGCTTCTGAGATCGTCTGATGGCTCAGTGTTTAACATCTGTATCATCACCTGAATTAAAAATAAAAAAACATTAAAGAGACAAAGATGTCCAAACAATTTGTCTAAAGATCACACTGCTCTTATAATTACACAAACCCTCAACAGCCAAATCGTCCTCAATCAAATGATTCTGTTAACATACTGGGAAAAAACAACATTTGCATGATGTGCTTGAAGGTGCATCTATTCCATGTACTCCAGTTCAATATTCTATGTATGCATCTTTGAATCAAGGTGCTCATACAGTTAAGTTGTTTGTAACTGTAGGTTTTGGTAAATCTGATAATAAGCCTGATGTCATCAAAAGAAACTAAATGTGACATAATAAATGAACTAATTTGACATTACACATTACTTAACTATCTTCTCTCTGACAAACTTTTATTTCAGTCGTCCTCCACAGTCACATATGTACTCAGAACAGTAAATTGCTGTATTGTACATGCAAGTATCTTACTTTTGCTCTTAAGCCCAGCTTGAGCAGTTGCATCTGTGTGTCTGTCAGGATGCCAGGAATGACTTCAGTTACTAATGACACAAACTCCTCCACTTTCCTGTAGTGCTCTACGTTCCTCAGATGAACCACCTTCCACATCACTGCCGACAGTAGCCTGACGGGAGGAACCAGGAGCCTCAGCGATGACAAGGAGAGGGGACCCTCTGTAAGTGGTAGAACAAGGCCCACTTAAATGTTTTGATCAAGATTAATCAGCACCTGGCATGAAATCGAACCAAACACAGGTCATGGAAATATAAACATTGAATCCAGCTGTGTGACAAAAACTAATGTAAATGTTATTCAAGGTGTTAATGAAATACAAGAATCCTGAAACCAATTGACAGTCGCTGTGAGCCACAACACATTCTGATGTGTGTAAAGTGTGAACTCAAAAGACTGAGTTCAAAATCTTACTTCTGGGCAATAAGGCGTTGAATGGCCTCGGGCCTAAATAAATCTCAGATTTACATGGAGACGTAGCATATTAAAAAAAACCCTGAGGTCCTAAGGAAGAGGTTTACCAAGTGTTCCCAGAGCCAAACAAGGTGAAACAGTGTTTTATTACTACACTCAACTGTGGACAAACAAGATTATTCATCACTGTTTTAATGCCCTTCCTTTATTTGCTGGCGAAGCACTGTGAATTTCCTTGTGTGAATTTCCCTGTGAAAAGTGGGATATAAGCTAACTTGCCTTGCCTGACCTTACAATTGAAGTGCAAAGACTCAACTTACATATGGATCGTTGTTATCCATACAAAAGTCAAAGCCCAATAAACCACAAGTGACAGAGAACGTATGCAACGTGTGATCTATTTAGAAAAAGTCTCTTTTATTTCTCATCAGGGTGTTTTGTCAAGGGCAATGTATCATTTTAGTTTTTATTAAGAGTGGTGGCCACTGGTTACATCCATAACTGTTTACTGTTATTAATTCGAGATGTAAAACGATATAACAACAATCAACAAAAACTAACCACACGTGCAAAACTTTGATGCGGGAATGAAACTATGGATACATGTCCCTGTATTACTACAACATAAATTATCTCCATTAAAAAAACAAAAACAAAAAACAAACAAGGGACGTGTTAATTACTGAGAAGAAACTGTGAAGAACCGTAAACAGTAAAGAAACTGACACGTTACCCATTTTGTTCACACGAAGGCTTCAGATAGTTGAAGGAAGGCAAATGGATTTTACTTCCATTGAAACGTTCCTCCTCTGAGTTGTTGTCGCTTTCCAGCGATTTAAAACATCTCAGATAAGTTTCTTCATGTCAACACGAGCACAGCGGAGCAACACTTCCGGACCTTTCTTCTTCGTGGTCTGTTTTAGTTTTGTTTACTGTAGCGACACCTGCAGTCCGTTTCCAGAAGGACACAACCAGGCCAGCCATTCCCAGCAAGTCCTTTTTTGTTTTAAATAATTCAGGTGACTTTTTACATAATAAATATAACAAAACCACAATTTTAGATGTAATATAGCTTTATAGGTTTTTTTGTAAGCATTTACCAATACAGATATTTGTAAAATTTAAATTGTTTTGCCAAATAAAATGTTGCTTCACTCATATTAGATGTCTGTGTAAACCCTCTCCCTTCCGGTTCACCTCCTCCCACAATCTAAAGGCACGTTTGTTTGGGTGATTGGTGATTTGCTTTTGCCCGGGTTTGCATGTGTGAAATTATGTGTCGGTGCAGTGATGCACTGTTGACCTGTCCACGTTGAACCCTGGCCCCTTGTTCAATGTGTGACAGGATAGGCTCCAGCCATCTGGATATTAATCTGGACAAAATGCGTACTGGAGTATTCTGATTGAAATCTTTGAATCTATAGAAAACTCATGCAATTATCTTAATAAGGCCATGTTTTTTTTTTCTCTTGAGACAAAAGTGCAAATAAAGTAAAGGTCCCGATTCTTCACATTAGTCTGTAAATGCAATACTCCCCTGGTGGTGGCAGTCAAGGATGCAAAATTGTGATGACCCAGTATTTAACAGAAACACAGGATCCATGAGAAAGTAATTAGATAGTGCCCCATCAGGCCATCTGGGCAGCGTTAGCCACCATGACTAAGTAAATCCCTTCAGTGCATGGTGGCTGACAGAAGGGCCACTGTACCTAAAAAGGCTATTTCCTCTTCTCCAGCTCTCTTTTTTTTTTAGTCAAGCCAAACCCAATTTTCACTCTGTTTTCACAAACAGCAACTGAGAATCATAGCTTGCAGAAGCACACGATTACAACAACTTCCTGGTCCGAATGCAACGAAAAAGCTTATTGCCAAACGATTTACTCTATATACTATCCCGATTGTCAAAATGAAATGACAAATGATGATCACAGATCATATATTCTGTGAATTTATAGAGAAATGTGTTTGAGTCCTCCAAAGTCTGCAACCTTTTGACATCAAGTACTTTTTGAGGTCCTCAAGAGTCTTGAGACATAGATAAATAAATGATTAAATAATTAAATATATAAATAAATAAATTAAAAATAAATAAATAATCACTTTTGGGTTTTTTTGCTTTCACATTTGTGGCTTTTACTCCTGTTGTCTTTGGCCACAGTCATAGTTCATCATATGTGAAGTGAGCTAATAGCTTTAGAGTTTTAGGCCTTATGTAACACGATCCAGTAACAGAGGCAATTAAAGACAGATTCCACAGAGTCACCGGAAGCAGAACAGGTGAAAAGGTGAGCACGCTGTCCTCACAACTGCAATGGACCCCATCTGCGTGGAGTTTGCATGTTCACCTTGAGCATAGGTGGGTAGTCTCGTTTCTTCCCACAGTCGTGAAACATGTATTTGAGTCTGACTGGTGATTAAGTTGCCTAAAAATGTGACTGTGTGTGTGTGATTGTCTGTCACTCTGTCTTCACCCTGTGATGGACTGGGGACGTGTCCAGGATGTAGACAGTTGGCATCGACCCAGAGACCCTCATGACCCCGAACTGGAAATTAACTTTAAATACAGATTGGCCATTTAAATCTCAGCATGTTTTACTAAAACCAAAGTTATCTGAGATTTCATAAATAGACTTTCTCATAATTCAAAGTTGTAGATTGTCAATAGCAGATTTGAGGACACACACACACACACACACACACACACACACACACACACACACACACACACACACACACACACACAAATGTATGTTAAAAATCAAACTATTTCCTACTGCGTTCACAGAGTCACAAGGACAAGACAGAAAATGAGTCATGATATTGATTTAAGTCAATGTTAATTTAGTATATGGCATATACAATTCATTTAAGTTTCAGTTTGCATTTTATGCAGTTACTTCTAATACATTTCACTGGCATTGGAGCATTTCTCTGCTGGCACATTTGGTAATTAGACATAGTGCCTTTTTAATCTTTAAAAATTTTTTTTTTTTTTTTTTCTCACTGATGAAGCTTTAATCTCTGCCACATGTCCAAACGTTTAAAAATCAGATCAATTACCAAGTTACAGTCATTCAAGGCACATTATTCTGGCACTTCTCGGACAAACCCAAATGAAATTCTGAGTGAGGAAGGATGGAAACACTGTCGTGTGTGGAGCCGATGTGTCAATGTATTTATATGGTGCAGTATGTATGATTGTGTGTTGGTGAGTGAATGATGAATAGAAGAAAAAGAGAGAGAGAGTGCATGTATTTGTGTGGCTGTGCGTGTAATTAAAACAAGTGATTTTTTTTTTTTTTTTTACATACAGATTATCCCTCTATCCCAGCTGGTCAGAGTTGGATTTGACCACCCCGACAACCAGAGAGGAAATCTCTTTGGGGCTAAATCCAAATTGGCACCCTTGATGATTTTTTTTTTTTTTTAAACTGAAAATGTGGGAGTGTACAACTATAAACTTGAATTTAGCACCAATTCTAAATTATGCATTGGTCGTATAACTTGCCGATAGGACAAGGTATCATAGATTTAATCTGGTTTTTAAAAAAAATAAGTTCATGAATGGAAAAAAAAAAAAGAGTTCAAGTGTTATATTATCATTGACTGTTTTTCCATGACTGCAGTGGATCATGTAGCGACATCACTGCACTGAAACCACTTCTCTAATTTATCTCCATAAAGAAAATATATTAATGTATTTTTTTATGACACTGGCGGCGCTATTGCGAACAATTGTAAGCTCTAAAGGGCACTGCACTCACAAGGACAGACAGCCGTGGAGATGCAGAGGTTTTGTGCACATCTGTCTTTTTTTTTGGATACATGGACTCAGAGACAGAGAGATTTAACAGTCCCTGACTTGTAATGAGGTCAAATCAGCTAAAAATGGGCCGACACGGAATGTCTTGCTATGCTTGCTTGGAAAAAAAACAAAAAATCTATACATTTTAAATATGGATGTGAAAAGGACAATACTATAACAATTTTGAAGACTGAGGACAGATACATAAAAACAATCCAGACTATGTATCACCATATGAATCAAACTGCACTGACAGCTGGAAAACCCACAAATATGGAAAAGAGTTTAAATTAATTTTATTCAAATAGTCCATAAAACTTTTAACCTAACTGCAATACAGACAATCAGGTTACCAAGGAAAGTTTTTTATATAAAAATGAACACATTATATATAGATAATTTGATCATATCTTCTTATGGTCTCCACAAGAGTCATTAAAATGGCCTTTCAATATAAATACATTACAAAAAATAGGTAGAAATTAGCTTTACATACAATGTACAGCCTCAAAGCTCTTTACACACTTAATTACAAAATGAGCTTTCAGCGCATTCATGCTCTTCCAGTCCACATCCATCAGATCAATACAATTTATCCAAAGAGATTCAGTGAAGTGTGCAGACAACAATCAAAAATCAGGCACATGATTCAGGGATTATCCGTACACACAGCCCTTCGTCGTGAATGACAGTTGAGGTTTAACATCATTAGATGTGACAAACAACTGTATGTGGTACTTCTTCATGACAAAACACATTCCTCATTATATGAGTATCAACTATCTGTGCTTCCCTTCGTGTGACTGTATTATGAAATGAATACATTTGATCACACGGCTCAGTAAAAACCATAAAAGTCCCTAAAGCATCATGATTTCCTTTCAGGAATACATTGAGAATTAATTTTGTCTTACAGTTTGGTATGAGCTCTTTTCTTTAACTGTAAATTAGAAAGATCTTGAGGTGACATTGTAATGGTAAAACTTCAAAATGAGCGTCATAACTGCCAACATTATATTGCTTGCTAATAATATATATATATATAAAATGTCATATAAATCTTGAGTATTCACTCTCAAGAATAAACATTTAAGAAATGTTTTGTATCAACAACCATATGAAGCTGCTCTCGTAAAGATATAAAACAAATAGTTGAATTAGTTGTTTGTGTTGTTGTGGTCAACACTTCCCTCACAGTGAAGAATCACTGGTCAGATTTTGCATTTTCAATCCTTTCATTGTGGCGTCTGCACGTTCTCCCTGTGTGAAGGTTTTCTGAGTGGACTGCCCCCCCCCCCACACACACACACACACAGTCCAAAAACATGTGTATTGGGTGGATTAGCATCTCTAAATTGACCAAAGTTGGGAATAAGAAATGAGTGTCTGTCTGTGTTTGCCTTGTGACGGACCGTAACCTATTAACACTGCGTTTTGTCCATAGTCAGCAGGAATTAATTCCAGCCCCTCATGACCCTGAGTTGTACAAAGTGGTAAAGAAGATGGAAGAATTTACCCTGATGGCTGATTGTAATGAATTGTATTGTAGCCTTTGTCTATTAGCTGAAACGGATTCAGGGAGTTTTCTGTGGCATTTCTTTCAAACTGACGGTAAGAAAATTTTACTCTGGACCCATATATTGAAGGCTCAGGGTTTCTTCTACAATTATGTATTTATAGAACTCCGACCAATTGCAAAATCAATTAAATTAATGTAGTAATTGTTCTATTGGAGATCAAATCAATCAGTATGTATGTGAACACTGAAAATTATGAATATGAATCTAATATTCAAAATAGTTTCCTGTCACAGAGTTGATGGTCATTAGAAAAATGTAGAATATGTATAGTTTTCTGGGAATTGAATTGTGCTATGTAAGCTGCCCTTTGCCCAAACTTTGTTAGAAGCTGTGAACGTTCACCTTTAAATTAATACGACAATAACTTCTCCTCGACATCTTGAAGGTGGACGATGTCACACAGAGGTTTTTCATTTGAATTGGAGGCTGTGCGTTCTTTAAACATTCCATGTCTTCTCATTATCTGGTCAAATGTAAAGTTACAGTGTCTTCAACTGTGTGATTTTGACATACTTTGTATTCTCCGCTGTAAACAAAGCAATTCAAAGCACTACAATCACTCTGCACACACGATTGAGTCTCAAAGAAAGGTTTCCTCATAGTTTTCCCCCGGCTCCATGAGTTCTGAGTCTCTGAGCCCCTCAGAGAGCGTCATGGAGGCCGCCCTGGTCACACTGTCGTAGGATGGTGGCGAGGACAGTAGCACGTCCTCTGTTATCTGTATGAACTCCACTCCCGCGGGCCCATAGTGCTGTATCATGGATGCGATTAGCCCCTCCCTTTCTGGAGCGTTCTCCACATCCACCACGGTCTCATAGTTTATTTGTCTGTAGAGGTAAGACGCCTGCTTCATCTGCCGGCGCACCAGATGTCTCCTGTAACATCTTTGGATGATGATGGCCGACACCTCCTCCAGTTTCCGACGCAACGTGGAGGTGATAGGCTCATGGGATATTTTGGATGGGTTTGTCATCATGAACTTCTCCTCCATTTGCTGCTTGAGGGCGTCCATTTCACCCGACTCTCCCAGGACACGCTTCGTGAAGGCAAACAAGATATCCAGGCAGTGGATCCTGTTCCCGCTGACCATGGGCAGGTCCATGGCGATCAGCTTGATCTTGTTGGGTTTTGCGATGCGCAGCGGCTCCGACAGCGTGTCGGCAAAGCTCGACAGCATGGAGAACTCGATGAACTGTGTGGCCTCGAAATCAAACTTCTCCCAAACCTCATAAAACATCTCAAAGTCGTCTTCGCTCAGCGGTTCAGTGCTCTCCTCCGTGGCAACACTGAAGTTCTCCAGGATGATGGCTATGTACATATTTACCACAATGAGAAAAGAAATGATAATGTAACTGACAAAGAAAGCGATGCCCATAGAGGGGCTTCCACAGTTCCCCCGGGTGTTGGTGCCTGTATTGACAAAGCGAAGATCACACTCATCTGGGGAACTGGCCATTATAGGGCTCAGGAGGTTGTCCCAACCTGCGGAGGTGCTGATCTGAAAAAGGCAGATCATACTGTTCCCGAAGGTCTCAAAGTTGAACATGTCATCGATCCCATCCTGTTTTTTCACATAGGCAAAGTTCGCCATACCAAAGATAGCGTAGATGAACATGACGAGGAAAAGTAGGAGGCCAATGTTGAAGAGTGCCGGCATGGACATCATTAAGGCAAACAGTAAAGTCCTTATTCCTTTGGCTGCGCGTATTAGTCGAAGTACACGTCCAATCCTCGCCAGTCTGATGACTCGAAAAAGGGTCGGGGAGACAAAGTACTTCTCAATGATGTCAGCAAGAACAATTCCTGAAAGGACAGACACAAATAAAACAAGAGGTTTGTCTCTGAACATCGTCCGGCAACGCCGACTTTCTCAACGTGTGGTTAAAGTCAGACTTAGTATCAGCAGCGTAGACGCCGGTAAACACCCCAGGTGTTTACTGGTGTCATGGCTGTTGAACTGATAAGATATGTGCTTGTGTTGGACACTACTGGATTACTGTGCCGCTTCTAAAAAGTTGGTCTCACGAAAAAGGTGAGAGAAACACTAACTGTCAACAACTGTTTGTAAGGCGCATCGGCTGCCATAACAAGCGTAAAACTTCTGCTTATTGGCCAAAAACACATGTTAAAATAAATTAAAAGATGGCTTCTTACCCACAATAGACAGAATTATGACCACGAAATCAAAAATGTTCCATGCAACGGTGAAGAAATAACAGCGGAGGGCAAAGATCTTGATCAGGCATTCGGTGGTGAAGATCACGATGAAGACCAGGTTGATCATGTTGAGGACGAACTCCATATGCTGGGACTGCTCGTCGGTCTCCATCATCATGGTCACCATGTTGACGATGATGAGCATCATGATCATGATGTCGAAGGCTTGCTTGGACACCAGGTCAAAGAAGAACGCTTGAAGGATGTTCTGGATTTGGGGAACAAACACGAAACTCGACAAGTCAAAGAACTCATGGTGACACACTAACTCTCACATGAGAAAAATTAACACTTTAACACAATTTGTTCATTACAAAGAACGAAAAAATACAAAAATAATTGTTCTCACCGTCGGCCTTGGTATAGGCTTTTGGGGTTTTTTACTGCCTAACTTCTTCATTGCATTGTAGTATTTCTTTTGCTCCTCCGTCATGAAAATATCTTGTCCACCTAAGTATATAGGAAATGCAACACATTATTTTTACCATTTTATAAAAAAAAAGAAAAAAAAAAAAAGGGGGACTTTCTAATTAACATTTACTGCATTTTCCGGACTATAGAGCGCAGCTGAATATAAGCTGCACTTGCAAAATTCAAAAAGAAAAGAAAAGAGAGAGAGAGAGAGAGAGAGAGAGAGAGAGAGAGAGAGAGAGAGAGAGAGAGAGAGAGAGAGAGAGAGATACACAATCACCAAGCATTTTATCTCTGTTGATAAAGTATTTTATCGGTTATTTGCTGATTGTGAGTCTGAGGAGGAAGATTTCTCAGCCACGGAATCCAGCAGGATTCATAATTCTTCATAATTCTTAAGCAGGTCCAGTTTTCCTATTAAAGACAAGAAAATTGTGTGGAAGTGTTTTATATACGTAATAAAACATCAAGACGACGTTACAAAAAAGCCTCTAATTCTTCATTCTAAGTTTTGCATTGAGAGCCGAACTGACTCAAATGAGATACATGAAATGTGAATCTCTCCTGCTTGGTGATAAATGTTAAGCGTCAAGAGATCTAAGTGATACCAGCAGTGTTTTTAATACTTATCTTTCTTTTCTGCTGATTGAAATTGTCAATGATGACACCGATGAAAAGGTTGAGGGTGAAGAAGGAGCCAAATATGATGAAGATAACGAAGTAGATGTACATGTAGAGGTTGATTTCTCTGATGGGTTGCTCCTCCACCTAAAAGCAAAGCCGTTATACATGTCAGATCACTAATATATCTTTCTTAAAAAAAAGGCCCTGGCATTAAATGGATATACTTACTCCTCTTGAATCAACAGCTGCATGCATTATTTCCATCCACCCCTTGAATGTTGCCTGTAATATTAGAGTGGAACACAGCATTATTTTCTTTGCATTGATATTGTGAACAGTTGACTTTAATTACAGAAAGACAAATTGACTAATGCTGAAAGAAATATCTCTATATCTTCTACTCATAGGACAGAAAACAAGCCAACATAAGTGTAAACAGATTGCTTCTTGCAAGACTGTCTGAACACAAAGAGCAAAACTATAAATGCACCATGTAAATGACTGCTTTTTCTGACTATGGAGTATTACAATCCTCTTGAACATTTGCTCCATGTTAAAATGGGCCTAAAGTAGCCTAAATATGAGCGTTTGAAATAAACAAAAACAAGCAGCAATTTAATCCCCACAAAGGAGTTAATTCCAAAAACCAGGCAGAACTGGTACAAAGGGGGACAATATTAATGACAAGTGATCGTTACACAGGTATGTTTCGCTTCAAAATGAAAAGATGAGAGGCTACTAATGAGGGGAAGGAGCTCAAAATGAGTTTGTGGTCAACAATCGTCTGCATGTGCACCAATCTAAGTCTGAAACGCCTTGTTTTGTGAATCATGTGAGGTAGTAGAGGTGATTCGTCTCTTTATGCAGTGCCATTGGGATACACACAACGGTTTGTATTGACAGCAATAAATGGATCTATTGAATATACTTCAAAGCTTTGTTGAGCTGTTTCAAACTATTGTGACAATCGTTGTCATTTTATTCAGTTGATAAATGTTTATTTTGTTGTACAGAAAAAGGGTATGTGTAAATGACAATACTTCTCAATATTTGTTGTGTTTCTCTCTGTTCAAAGCGCCTAGAAATGACTGTGTTGTATGTGGTGCTATATAAATAAAGTTGACTTGAAGTATTAATTTTGTGCTCATAATTTTGAGCAGACCAAGAGGATGTATTAAACTCCATACAAACAAAACACAAAAATCCTTGAGTTTTTTGGGGTTTTTTTCACATTACATTTCAAATAATAGCAAACGTTTATATGAGCTTTTATTTCTCAAGGCTATCACAATGTGAGAATAGACGAAAAGTCATAATATCCAGGTGATCTCTGGTGATAGTAGAGGTGTGACTGACTGGCACTCATTGATGGATAAGAAAGAAAGAAAAAAAAAAAAGAAATCTCACCACTTGCAGAAGGGAAAGGTAGCCGAGTCCCACGTTGTCAAAGTTGACCTTGACCTTTGTCCAGTAAAACTGTGTGTCATTCATGGAGAGGCACTCAGACTTGTTGTTGACGACAGAGACGCTGTGGATGAAGCCCGTTCTGTTCACACACTTCCCAAACTTGCCGGCGAACAGATTGACCCCCATGATGCTGAAGATCAGCCAGAAGATCAGACACACGAGCAGCACGTTCATGATGGAGGGGATGGCGCCTATAAGAGCGTTCACAACCACCTGAAGAGCAGCACACACAAGAAAAGGGTCATTATCTGAAAAGTGAGATGACGTTCTTAGTGATTTTCTACATTTGCTCACCACTACCCAGATTTCTTAACCGATCCATTGAACAGAAAAAAACATGTTGGCTATCGTCTGATAGCTGTTCTGCCATCTTCAAATACAAAACTTAAATCTAAAACGTATTAAATAAACAACAAAATGTAACTCCAAGGACTCATTACTATGTGCAATCCATTACTTGATATAAATGCTAATAACAGCATGGTAAACGTGCAATTTGCCAATAGATATAATGATTTCATGAACTTATACTTAACAATCTTACGGGTGACAAAAGCATCTGAACCAGCTTTTATTTGTAACCAATCCTGTGATGATTACTGTCATTGATACAGAAAATCATTAATGGCCACCACACGGTAAAAGCAGAAGAAACATCAGAGAATATTACATCATATAGTGATTCTGCAAATCTATTCAGACTTTAGTGATCAACTATTGAAGTGAAAATATATACATTTTATTGGGTTTGTTAAGGTTCGCTTGATGTCAATTAACCACCTAACAGCAATGTCTGTTCACAATTCTGGCCACAATAGTTGTCGATATACGGTAAATATGCATTTGCTGAAGTAAGTGGCATTAAAGGACAACATTAAAACATGTTTCTCACCCTCATGCCTTCAAATCTGGACAAAGCTCTGAGAGGCCTCAGAGCCCGGAGCGTCCGAAGAGACTTGATGGCCGCAAAGTCAGAATAACCCAGAGAATTTGCCACCAGGCTTATCAAGGACACCTAAAGAGGATACAGAAATAGAAATGAACTGTGAGAGTCGTGCAATCATTTTATATCTACAGGTGAGTTTGTGTTCAACCCTTTAGAAGGAAGTACAGCAGCACTTTGAAAAAAAAAAAAAAAAAAAGTAACATATATAATCTCAGATGTGTCGATTTTAAACAAATGACTCTACTTGCAGAACTAAATGTCTTAATTAGAATACACGGAAGACATACAGAGAAAAGCAACAATAAAAGAGCCATATCTAGTGTATATTTTGGGACATTCCACAGTTAGGAACACAAATCTTTCATTTTTGATATTTAATAATATAGTTTTTTTTAAAGGAAATTTAGACTTCCACTCTATTCTACATTCAAAACAGACAAAACAAAATGGTATTCCGCTGTTGAATGGCCCATGGATGACAGCTATGAATGAAAATGATATATAAATGAAAGAAGGGAGAGAGAGAGATTCATGTCATGACTGATAATGACAAAACACAGACAAGTATGCACGTATAGACAAACCATGTCCATGTATGCATACTCAGCTATATATGCATATACATATGTATATATATCAAATAGAGTGAGTTTTATAAAGAAGTTATATCTCTATATGCCAAATTAATTTCCAATTTGTTTTTAATTGGGCCAATAAGGTAATCAGAAACAATTTAGGGCTAAAAAGGTCCCAATAGTCTGTTTTTCTTTATAAAAGTCTATTTATAGATGTGTTTGTCCAATATATCTAAAGAAGATACTCAAAATTAATTTTCAGCACTACAGAAGTCTTTGGCTCCACGAGAGTACAGACAAAAACCTACAAAAATAAACAGACAGTATAATGCTATTTTCTTTGTCAACAGAAAATAATTATGATGACCACTGCTATATTTCATATCTTAAGACATAACAAAGAAGGCCTGGTACATAACTTAGACACTAATTTAGACATGAATTCAACTGGTGTATTGATGAAGTAAAGCTGAGAATAGAAATGTCTGCTGTTCAGACAAAGCTTTGATGTATCGTAGACAGTACACCAGATCTTCTGTAGATAAACCTCAGAGTGGATGGCACTGCGTTTGTTTTCGATAGAAAAGCCAAGGTCCCGAAGTAGGCGATTAAAAAGACAGTTTCGAAAATCAACCATTTTTAAATAAAATTGCTTGGGTAACGGGACAGTGGCTTTTGATATCAAAACAAAGGGCATTTACAAGTGAGGAAGCATAAGAATTTGTGATGCGGATGCAAGTTTCCGACCTCGGAGCCCATACTCACCTGGAACCTGCTAACTACAACTTACCCTAACAATAGTGCGGTCTGTGGCAATCTGTATAACGGCAGGTGAAATCAGAGGAAGTCAAGTCAAGGCCTTTGGCTGCATGCTCAGCGCAACTTTGGACAACTATGTGGTTACAGAACCAATTTAAGTTCCCCAAGTGTGCACCAGATAACTCCTGTTACCGGTAAACAATTGATTATCGTGACCAAATCCTGACAGAATAGAACCAGAAATCGTAAGCCAATAAAAAAAAAAAAAAAAAACCTTTGGGGCTTCTCTAAAGCTTGTTTTGGCGTAACACACAACATCCACTTATTGTATGGTTCAGCCACAGAAAGGAAAATCCCATAAATATGAGCGACATTCAGCAAGCTACACTCGCCCCTGAAATCTCAAAACACGATGCAGCAATACGATCACTTACATCCACAATAAGAAAGTCGAGCCAGCACCAGTAGTTGGTGAAGTATTTCTTGAAGCCGTATGCAATCCATTTAAGAAACATCTCCAGCACGAAGATATAGGAGAAGATCTTGTCGGCATACTCCAGCACCACCTTTATGACTTTTCTCTTTTCAATGTAGATATCTTCAAATGCCTGCAGTGGGAGGGGAATAAAAACAACCCACAACATCATCACAGTTGACAAATGATAAGAACAAATGTGTATAGAATCATTACAGAAGTTCGCATTGACTAGCATCAATAACTGTTAAATGTAAATACATATTGTTCATGATTTACAGTTTTCTCTATCAATGGATTACATACATAAGGGATTTGGAGGGAATGATGCAGATTTCAATCCAGCATTAGTTTAGGGTTTTATCTCATTGACATCAGCCTTTTGTTCGTCCATCCTCCCTCAGCTGAGTTCAAGCTCAATTAATCCTTTAATAGCAAATAAAACACGAGTTTTTCAGACCTGCAGCATTCCAGCGTTATTTTTTTTTCTGAAAAACTATTTAAATTACAAATTTAGAATTGTATTTCCAAAGAAATTATGATGGTTTGGGAGTTACTGATTCAGGTTCCTGCGAGTGCAAAAGGCCCACTGTTCAGTGTTGCTGCTTCATAATGAAGCATTCAGGACATTGGGATGAAACGACATTCACCCTGTTAGCTGCATCTGCCCATTAAGCCCGAGGAGAAGAGCTGAGCAAATGGGATGCAGATATTGATCGCGTGACGGCAAAAGGGTCAACTTTGTACTTAATTGAAACGGAATGACTTTGTGTATGGCGTTGCTTCACTCTTCAAGCGGTGCCTTTGAGCCTCACCAAAGCGCCGCTGCTGAGCAGGATCATGAAGATGATGAACGTCTCAAACCAGCTGTGCTCCACAATCTGGTAGCAGGTCTTCCTCAGCCTCCACCAGACCTGGCCCAGACCCTGGCTGGTGTCGATGTTGCAGCACTGACAGTGCCTCGTGCAAACTGACGGCCACATTAAAAAAAACAAGGCAGCGTATCGGTCGGTCAATCTTTGCAAAGCACTTTTCATACAATCAAAGGTAGCAAAAAAAAGGGGGGCATTTTAAAAACAGAGCCCCTCCCATCTTCCTCCCCACCTCTCTCATTCTTCATTCTTCCATCATTATGTAATAAAAAAAACAATAGCAAGGAGGACAATAAGGAGAAGAACATACAATAAAGCCATTTATTATAATCATGAAGTTATATATTGTAAGTAGGCAGAGTTTTCAAACATCTGCAATTAACAGGACTATTAGTTTTGTAACCTTGGTTTGCTCATCACATTCATTACTCACATTCTGGGAAGCATTCCTCAGGCTCCATACTCTCCTCAGCCAGCTCGGATAAATTGTCCACCTCCTCTCCCGGCTTCCTCAGATCCACTGTGCTGCCCTCTGACAGGCTGATCTGCTCCTGCAGAGTAAAATATCTCTGTTAAAATAACACCAGATTAATCAGACACCCATTACTAATGTGCTATGCAGATCGACAATAAGGTCTTTTCTGTTTCCAAAACTTGCTGTGGCATTTCTAAAATGCAATTTCCTTCGAAGGGTAACTCTAAACCGAACGGTTTCTGCTCTGTGGATTTATCCTATCAAACCTCGTTTACCTTGACACACTATGCCTACCTTTCAATCTCCTCTCAGCCGTAATACAATTTTGATGGGATTTGTGTGTGTGTTGCAACAACAACATATTGGGAAAGATTCGTAGGACAAAGGTGGATTTTTAATCTTATAAAATGGCATTAGGAACATCCACAGAACGTGCAGGAAAGATTACAAGAGCAGCATCGGTATTGAAATATATAAACAATATGCATTGATAGTATGTGATGAGTCAGCACTATATGCAGAGTTGGTTATAAGTAAAGCCACATAGAAGCAACCATGAAAGATGTACACTTTAGGGAGGATATGACTACTGAGCAACATAAGACATGGCTTATTCTTGAAATTTTACCTCTAGTTAGGAAAAAAAGTTAGAAAAAAAGTTAGGAAAAACAGAATAAACTAATTTAAGCTCATTGGATGAAAGATACCAGTGAGAATTGTGAAACACAAAAAGTCTTGTTATCCTTATCACAGACCAGAAAACTCCAGTAGAATTATTATTGTTATTTATTTATTTTTACTTTTCCGTCAGTGGGACTGTAAAAGATCTTAGGTTCCACGGCCCCATGTGAGACGATCCAAATTGACGTGTCTTTGGTTTAAAACAATTCATGAATCTGAGCATTTTTCAAGTGTGTCACGATGGCGAGTTGGAAAAGCTGCTGTATTAAAACCTAAATACCCTGACAGAATGCCCCGTCGACACTTTTCTACATCTCGTCCAGAGTTTCAGAACATCTTCAGACCTGGACAGCATATGTCCCGCGGGGCGCAGGAACGACTTCGTAAAATGCACCCGTCTTTAACACTGAGCAGCTGCTGATGTCCCGCTAAGCTGATGGCAGGTCGGAGGAGGCTTTTTTCATTTCCATTTTCCCTGATGCCTAATTCTGAGTTGTGGAGCAGGGGATGGGATGGAAAGAGGAAGGGAGGACGCCAGACTACAGGCCGCTCAGCTGTGTCAGTTTAATCTGCTCTGCAGGGCCTGGCTCCACATCTGGCCTGCGTCTGTCGGCCTGCCAGGCAGGACAGGACCGACACGGCCACCGCCTCAACGGACAGCCCTCGGGACTTTCTGTGTACCTTCCCTCCAGAGCTTTCTAATGAAAACGTTAACATTTGTCCTAATCTAATGTTTATTCCTGTGCTGCAAGAGGAGGGCTGCAAATTTGATAATGATTCCTTTTCATGAAGCCGGCATTTTGTATTCATATTGTGTGTCTTTGTGGCAAAGTATAATAATGTTGTGTTTACCATACGGATCGTGGACAAAATATATAGTAAATCTAAATGTGTGGATGCCACATCGTGCTCCCTAACCGACACCTTACATAAGCACAAGTTAATGCCACAGTATTATATCGCATGAGACTTATTCTTATACAATATGTCTCTTGATGGCCGTGCTGCTCTGAGGCATGATAAGCTGCATCTTGATTAATTTCCCACATGGAGTTTGGAAAAATGCTGACATGTTTGTGGATGGCCAGGGCTTTATTTGAACGACACAGACCCTAACGTAGTTAGTAACGTAGTTTCCACAGCGAACATTTCAAATTCTGATGCTGCCAAAAGCATGAACAGCTCTGCTTTACTCAAAACCTCCGATAAACTATTACAACCAGGCAGTGAATGAATAACGGCAGCACCTTTAAAGTAAAGCATGTAAAAGGAATTCAGACATAATTAACAGTGTAATTAAATGCAATTTACATCTGTGCTTTTGGTGCTCGTAAGACAATTACAAGACTACTTCATGTCGAGTGTGACTCATCGCAACATACTAAACAACATGGAGTTAAGCTAGTGGCACCTTGTTTTCACAATATCAAGTGATAATAATTCAATGATAATGTTCTGTTTTGGCTGCCCTTTCCCCTGACAAGCTCATCATTTTGAGAGACCATTGGCCAGATGTTCACTGCGTGACGTGACATTAACTCTTAATAACCTGACCGGTCTGAAATCTGGATTGTAATCAGGACATGAGTGTCCATCTGAATTAACCTTGTTTGCTGGACAGATTAGCGCCTTGTGTTTTCACATACACCCCCACCTCTAAAGCCACTGACTGCCCTGTCATTCACCTCTCACTATGGTTGATACTTCTGACATGTGCAGTGGTAGAACACAGCAAGACAATATGAAATATATTAAATACAATTAAATGTTGGTGGAAACAGAGCGGAGAAGATCCAAAAAAAAAACCTAAAAGACAGAACAAAATGATCCAAGGACAACGGAGAACCTCCTTGTGACTGACTAACAAAGAGACAACTTTAAGGCTTTTTGTCAAACAAGGAGACTTTCGAACTTTCGAAAATGGTATGGCAGGATTGAAAATAGTGTATACATCTTGAACATTGTCAGGATATTTCTATTGCACATTTGTATTGTATATTGTATTTTCTTGCACTCATATAAATCTAAAATGGCTGAAATGATTCATTGAAAATAATAATAATTTCCCTGCTGGTTGTCACCACGGTTAAACATTTGATCTTATAATATAAAAATGATCAGGAAATCTGGCATTCATTACTGCTTGGATTAAGACAACACATACATAAGAGTTGGGAGGGTGTAATATGGTCGAAGCCCTGCTGCGAGGGGGGTTTCATCCTCCCTCCTCTCTGACAACCCCTGATTTACACTCGTCATAGTTTGTGAACTCATCGCACAGATTAATTCAGTCATGCTGTGAGTGTGTGTAAAATGTCAGGGTGTGTTGCATCTGGTCCCTCTTCAAAAAAGCAAACTGCTTTTTCAAGTGCTACATCTACTGACATCACATCACAGCTTAGATTTATAATGAAAACTCTTCTTTTTTACCCCCCCCCCCCCCCCCCAAATGTCGGGAAAACAGTAATGAATAGAAATTACATTTAAAATGCAAAAGTTAGCTAAACTCACTGGTTTGTTGTCTTCGTCTTCTGAGATCTCGGAAATATCTTCTTCCTCCAGAAACTCCACATCCGACTCCCCGGGTGCGATGGGAACAACGATGGTGAGGTTTGGGTTGGTCATATAGCTGTCCTCCTCTGGGATGACATACTTTTCTCCATAGCATCCAAAAATTCCTCCATTGCTTTCCACGTGATTCCCAACTGGCTTTATGGCCTGACTGACTTCCTTGGCCTTCTGCTTTTGACCCTTCAAGCTGTGGTTAAAGAGATTGGTGACGCTGGAGACCAGCCAGGAGACGCCAGCGTGGATGCGGGCGATGGCGATCTGAATGTTATTCAAGTCGCCGTCCTCCTCTGGGGCAGAGAGATTGTCGGAGCTGAAGGAGCTGAGCAACAGAGCCAGAAAGAGATTCAGCACCTGCGAACAGACAGACATTATGTTACAGACATTATGCAAATGCTTCTCATTCATATCCCCTCAGCCTCAAAATAGCAGTAGAGCTACATTCGCCGCAGTCATTGGATCTACATGCATTTTGTATTTAAAGCATTCAAAGCATAGTTCAGTCCGTCAGCTAAAGGACAAGTGCACCTAATGCCTGACATGATGTCCCATTTATTTTGTCAACATTGGTAAATCCTGCATTGTAATTCAGCAGGATATTCTGCAAAGATATGCAACACACACATATGGCTGCGGATGTTGCAGCCACTCTCAAGTCAAGTTTCAAAACATCCAACTCCAGAGTAATCTGCCCACTAGCTTAGAGAGCGGCGGCATCAGGCACATCTCTGCGATGTATGTGTGTGTGTGTGTGCTCTGCGTGTTCACACTCCCCGTGTGCATGGGTGATGTGCACAGTTGGGAAGGATCATCTTTAGCCACTGAGCCAGTCAGAGATGGGGAGCATGAGCAGATGATTAGTGATGAATGCCCTCCGACCTTCTCGCCCCTAAGCATCCTGGATAATCCCTTGGATAAACAGCTTTCCCACGATTCATGTGCAAAGAGTTTCTGTCCATTAAATTCCATAAGGAGCGCCACTGTGATCTGTTCTTTGCTCTAACGAGGCAATAGAGCCACTGGAGGCGTCTGCATCCAACAGCCGACACCTAAGTGACGCTTCTGACAGTTTTTTTTTCATTGAACTCATTAAAGTGTGACTTTAAATTAGTGAAGAGACACTGCTGAGGAGTGTTTAAGATGTAGCGGAAGTCAGGAAGCAAACATTAAGAAAAGCTACAAAAAGACAACATCTCACCTGCAGATAATTAATAAAGACACGTTTTGCCCATTTACTCACGAAAATAGAAATAGAGATTTGTATGCTTCACACTCATATGCATTCAACAACGCAAACATAAGTTTAAAATAAAATGCAAATTCATGCAGAAAGGCACAGTAAAATCCTTTCAAAATCATAATGATAATGTCATAGTAATCATTACGATGGTTTCAGGTGTTGCATTAAAAAAAAAACTGGTTCATGTGCTGAAAACGAAACACCGACTCTACATGCTACTTGACCTGTGTCATTGTGGCTTTATATTTGAAACGCCCGACGTATGCATTAATATGTATTTAATTCTGCATGAAAGACAGCGACCGTCATTATCCTGCCAAAGATTAACAAACATGTTAAGAGTTAACCAGAAAGGTTTTAAAACATTTCTGCGAGACAGCTATATTTCAGAGCATAGGATTAAATGTGGGACAAACTAACATTTAATGGCAGAGGGGACTGAGGGCATCCTGGGAACAGGTGTTTGAACCACATCCAGCAGGAACCACACTATCATAGCCTCATGAGCTCTATCCTTTTCTTTTTTTTCTTTTTAAAGCAGGGCAGGATATTCAAGTTATCTAAATTTTATGCAGATGATGTTCAGAGTTAGTATCCAAATGTGCTGAATATCACAGAGAGAAACAACAGACTGGTAGCATCTCAAAATAACATTTAATAGATTGGATAGTAATTTAATTTTAGTGTCAAGAACTATAAAACTATAAGAAAGATTTGTGGGAAAGTGTAAATAGACATAAAAAACAAACAAAAAAACAACCTGATTTTTTTCTGAGAGACTCACTAAAGAGTGTTATATAACTTCAGTTTATATATCAAGTATCAACGCTGGAATTAAGCCACGTTTGAAGTAAAGCAATACTGACTAAATGAATCCTTTGGATGCCGGCTGTTTATACTTCCGGGATTTTTTTTCTTCTTTTTTTTCTATCTGTTCTCATTAACGTTAGCTTACATCGAGACAGCTGGACAATAAATCACCATATGGGTGGTCCAGGGAATATATGCTTCCTCGCTATGGCCCCGCTGTGTGGACAAACAGACCTGTCAAACACATTTTGCAATTCCAGCAAGAACAGCTGCATGCCATGATACACAAGCTGCATTCGATGTGTGAAAATCAGTACCTGCTGCAAAGTCTGGAATGTTTTGTGGCCTCGTCTTATCCTTGACACTGTACTCTGCTAACAGTTTCACTGTAAATGGCTCCGTTTACAAGTGCTGCATGAAATGCTCACCTCTGTAGGATATGGTGCTGCTGTAAAGCTGCTCTTGAACTCACTGTGTCTGTTGTGGCTACAGTTTGCAGGACAACATGTCCACATATGTATATGACTGAGGAAGGACAACAGATGGCTTACGTAGTCCAGACATGATCTGCTAATGTTAATCTGAACGATGGGAAGATTGAGACTGCAAACACAACACAACACCAATACTACTACAAGCAGCATGCATACATCGAAAAGCACTCCAACCAAGTGTCTCTGGCAAAAGTGAAAGCAACTTAATTGAAGGATGCTTCATTTGCCATAATGCAATGCAATCAAGAGTTCTCACTTGTGCAATTATAACCCTGATTACTTGTGGCGTTATTCATTGCATATGAAAACTGAAACAGCTGGTAGCATTGAAACACATTTTTTGTAGTCATCATAAACGAAACATAAACATAAATTCATTTATTTAGTTAGTCAGCTCCATTACAGGCCTTTGGGCCTTTCTGTGTTGAGCCTGCATGACTATGCATTGATGGACTTTCTCCAGCTTTCCTTCTCTAGTTCATCTCATTCAAGTTAGCCTCATATTTTGGATATGGTTTCTGAAAGGCGCACATTTATTAATATGAAAAAAATTTAATGTGACTGCTCGAGATTGACTAATGCTTAATAAATGTGTAAACTCAGCATTTGACCACTGCATAGTCCATGCTGCTCACTTGGACCTGGTTTTCATTGACAGCTTTAGTGGCATTTGTACAAAATCAAAAAAATAAGAAATCACATGAAACATTAGTTATTAGAGATGTTGATATTTGGATAAGAAGGACTTACCACCAAGTTCCCTATGACCATGACCAACATGAACACCAGGATGCAGAGGGGCTGCCCAGCCACCTCCATACAGTCCCACATGGTTTCAATCCACTCGCCGCACAGCACCCTGAACACAATCAGGAAGGAGTGGAAGAAGTCCTTCATGTGCCACCGAGGCAGCTGACAGTCAAAGGAGATCTTGCACACACAGTCCTGATAGTTCTTGCCAAACAGCTGCATGCCCACCACGGCGAAGATGAAGACAATGATGGCCAACACCAGCGTCAGATTACCAAGGGCACCCACTGAGTTGCCAATGATCTTTATGAGAGTGTTAAGAGTGGGCCAAGACTTTGCCAGCTTGAAGACTCGTAACTAAAGATGGAAACAAATTACAGAGTTGTGAAATATATTTGACATACGAGTGAAGAGTTTATGTATAAATTGCTTTAGGTTCCTTCTTTTGAAAGTCTATAAATAAATAAATAAATAAAAATCAGTGATAAGCACAACGGATTGCTGTTACCAGTCTGAAGGATCGCAGGACGGACAGACCCTCCACATTGGAGAGACCCAACTCCATGAGGCTGAGGCAAACAATGACGCCATCAAAAATGTTCCAGCCTTGTTGGAAGTAGTAATAAGGGTCCATGGCAATCAGCTTCAGCACCATTTCAGCTGTAAAGATCCCAGTAAAAACCTGGAGAAAACAAACACACACAAAAAAAAGAGAAAAATGAACCAACACAAATTACAAGAGGTATATTCACGTGTTGCATTTTCTGTTAACACCAAATATTTCCATTCGGCTTTCAGCATTCCATCGTCTCTATCTGCCTTTTGAAAGATGTTTTGGCTTTATGACACATGATGATTATTAAAATCTTTTAGCTGAGATTTTGAGCTGGGATTCACATCTGTTCTCAGGCCATCTAAAAGTCATGCTTACATGCCTTAACTCTTTCATATCTGTGGTGAACAACAATTGCGAAAATGACACATAATTACCCAAATCCATCAATTAATCATCCTTTTAGGAATTGTGTGTGTGAAAATGTTATTTCTATGTGTGTCCAAAAAACTCCAGAAACAACTTCTCAAAAGAAACTTGTATGAAGTGAAATTGTCAAAGACGCTGCTATTTATCAAATGTGTCTTCTGAAGACTGTGTTTCCATAGCTGAAGAAGCAAAGACTTTATCATCTAGCCAGTAGGAGGAGATGTCAAAATGAAAATACAGGAGGTCTAAGTCTGCTACTCCCGATGCTAAAAATAATCCTTTTTACCAAGAATAATCACAAATAATCTGAAGAGGAGATTCCTACCAACACTTGACCCCCTGTCCTGAACAACCTAAAGTGCTGCACAAACTTTATCTCAGCACTCTCCTCTGCACGTCACAGCACTCAGGACGGAGTGTGTTAAATGCTGGAAACTGTTCTTCCCCACACTCACTGCTAAAAATGCTCTTACCAGATTTCCAATGGAGAGCATCGTGTTGAACTCATCAGTCATGGGATAGTGCTCCAGGGCCATGAAGAGGGTGTTAAGCACAATGCATATAGTAATCCCCAGATCAAGGAACGGATCCATCACCATAAGCTTCACCCACTCTTTCAACTTCAACCACCAGGGGCAGCAGTCCCATATCAGATACTTCTTGGCGAAAGTGTACCAGCACGGATTGCACTTTTGTCTTGATTCCTCCAGCTCTGCAAAGAGACACACGGGTTAAATATTTGCACGTACTCGATGTAACGGGCAGGTTAATATACAGACTGAAAACATGACAGTATTGGTTGGGTCAATTATATCTGCAGATTTGAAAGAAATCAGCTCACAGGAAAGGTTAATGACTGAAAATAAACGTTTGATCTGATCATACAAAAACCAGAGTGTAAACTCAAGAAGGTTTCATTTTTATACAAGCAGCTTTGTGTTATTCAAATTGTGTCATTTGTCCTTTTCACTCTATGCAAAAGAGCTATGTTATCGTATGTCATGTTCTGAAATAGATTCTACACACAACGAGCTCATATTCAGCATTTCAGCAACAAATTCAAACAAATGATGGGTGATTATAGTCATCTACTGAAAGGACAGCTGTATGATGGGTACGGTTTCTACACCTAATTCTCACAGGCAGATTTAGCACAGATAAGATGATTTTCTGAGAAGGTTTTCAATGCTGAGATGGACGTACCATCCATGGCATCGCTGAGGAAGCTGACGGAGCTAAAGCCTCTCTTTCTGGGTAATGGCGGAGGCTCCGTCACTGTCGGGGAGGGCAGGAGAAAAGGTCTGGGGCTTGTATCTTCTGCATTGGATGGCTTCCGATAGACTGAAAATACCTAAAAAAAAAAATATAACATGAAATGAGCTTGATTGTCTTTTCATTCAGTGATCAGTGTAACGTGAATCCAATAAGAGAGATTTTGAGGAAAATCTGGTCGTGCAGGATTCTCTCACTTACTGTGTCTTCCCTGACTCTCTCCATGCTGTAAGCTGGCATGGATGTTGGGGTGAGCAAGCCCATGGAGGCGACCCCGTTGTGGTCCAGCGAGATGTTCAGCCGTCCGTTGACATTCAGGCTGGGGGTGAACACTTGAGAGCAGTGGCTCCTCACGCTGCCTGCTCTCCTTTTCCAGGGTGTTGCTGTGGAATTGGCACGACTCCTGAAGACGTCGCCATGAACGCTGTACTCGTCATCCCCAAAGTCCGCCTCCGAGTTGTTGCGAGCCCGGAAAACGCTGAAGATGCTGACCTGGCTTCCTCGCCTTGTACTGAGGGGGTGAGAGGAGAGCGTGGCCAGCAGTGGGTGGACTGGCATGGGTGACAGCGGGGGCTACAGAGACACAGACGATAAGATTAATTCCAACGGTTTAAACCATAAAAGATAGCTCGCGGGGCGTCTGCCGATTGCTATACCATTGGTTCATCCTCGGGTTCCAATTTCTCGTCAGCCGCTTCCTCTGCTGTCTCCTCTGAAAGTGTCCTGTGAGATCTTCTTCTTCTGCTGCTGCTCCGTCGCATACTTCCTGTCTTCAGGCAGAATGGCGACAGCTCTGGGGACAACACTGAATCTGTCTCCTGTGCCTGTCTTCTTGCTGCCAACTTCAAGAGTAGAAGAAGACATCACAGTGTGAAGAGAAATTTTGTTTCTGTTAAGCTTACACATACTCGAATTTATGAAAGCATTGCTTTTGCATTGCTCTTACTCTTTGCTCTCTTCTAAGGTGCTCCATCGCCAGCTGAAACTCCCTCTCCTTCTGCCAGGCCTCGGCGATGGTCGCCTGATTCTGCTCCTCGTAGGCCATGGCCACAACAGCCAGGATCAGATTGACCAGATAGAAGGATCCCAGAAAGATCACCAGCACAAAGAAAACCATGTAGGTCTTTCCTGCTGAGCGCAAAGTCTGCAGAAATAAGGACACAATGTGAATAAAATGAAACGAAAAAATCATAGAACACATTCTGACATTTAAAACCTGCATCATGCTCTTAGGTTGGTATTAAGGCAGTGTAATGAAGGGTAACAGTTGAGGGTAACAAGCTTAATTACATTAATAAAAAAGGGATAAATACGTAAAATACATACTAAATTCTTTCTTATTAAAACAAGGTCTAATTTGCTGTTGAAAAGATAGCTGAAAATGTCTACCTATTTCAAGTAAGTATTTTTGCATGATTTAAGGAAAACTTTTATGTGGGTTCATGGAGCTGCTAAGTTAATATCCAATACCCACTCTTCAATAAGCTGTTTTAGGTTCTGTCTCTTTGAAAGTACATTATGCAATATTTGTTCGCTGTAAATCAGTTTAACCTAAAGCAATCAATGAAAAAGAATAAATATAATGTCACCACAAATGCACTTGGAGTCCTGGTATAGATATCAAAGTCAGCAAATGTCTAAATTGTCCCCTGCCTGTTTAGTCTTGCAGTCCAAGTTTGCACCACAAGATGGTGTATTGAGTCACTCAAGTAGTTGGAGAAACAGTTAACATAACAATGGCTAGAAATGAGCAGAATTATGCAATTTATACCCTAGAAATTGTCCCAGATTTCTATTTAGAAACAAAAGAAAAGCTTTCTGAGTGAGTTCCAAGTGCCAACATTACAATACATTGAGAATTTTCAAGATACGCCTGAATATACATGACACCCAAAATGTGAAAATGCATAACAAATGCTACTGATACTAAGAGTGTGTCTACAAGTAACTAGCTGAGCTACATTATTAGATTTATTTTTTTAAATTAGTATTATTATTTAAGAGAAAACAAACAAACTTTGAACAATACATGAACAGTGTGAGTTTTACACAAAACAAATGACAGGCAATTATTTGGGGGCTCATTCACCTGGTGAAACAGTTTTTCCCAGCAATCTTGTGTCATGAGTCGGAAAAGTGCCAGGAAAGCCCAACCGAAGGTGTCGAAACTGGTGTAGCCATAGTTTGGATTCCTTCCTATTTTTATGCAGTCAAATCCATCTGGACACTTCCTGTGATGCATTAAACAATCAAAGGCAGAAGAGAGAGACGATGATTAGAGCACGGGAGTGATAAACAAAGACTGGACACAATTAATTGACAAGCAGCTGGGACAAATATAGCCGAGTTGTCATGCAAGGCAGCATTACCAGAGGTGAAAATATCTCCAGTATCTACATCTCACTCTGCTGCTTTTGACCCCACTGAGGATGAGTCGGTAAGTACATACACTATCCTCACCATTGTTTCTACTGAAGAGGGCACGTGAAATACGTTTCAGACCGGAGCTCTAAAATGCACTGCAGCAAAAGGGATTATGCTGATCCAGATGGATATCAAATTGCAATTCAAAAAATTTTCAGCACCGTGCCTCTATCTCTGATCTTCATTGTCAGCATAGTGGCATTACAGCAAATATTTAAGTCCAGCAGCTGAGAACAAGCCGGACTGTCATGTCAATCTGAGTTAGGAATAATTTCGTAATGGCTGGCAAACAGCTGGGCGGGAGAGTACTGCTGTGAGGACAGCTGTAGATCTCACCAAACAGACAGCTAAGCAGGAATGCTCACTAATATCCAGCGGCGAGGGCAGAGGAGGCTGGGTGAAGCCGGCGACGTCTTTCTGAGGCACTGTTGCTCTGCGACGCGCCTCAACCAGTGAACGATCTGCTTACCCATTTACCCCTGCAGGGTCTCTTCAAAGATTGCAGATTCCTTTTACTGTCCCTTCTTTCATATTTTGATGCTTTGTGAGAAGTAGACTCGACTCAAGGGGGAGTTTTAATCTAAAAGCCAAATATGATTAGTTTAAACCTAATAAATCTCCCTTTCTAGCACTTACTTGTAACGGTATAAGGTCATTATAAAGGCAGATTGTATATAGGAGCCATAGAAGGATCCCTCACGACTCGCTCAAGTTTGTTAGATTCACTAGTTTGTAACATACTTAATTAAGCACCAACAAAATACTTCATTCATTAAAGTAATCTTCCAAACATTGTCATAGCTTATTTCTATTGTTTCATTGGTATCCATGTTTTTTTTTCTTTTGTTTGCTCATGCTTCCTAATGTCTGATTTTTTTTTTTTTTTTTTTACTCCTTGCCTGCTCTAAGTTTCATCCCCTGATAAAACTTGGGTGTGGTTTGGTCTGTCTTGTCATGGTCTGCCTCCCAGAGTGCATATTTAAGCCCTCAGTTTGTTCCTGTGTCTTTAATGGTCCATTTGCAATCATCGCCATCATTATTATTTCGAAATCAACGGCTTAATCAAGTTATAAGACAGAATGTCAATCCAACTATCGTCTATATTTCTTATTTCTAACATGGAATCGATCATGAGCGACGACAAGTGAACCCTGGCCCACCCGAGTTACCAGTCCATCACAGGGCAAACAAGGACAGGCAGTCGGACACTTACATCCACCTGTACAAACAATTTAAAGACACTATCAGAATATCCTCGCTACAGCAACAGCGCTAAGCACTAAACTGCTACCATGCGGCCACATAACTGATTTACACAAAGCAACCATGAGTATTCCCTCCAGCAGGACAAGGGGTTAAGCAATGACCCTGCGCTGAATAAATCAGTGCGGAAGATGGAGGGATGGACCTCTGACAGTATGACATCAGTTCGCTGCCACAGAATAACATCTGTCACTTTCCCTGTGTGGCGTTAAGGTAGTGAATTTCTATGCCGAGATGAGTATAGTCAAGGGCAAACATTAACGTTATCTATACAGGCAGTAATAATCTTTAATGCACAATGGCTTTTACATATGGGGGAGGGGGGGGATAAGCATTTGCCTGGACTCTACAGTCGGCGCCACTAGAAACAGGACAGGCCTTTGAGCAAATCATTTCCCACAAACTTGTTAACCATCGAGGCTGAAAATATCATCTGAAAATACGTGGGCGTGTGTGTGCATGTGTGCCAAGTCGTGTCTATGTGCGCTTGTGAGCATGCGTGTGACAGTGTGTCATCATAACGTATCCAAAGCTTTAATTTGGAAATCTACTCAGGGATTACTTGTTGGAATACACTCAAAAGATTAAGCATCCTCTATGTTTTACGTCCTCCATCCTGACCTGCTTAATATCTTGCCTGTCTCCACATCCAGCCTCAGAAAGTTGCATCTAAAATGTCCCAGAAGTTTAAAAAAGCCGTCTTAATCATTTGCCAACAAAAAACATCAGCAAGCATATGGTTGATTTAACCTATAAACTGCAAACCAGACCACTAATCTGTGTCATTGTTGATGGAACATCAGTCGAACCATGAAATCTTACATTTTTAATAAAGACAGATATAAATCTATCGGATACGATTTTCTAGGACATGATGTAGCTGTTTTAAGATTTACAAGAGAAAACAAAAAAAAAAGTCCTTATGAGTGAGATTAACCACCCCTCTCCCCCAGAAAGATAGAAATATATAAAAAAAAACGAAAACTGAAAAATTTGCCAAATCTCAGTGTGACTGGATTTTGCTACAATTTGAAGCTGGAGCTCCACACAATGACAGAAAAACAATCGACAGACATTAAAACAGTTCAATTTCAGAGACTTGTGGGTGGAACAGCTGGACAAGTCACGGTCTGAGATTACTGACCTTCTATGTGAGGGAGTTCAATGACATAATTTCACACTGAATGTCGTGAAATGCTTCCCCTTCTTGCTTTGACAAAATTCACTGAATAGAATGATTCTACCTGGGATATGAACAAGTTGCTTTGTTTTTGGAGGAGAGATTACAGAGTCAGAATAAAAATAAAAAGCTTGTAAAAGTAAAAAAAGTGTAAGGCTAGGGTTTCACCAATAGTCAGCTTGGATCAGCTTCAGTAACAATGGTGGATAAAACAGTATCAAAGATGGATGGATGTACTTCATATAGCAGAAAGGCTAGAGGCAAAAATGAAAATACATTTGAAGCTAAATCTATTTATTTTGTGCGACTCCTCAGCGTTAAAAGGCGGGTTAACAACAAGGAACATTTAAAACCTCCCCTCTGTCATTCTGCTACATAATGGTGACAAGACCAGATTGACTTAATTGTTAGCATATCGATGATGAGCTCTCAATACCTGGACAACAGACAATATGCATAGAACCTGTAATGCTTTTGAAAAAGATATTTGTATTTTGTGCTAAAATGTTTCAACTTCAGGGGAAACATCTGCTGAGACAGAAAGACCACTATGTTAAAAATATCTAATTAAAGATTTAATATATCAGCTTTAAAAAAAGAAGAAGATAAATAACAGAGACATAATTGAAATGCCCTGCTTTATATGATCACCATTTTATTTGCTATCATCCATTATCTTGTATTATTAAGAAGAGCACCTAATGGAAGCCATTTGTCAAAGCGGCAGGATTTCAGATTCACACAGATGGGTATTTAGTTCACTATAACCCCTGAACTAGGCCTGGCATGGTCAGAGTCATCCTGTTGTGCTTGTTTCAAATGCATTTGGATTTACAGGATTATTCAGTGCGTCGGCTGAGTAGCAATATTTGGATGGTTTCACACTGCGCCTTTGATTGGGAACAAAGTTCATCACTGCACAGGAAACATACCTTTGCAGATGAATCTTCGTCTCCTGACATTTTTATCTATTGCAGCTATAAATCTTTGAATACCTTCTGGTATATTTTAGATTCTTTGCACATTGTAAGAGAATGCACGTTTGTCTGAGGTTCTGTTCAAAGTCATGAGTGCCAGTTTCCCCGTAGGACAAGAGCACAATATCACTCCAAAGTCAACCCGGCCTCCACCAGTTAACCTCATCATGTCACAGAGCTTTTGAGATGATGAAATCTCCAAAGACCCCCCAGTGCTCTCCAGCTGCTAACTCCAGCTGACTAAAGGGTTCCACGAGGGCCGGTTGATGATCCATGCCACATGTCGTCTTGTGTGCAGCCTCATCATCATTTCTCCATGCGTTATGTCGCTGCGTCACACAATCAAACTATTAGAGCTAAAATGTTCATTATTCTATGAAGTAAAAAAAAAAAAAAAACTACCAGTGTTGAGCTCTGTGCACATGCTTCTATGTATGAATGACATGGCAGTGAAGCGAAAGTCACTCGAAGGTGAACCTTGTCATTGCGACACCCTGCGGATGAAGACGTAAGCAAAGAGAACGCTCACTTACCCTGCATCACTTCCGTATCCACATATTAAGGCATCCTTTGCTCCTTCGACTTTGTAAAAATTTTCTAGAATAAAAAAATAAAATAAAAAATTAAATCTTGCTGAGGTTAATTAGATACTAAAGATACGGTACAGGTTTCAATGCAGTCGGTTTGTTGTGACTAACCTTCGCTGGTGATGAAGTCAGTGGTGGAGCTCCAGGTTCTGTTGTTGCAGATGAAAGACGTGTTGTTGCTGTACGAGGAGTTGACGCAGTGGGCAAAGCTGCGGACACACTTTTGTCGCAGGAGCCCCATAAAAAGCTGCAGGCCGATAAGTGCAAACACACTGAGACAGAAGACGGTCAGGATCATCACGTCTGCCAGTTTCTTCACAGACTGGATCAGGGCGCCGACGATGGTTTTCAGACCTTCAAACGAGGAGATAAGACAAGTGCATTGCTTGGCTTGTAACGTCACAAACAGCTGGAGAGAAGACACGTAAAATCTTGTAACTCTGCACATAAATTTGTCAGCGTGTTGTCGGCTGTACTGTGTTGTCTCCCCACGCCGTGCCTGTAAATACCATATATGCTGTCCTCAGCCATTTCAGTTGTTAATTCTTATTACTGTATCTTGGTCAGACTGTCCTTGAATCCTCCTTGCCTGACTTTGCTAAATCAGCCTGAGCCCAGTCTGAATCGGGGGTCATGAGTTTGAACTCACCTGGAATAACCGAGATCGTTTTCAGTGCTCGCAGCACTCTGAAGGTTCTCAATGCAGAGACGTTTCCAAGGTCCACGAATTCTGTCACGTATCTATAATTTGATACAAAGAGAAAACATGTCAGACAGAAATGCATATGATTTCTCTTTTCAACTTAAAGCCAATGCATAAAACCAGTTATATGGGAGCAATTTGGAAATGTGTTTTTTTCATTCTGTTGTTGAATGGATCCGGCAATAACACAGCTTTTTATACTATTACCTGAGAATATATAAATATTTTTGCCAGTAATTACATGTTGTCAAAAATGTGCTTCTACTGCTGATTCAGATTTGTCATGAGCACTTGAAACAAAAGAGCATTTTCCACCAGACCGAGGGTATTCTTTGCATTCTTTACTAAAAATTATAATTTCTTCATGAGTGCACACACTTTATGTTTCTGATTTTTCTCACAAAAATGTTATTTGTACTCCACAATTTCTCTATTCAAGCCATGTTTAATCTGCTGCTCGCATTACACATATTGAGCAATTTCACACAAATAATGTTAAAAACATTTTTTTCAGTCTCGTCCCTCATCCGTACACTTTATAGATGTGACTTTTTACAGTGTCGCTATAAATTATTAGTACGAGAGAGACTTACGCCATGACAATGACAGAGAAGTCCAGCCAGTTCCACGGGTCCCTCAAGAAGGTGAACGGCATTATACAGAATCCTCTCGCTAATATCTTTATTAATGACTCGAAAGTGTAAATGCCAGTAAAGGTGTACCTGGAAGATATTTACAGCAGAAGAGTGAGATTAATGCCTCAGCACTAAATGCAGTCAGGAAATCTGAGCTTTAAAGATTATCACAAAATTAGCGGTAAACACAGTTATATGACTTCAAAATAACCTCATGAAGGAAATATGTCACAGAATGACAAAATATGAAATAACATGCTGAAACTGTTTTCAAAATAAGAAAAGTGTATAAACAACAACCAATTTCAAAAAAGTTGGACTGAGCTGTCAAATGAAAATGTAAATTTGATGCAATTGACAATAAAACATGCTAATTTTGAATTTCAAGCTGCAATACGTCAAAAAGAAAAATGTCGGAACACGTGCAACAAAAACCTTGGCTGCTATTAATGCTGATGACTGTAAGGTGGTGCTACATCAGAACAGAATGGGACAAGAGTTCTCTGCAAGAACTCCAACAATAACTCACATTACTTTTTTTTTTTTAACATTACATGATGCCAGTAAATATCAAATACACACATATGTCTTGCACTCATATGATTTCTCACTTGCTGTTATATGTTAAGACGTTTTTGGTATTATAATAAATAAAAGACCTTTTTGAAATGATTGCATTATGTTTTTATTCACATTTAACGCAGCCTATCGATCTTTTGGGAACTGGTATTTTATGATTGTCATTTATACTCACAAACATGTTTCAAATACAGTACAACATATGACACTTGGAGTTTTCTCATTTTGTTTGATCTAATTATAGCCAAATCACAGACAAATGATAGGTTGAGATCTGTAACCTTTCACATGAAAAGAAGTCCGATTTTATATTCCTCATCGATCAATTAGTGTACAAAGTAAAATAATGAAGGCATAAATGCAGATATGTTGCATGCTGAGATAAATCTTTAACATCATGCACAGGACAATATTCCTTGGGTCGTCTTCATTCAATATTCCATGCCGTCTCGCATGCAATAATATCACATGCATCATGAAATACTTACATGTTAAGTGAGTCGTTACCCGTCACTGATAAATCAACAAACCCCATTGAAAACTCTATATTAGAACACATGTAACACAGTTGCGAATCACAAAACAACTGAAATACTGCTTATACTTACTCCAGATACTTGGTCCATGGTGGGGGGTCGGACATGGCCATGAAGAAGCAATTGGTCAGAATTGTGAACATTATAAAGTAGCTGAACAATGTGGAAAACGGTTAAGGAAAGCATATTGTGACATGACGATTGACAAATTCACAGAACAATGTTTGGTGACAATATTAACAAAGGAGAACGGAATGATTCATAATGATCCTATGAAATATATCCATTAGGATAAACGGTGACTGTGCGTGACATCAGCTTTATGACTGCAGTAAGAGGAGATTATAGGAAATGTAAGTAAATTCCATGTTGCATCAAATCAGGAGAGTGATATCATTACTGTCCTCATGGATAAGATCATAACAAAGGATCTGATGGACTTTGACCAATGACGTGATCATAAAAATTAAAACGTTTCGGAATGAAATGAAAAGAACATCCACACAAGTTTAATTGTAAAAAAAACACCCAAAAAACAAAGCTAATTCATCCCAGTGATTAGGTAATCTTGTTCTGCTTCCACATAAGAGCATATCATTGCAATTTTTCTATTTTACAACAATTACAAAAACTATATGAAGTATTGGTATTTTATATACATTATCATCACTCTGTAATCAATAACACAGAAGACATCCAAGAAAAAAATTTTTTCCATCCTGTATGAAAAATATGAATTGTCCGTCTGAGAACTAATAGGCAGCCATCACATGACGTGAAATCTCCTTGCTCTTATTTCATTTCAGAGATTAAAAGAGGGATATGAAGGGATTTGGTTTGTGATGCCAGAGAGCACAGTCACAGAGCCGTTTCAAAAATGGGACTATGGAAAAATCCAATAGAAGTCCACAGGGAGAAATCATTAAATATTACAAATTGGCTTATCCACCAGTGTGACATGCAAATACTGAAATCTCAACTAATAATGTGATAAAACTACTATTAAAATGACAACGCTTCACAGTCGTTGGCTCTCTGTGGAGCAATTCATGTTATTCCACATGTGAAGACGCTGAAAATTGTATTGGAATATTTGTACGAGACCTTTTTCTCATCGAATAAGTTAAACTATAATAAATCTTGAATGTTAAATCAACAGCACTTAACATCTGTTTTAGTTGGACTCAGCGAGACATGTAAAGAGCATCATAAACAAACTCAGAAAACACAAAATAACCTTCAAACTGGCTTCTTGAAAAGGATATGCATGAACTAAGATTTTTATGGCGACTGATCTGATGCAGTGAAAAGGACTAAATATGTAAAGTGCGGATGTGGAACTGAATCTGAAGATGGCCTTCCCTTTGTTAAGTACTACAAAAGTCTGCAAAGAAGAGAAAGAAGAGAAAAAAGAGAAACATGGATCAATATTTACAAAATAATACATTCTCAATTGATAAATAAAAAAAAAAAAAAAAAAAAAAAAAAGGTGACATGCCATTACATCTATGAATAAAGTTTCAGTATGTAAAGTTTCAGGGCTTTGTAGAGAAACTGAACAGCAGCTCTGAGTCGCAGTTCGGCTGCTGTCTGACAGAGTGACGAAGATGGAAAAGCTTCTGTTGTGAATCGACCTCGCCGGCGACCATCTGTGGACAACTTCTGCCTCCAAGAAGCGAGTGAGCAGCAAGCGCCCATACAGTAGGGCCAGTGCAGATAATGGAGGCAACTCCAAAGTGGGCTGAACCTTTCCCTAACAGATGTGGCATTTATTTTAATATTTCTTTTTTTCCCCTCCTCTTTGGATAATCCTCCCATCCAGCAGCGCATCACATGCCAAAACAAAGAGACCCTGAGAATGGCTGCCCACGGCCCTTTTTTTTTTTCATCTCGCCATAAGCGGCACATTAACGTGCGGCGGCCTGATCTACCGACTCTGCAAATCAAAACTTGCTAATCCTATTTCTGTCTCCACAAGAGATCTCTCAAGAGAAGCAGTAGCGCTGGTCATGATCAGCTCGCTGCTTTAAAGCGGCGCGTCATAAATTCGGCACAGAAAACATCTGCTGATTTTGAAGGATTGGTACCACGAGCGCAGATGACAATTTAATGTACCACTGTACCTCCCTGACGGTACTTCTACACCAGCATGTTCCAGTTCAGGTCTCATCAATGCCCATCAACAGAATTAAGATCATTTTCAGGATCCAGTTGTCTGAGCATGGTTCTAAAAATGTTGCCTCAAGACAAATGACGGTCAAAGTTAGTATCCAGCTAAGCTTTTGAAAGGAAGGATCTTTTTGTGGTGTTATAACACTTCTTGTTCTGTTATTGACTGAAACAACAAAAAAAACAACTGTGCAATTGACCAAGAAGAAATTGTGGGTGTAGTTTTAACAGGAGGGGAGATTACAACATCACAACATTAAACACTAAAGTGTATTTCAAGCTGACCCAACTGGTGTCAATTATTCTTTGAAACTCTTCGATTCATGTGTGAAATGTGAAGCACGTTCTACCTCTACAGACAATGTTACTAATACTAATCATGATAATTATCCATGTTTATCTTAATGCATTAAAACCTGATTGTTTAAATGAATTAGACCTGAGTTCAACTTGTTTTTCAGTTCCTCCTTCTTCTATAGACTATGAAGTAGAACTTCTTGCATTAGTGGACTGGTGGCGGTGCAGATTACTGTTTGGATTTAAATTCACAGTACAACTGATGATAACAACGGCTGGTGGAACATAGAGGAGTGTTGCCGCCTCCTATGGTTCACAGGATGTGCCAGTAAAACAGAGGCCACCCCCATTGGGAGGCGGCTTCCTCTCAAGCGCCTCCGTCTGCAGATGCATCTCATTGGTCTTCATAACGACAACGTCTTTCTCTTCTTCTCCTGTCTGGCGGCTCTTCTCCAAAACCTGCTTCATCCAATACATCCACAATCTCCCCTCACGTTCAAACCGTGTAAATCAAAAAGCAGATTTTATTGAATCGAACCAAATCAAAACTGCCTCAAATTCAAGGTATGTTCAATGTTAAATATACTGTTTACAGGTGGGTGGCATTTTATATACCCTATGGGATTATGGCCTTTTTAAAAACTGAGATACTGTAATAATATGGACTTTACCAAAGTTAGAATTAATGTCTTTTCTAATTGTTGCAAATCCACCAGAACGTCTTACCAGCCACTTTTCCGTCAGTCTCACAAACTCTTGACAAACTCTCACCTTCTGGTTCTTGTAGTAAAACGGATCGATGTCTTCCAGAGGCATCCCGACAAGTTCTGTCGGGATGTCACCGTAGATGCGCGGCAGCTGTTTGCCCGCCTCCATGTCGGCCCTGGGTTTGGGAGACTCCGCGTTCCTCTGAGCCTCCTGGCAATCCTTGGCGTTCTTGGCCTGCTCCGCCGCAATCCGCTGCTCCAGGGCAGCCAAGGATTCGCGAGTGAACGGCCGCAAGCCATCAGGACCCGTTGGTAAAAGCATGGCTGCCATCTTTTCATCCTGATTCTCCTGTACTAGAGTTTACTTACAGCTGCGAGTGGAGAATGGGGACATGAGGAGACACAGAGACAGAAGGTGGTCAGAGAAACCGTCAGTAATCTGCAAAGTGGAGCGGTTCAGGCGTGAACGTGACGTGAACTGACGTCTGAAGGAATCCAAATCATTTCTGTATCAGTAGAAGGCACAACAAAAAAGTATTTTACTTTTCATAATCGTCGCAAATGAAATATTTTCCTGAAATTGCATCCTTTAGATTATGTATCCAAGAAGTATTTTACCTTCACCCATAGTCAGCTGGGACAAACTCCAGGTTAGATGAAGCTAAGCAAAATGGATGGATTGACTCTAATGCTTTTTAGAACCTATAAGTTAAATAGCCTTTGGGTATTTTTTTTTAACACAAGTATCAACCATTTCCCTCGGAGTATTTCACAACCTGCTCATCAACAGCTTCAATATTGCTGCATCTTTTATAGTTATATTTGATAGTTTGTTGTGCTGTTTCAGATTTTCTCCTAATTTAGAAGAGACCATCACACGGTTGGTAATTTGAGTTTAGCTCAGCTGATCGCAGCTCACGACGACAGACGACCATGCTCACTAATATTCCACACCTACTGAAAATGTCGGCATTCCAGTTGGCCTCGAAATCATGATTCTGGACTGTCGAAGAAAACAGGACACACGTGCTTTCAAGGAGAATATGCTAATTCTGCGAAGAATAAATGGTATAAATGCCACTGTTTGCTAACATGTGTACTATCTTAACTTTGTCAGGGAAATACCTGCCAAATGGGACACTATGTGGCCCTGATACACACCTTTGGATTATGAGAGGAAACCAGAGAAAGTAAGAAAAACCTGCACATGCACAGGGAGTACAGAACTCCACACAGAACTCCACCACACCTACATATCATATGAATTTATATCAGGAGAAAAACTATTTTATCTTAACACAGCGGACAAGCGCCAGGAAAAATAAAATATTGAGGGTACTTGCAAGATACACCCAACAATCTTATATGGAGTATTTGGGGTCTTTGCAGAGCACAATTATGCACATTTCCTCCTCTCATGTTCTCTTAAACATTACTCAAATTTGAGCTCAGGGCCGTATGGATGCATACATGTATGCTGATACCAGTAACCACTTGCTTTCTGTAATCTCAGTCAAGCTACAGTAGCCATAATTCTGTGTCAGGGGGATTAAGTCCACAGTCTACAGCTCACACCGGGTGGTTTAACCAGCACTGGTTTAAGATGGCAATGGGCAACGGTCTCGTTATGACATCAAAGTTCAAATCTGCAACCAACTGGACGTCAGTCTGATACTTTCACATTAGTTCAGTGTTCCACGACAAACCTTTGACATTCTGCTGTTTTTCAGTGCTTACAATATATTCCTGGATCATTCCTGGGTAGAACGACACGTAATGATTTAATGTGAACTAGATAGCAAAATGGCGATCACTTGTTGATTACATCATAGGAAAAGGGGGGAAATGGGGGTCATGGCCATGAATAATGAGTGTGTGTGGGTGTGTTATATTCAATGAATTGAAAATGATGCAAATAATAATCAGGTTTTATTCATTCTGTGGACACCAACACTGATTTATTCAGATTTTTCAGATTAGTTAGTGTCTCTGAGTGAATATGTTAGCATTTATTTCTCTTCTTAAACATTCAAGAGACTAAATATCCAGGTCCAACATTTCCTCTCCTTAAAACAACTTTCTAGTGAGATATACGACGATATGAATTAGGATTTTTCTGTCTTTTATTTGGTGCTATTATACAGTATCAGGTCATAGTTAGTGTACGTCACTGTACATCACTGTATTTTACAGAAACCGTAACTCTGATAAAATTAATCAAACAATTTATTGACAAATGTTGATATATGTGAACTGAAGCAAACTATGACGTTGGATTAATTTTTTTTTCTTCTGAGAAACACTTTTGCACAATTATATTCTATACTTGTGTAAATATCCTGACTACATTTGAGATGTGTACAATGTACATTATGGGATTTGTCAAAGAGTTCGATTCTACTGCCAAAAAATGACAAGAGACAGACGAGACCTGTTTAAAATCTGCAGTCAGTTTTCCCCCTAACTTAACCAGTGGGTTATTTGTGCCCAAAATGCTGCTAAGTATAGAATTCAAAGCCTAAATCCTACTTCTAGAAGTCCCAAATCTGAAGTCTAAAAGAAGTACATCTACTTTGTTCATAATGGGTAAACTCTGTCCCTCCGGGCTGAGCATTATGACAATTTGTAGGTTATCTGATCAGAGACCAAAGCTATAAAAAAAAAAGATAACACTAAAGACCTTCCTGAGACCAAAAATTCACCCTCATTTTAGCCAGTGACAGACTCTGGTATTTTGATAACTCACAAAGCTCTCCAAAAAGAGGATTACTTTTCTCTGTTCCGCTTTTGACAGGAAAATACTATTGTATCTCATTCATTTCGACTAAGCTCGTTGAGTTTTCCATTTTCTCCTGTCCTGAAATGCATTGATCCCTTCACACATCCAGCCAGACGCTAGTTATCTGCTTTGACTTGATCTGCTTATTTGGCCCAGGTTGATCTCAGATCAGCCGGTCTCATACGCCGTTTCCCATTTGCTGTCAAAATAAAGAGGTTACGGACCACTTTCCACGTCATAAAGCAGATAAACAGGTTGAAAGCACGCTCTGTCATGGTGTCAAGACTCACGAACCCTTCAACTAAACAGTCCCAGCATTTCTTCTATCAAAAGGTAACAAATGTGAATTTACATGCACAAAGATGTCACCCGCCAGCGTTCACAGTTTAGCTTTGCATGCCGTTGGAAATGGTTTTGATGCATTGCACTCAGAGCAAGTATCTGAGTTGAATGAAATGTAATTCTGGTAATAGCCAGATGTGACATCGCCGTCATCTCTGGAAATAATTAAGATAATTAGATTACAAGTAGAGCATGCACAATCTCACACAAGTACACAGTGAGTCTGAAATATGACTGCTTAAAAGTGAAAAAGATGTATGTCATGTGTTTTGTTTGTTCTGTTGTTTTGTTGTAAACAGGTGATACATATTAAGAATAGAAAGGTCTGCTTGTATTCAAACTCTAGTTTGAGTCAGGGCGTCTGGTTGAAAGTACTTGACCTACCGTACTATTCTTAATTCTTCCTGTGTATCTATAAGTGGTTTAAAATAATGTTCAAAAATGATAAATTGTGCAGGATCATTCGGGAATCCATGTGCACTAAAAAGGAGATCACATATGACGTGACCTTCAGGTTTAAAACTACTCATAATTCAACGGTATAAAATAAATCTACATTTTGTCCCCTAAAATTGAATTAAAATTTAGAACATCATCTCTTTTCATTGGATCTGTTTTTTGTTTTCATTTTCCAACTTCGTTAATCTAAAACAAAAACCCACAACTAAATAATTTTGAGCACATTGAATTGCAGGTAAATCATCTTGTGCGGAGTTAAAATATAAAACCTCAGTGAGTGAAGCATAATCTCAGCATCTGTCCACTGGCCTCTTCAGAAAAATACATTTGTTATAAAGTGTTTACGTTCATCAAGGGACAATATGATTGAGGTTTAAATATAATGAAGACCTTAAACAACAACCAGTGCGGAGAGATAGAAGCCAGGCTCTGATATCCTTTATCCTTCATCTGAATCTCCACTGGGTGCACAAATATAAAGGCCACAGCTTGGGGAGATTGAATCGTCGTCACACTGACAGTTTCCCACTTTTTCTGTTTTTTTTGCGAATGTAGACGGCCGATCAAAGGTGGTAAGTGTAACTATACAAAACATGAATTATTATCCCTGAAAGGAAAATTGTTCTTTTTGGTTTATTTTTTGTTTTAGTTTTTTTAACCAGGCAATTTTCCCAAGTCTACAGTGACTTTTACAAAATTATTTACTTCTCAACTTCTGATGGGTGTTTTTCTGCACTAATTCTATATTTCTACCATAACTCGTGCAAATCCAAATCGTGGAAATAAAGTCACGAGTTATGATCTGAATATGCATGAAATTATTTTAGTCATTAGAAAGTGATTTAAGGCCGTTCCGAATTTGTCTGCGTTGTTTTTCTTTCATTTTAATTTCTGATCATACAACAGCCATCGAGTGACCATACATCACGAAATAAGCAATATGTGGCTTAAAAAAAAGTTTGGTAAGGAGTGAAAGGCTTGCTTGAAAGTCAGTGGACATATTGTCCTGACTGGGTCATGTTATGTGTCACAGCTTCACACTGGGATCCCAGGTGCACAGGCTGAACTGATGACCTACTTCTTTAGTTGAAACCTTTCAATGTAATTGCAGCAGATAGCTTAAATGCCTAGGTTACAGGAGATATAGACGTATAAAATCAAAACGGAGGATGGTTAAGTTCATAAACTGATGAGAAACACCCAAATCTGGAACGAATTCCCACAATCGTTCAAAGGTCACTCCAATGCCAGCAGCAAGGAAACCACCAAAGCAATAAATAAGGAGATTGAAAAGATGTGAGGTGGTTTATGAATGTGCAATGTATCACACATCACATTTGAGGTTACATTAGGACCCCCCCCCCAAAAAAAACCCAAGTGTAAATGCAACATTTTTCATCTTACTTTTCAACGTATTTCAATACTCCAAGTCATCCAGTACCACTTCAGAAAGTCTAATCAATGAGAACTAAAATAATAATAATAATAATAATAATAATAATAATAATAATAATAATAATAATAATAATAATAATAAAAGAAGAAGAAAAAGAAGAAATCCTTACATACTTACAGAGGAAACTTTGAGGTTTACAGCACAATTTCCACAAGTAGGTTTTTCAGGTTTTAGAAGAATCAGCAGCCAAACCTGTCGATCAAAATCCATGTCTACTTATTAAAAGGGTCGCATTGCTTTTTTTTGTTTTTTTTTGTCGTCGTAGTGAAGACAAAATAAGGGGGGGGGGGGGGGGGGGGGGACAGGAGGCGCAAAAAAAAAAGTGTCGCCAAAATCCAAAGTTGATCGCTCAGAAGTGACTTCTCGGGAAACGCCGGGGGTTTGGGCAGTTCGAAGTGAGCCACAGGTGCGTTGAACCGTCTGTCCTCCGGCCTCCCATCAGTGAGACGGACCTTCCGTGCAGGAGAGGTCCTGAGCCGCTGCGCTTTCCTCCATTTGTCCTTGAGCAAAAGAGCATGAGGGAGGGAGGATGAGGATGGATGCTGCGGCACCACAGAGGATTACCTCGCCTTGCATGAGTCCCATCATCATCATCATCCTCATCCTCATCATGCTCCACTCAGGGAGACGCAGTGGGAAGTGCTGCAAACAGTGCGCTTTCACTGTGGGATCTAAGTTTCTCCAAAAGTGTTCACCGAAGTGTCTTTTATTTCATGTACACACATTGCAGTTTGAAACCCACATCACTCTGAATCGGCAGTGACGAAAAATTAGATTTCCTCAAAGTCAACGAATTGGGATAGAACTCACTTCAGACAACGTCAGGCCGTCCGAACAGTTTGACCGTGTGGTTCCATTTGGATTGAGGGAAGTTCTGTTTTCCTGGAAAAAAAATAAAATAAAAAAAATTCCAAGAACTGAAAAACCCACTTTGCAGTGGGTTTTGTATGGACAGCGCCCCCTAGTGGCGATCCTATCTCAGGCGCAGTATGAGCCGTATTCCGATTATTGTGACGTATGCTCCAAATAAAATCAATTGAATTAAATCGAATTGGAGATTTTATTAAGATACATACATTAAAAAAAAAAAACAAACCTCCACATAGACAGGATTTATAGCAGTTTTGTGTCTTCAGTTGTGTATCTGGCTCATTTTGCATCTGTTTGTTGACTTATTGTCTCTTTGTAGTCATTGGGCATACTTGTTTGTGGCTTTGTATATCGATCTACTTCCTATAAATATTCCTGCATTGTTTTCTAAACATCAGTATTCTGTATAGATTTTAACAACCTGGTGAAAATTCCCGTTGGGATCCTTTTTTCCTTCCTCACTCTTGAATCTGTTTAGGGAACAACTTTGCCTCACTGTTGCTCTGTGCTCATAATTGTTGTGTTCCAAACTGAGCCTCTTATTCGAGCGTGTCGAGGACGAGAAACGTAAAGTGGATTGGAGTGTAAAACTACATTTCCCATGGAGCTCAGGCCCATATGTTTTGGACTCTTTCCGGAAGTAGCATCACATGAAGTGACTGTCAACATGCAAGATGGCCACGCATCACAGGCAAAATGCTGCTGGGCGGAGGAAAGTACAGGTAAATCCAAAGAGTTGCGATGTTACCAAGTGCGCGAAAACTGCAGGTTAAACCCCCCCACCGGCTGAAGAAGGACTTCGGCGAATCCGCGTCAGGGGGGGAAAAAGCATCTTGAAAAGTCAGCGCTGCTCCTCTTGTGTGATGACTCAAGCCGGCTAACCGCGTTAGCTTAGCTTGCGCGAGCTCCCAACGGCGCTCCGCTAACGGCTGCCTCCCAATGACAACGAGTGCAACGCCTTTCGAAACAAGTGGCACACACTCGCACGAGAAATACATGTAAAGATCGCTGTCCGCGTTGACGGCTCGTGCCAGAAGCTCGCTGTGGCGCCGTCGGTGCGATGGTGTCACGGTGTTTAACGGTAGCCTAGCTACACTGAGTCCGGTCTCCGTCTAATTCCTGGGGAAACGTACGTGCCTTACCGGTTGTGTCGTGCTGCTACTACATTGATGTCCGCTTCAAATACGACTCTCTCCACTCGCAAAACTACAATGTTTCACAAGCGTGACTATTATATCGTCCATGCTTTTAGTTCAACTCCGCGTTTTCACAGTTAACTGATAGAATCGCGGTGGTAGCGTGTAGTGAACACGGGGGTGTGTATGTGTATGTGTGCGGTGCGCGCGCTGTGGAAACGAGCAGCTGTGGTGTGGATAGAAGCATCTGACATGCTTCCTCCCTGTGTGTTTCAGGTTTCGTATGTCATTAGAGATGAGGTGGAGAAATACAATCGAAACGGGGTGAACGCGCTCCAGCTCGATCCCGCTCTGAACCGGCTCTTCACAGCCGGGAGGGACTCCATCATCCGGATATGGAGCGTCTACCAGCACAAAGTACAGCTTCCTCTTACTTCTCATCTCATCTCACCTTGCTCACATCACTCATGTCTTTGGAGTTCATATTCTTGTCATAAGACAACTATGAATATGGCATGCAATGTGACATGGAGGTGTCACGGTGCAGAAATACATTTTTAAGGTCAAATCACACAGACAATTCACATGACAATGTTTGTTGATGTGTTATTCATATGCAAGATTCCTCGATTCCACATCCAGATCATTCGTCACACAATATATATTGCCTCCTTTGTTTGAGATCCATACCAGAGACTGCCGATAACCCCCCCCCCCCCCCCCCCCCCCCCACATTGCGTTTGTTCTTGACCATAGAAATACCTCCAGTTTAAAAAACGAGCCCAGTCTACAGTGCAAATATACATTTTTATATTGCCATGACTATTTTTTTGTTAAAAAAAAAAAAAAAGGTTGTTTTTCACCGTGTATGTCTTGTGTCCCGCTGATCGGTATGCCTTCTCCCATTTGATGCTAATATAACTGGATAAATGCTTCACACATGCTTGAGCTCACGATTGTCATGTCAGAGGCTGACGTGGATTCAGATGATAGCTGGGGCCATGTACATACTCCGGTTTGCTTTTTAATAGCTACCATTTAATAGAAATACCTTATTTTTTTCTCTCTTCTTTCGTCCTTGTCCTGTTCAGCAGCTCGGGCTAACAATATTATGTGATTGAGAGTCTTCTGGTATCAGAACAGTAGATAATAAAACTCCTTTGTCTTGCAACATAAGAAGACAGTTACCCTTGCATGCTTGGCTTTGGTTTAAATATGGGATGGTATGTTGCTATTGGAGCAACACAAATAAATCTGATTTGGACTGAGCAAACAAATGGATTATTCCTACTAATTGATTAGATTTGATTTGAGATTCTATGCAACCTGGTGGTAGCAAATGTGTACAAATTCCAGAATCCCTCATTACACATTTCCTCATTGCTTGTTGAGGTGAACTATTAGTTATTTCCATTGTTACTATGTGATGGGGGGGTTTGTTTCCCTCAACTGAATCCAGCTCCATTTGTGAAATCATTTAATTGTGACAGCCATCCAGGATCCGTAAAGTTGTTGTTAGTTTTCTGTTGCATGTCAATAAATATGCTGGCCATGTTACAATCACTACGTCATGTACTTCCTCTAAAATGAAGAAGATTCTGCATTATGTATACATTTTTCTTACACTTCAAAAGAGGAATACTCAAACAGGTTTATGAAAAATAAACCAGGAGGGGAAAAAAAAGTGCATTTGTTGGTTGTCTATTCGTTATTTTCAAAGCTATTAGAATAATGCAAAAGAACCCAGACTGACATGAATAAAATGAAACGTGTACGAAGAGGATATTAGATTATGTTGAGTAAATTAACCATCCAATGTGCACCGGATTTTCCCTCCACGTTGATAAAATATCTTGATCACAGAGTGGGAGTCGAGGGTTTGTGCTTCTCATCTGAGCAGAATCACAAACCACACTAATAAGGCGACGTGTTTAAATGTGTACGTGTAAATAATTTCCTCCAAATTGCTCTGTGGCACTTTTAATTATATGGCTCTGTGGGAAGTACACATGTCCCTTGTAACTATTTTAAAAACGTGTCTTTTCTATCATTGTAGCAGGACCCGTACATTGCATCTATGGAGCATCACACAGACTGGGTTAATGACATAGTTCTCTGCTGCAATGGCAAAACTTGTGAGTTTCTACTGCTGGCAGTTTAAAAAAAATATTTTTTTTATATATAAATCTGCTCTTCTGACTGACACGCTTCTGTTTGTAGTGATATCTGCCTCATCAGATACAACAGTGAAAGTATGGAACGCGCATAAAGGATTTTGTATGTCGACGTTACGAACACACAAAGACTACGTGAAAGCGCTGGCTTACGCCAAGGACAAGGAGCTAGTAGCATCGGCGGGCCTGGATCGGCAGATCTTTCTTTGGGACGTGAACACGCTAACGGCACTCACTGCTTCCAACAACACTGTCACCAGTACGTGGACATTTTAACGTCGCCGACAACTGTTGATGGTTCTCTGCACATTGTTCTCATCACAGTTTCGTCTCCCAACAGCCTCGTCGCTCAGCGGGAACAAGGACTCCATCTATAGTCTGGCTATGAATCAAATGGGCACGGTCATTGTTTCAGGATCCACAGAAAAGGTTTGGGTCAACATCTGTCATGTAGAAACTCTTAACTCAGTGTCGTCATATTATTGGGTGTGTTTGGTCTTGGTGTCAACATTGTACGCTGTTCGGATGTGTCAGAAATCACACTTTCGACATTTACTGAACCGCTCCGTTCGTTTACCCTTTTCAGGTTCTTAGAGTGTGGGATCCTCGAACATGTGCAAAGCTGATGAAGCTCAAGGCCACACAGACAATGTGAAGTCATTGCTGCTAAATCGGGATGGCACTCAGGTGAGCCCCCCCCCCCCCCCCCCCCCCCCCGACAGTATGTCAACCGTCCAAAATGAGGGATTTTAGAAGTCTATATCCGCCACTCCTTTTTTTTTTTCCTCGCAGTGTCTATCGGGCAGCTCGGACGGCACCATCCGCCTGTGGTCACTCGGCCAGCAGAGGTGCATCGCCACCTACCGGGTGCACGACGAGGGGGTGTGGGGCCCTGCAGGTCAACGAGGCCTTCACACACGTGTATTCCCGGTGGCAGAGATAAAAAGATCTACTGCACCGACCTGCGTAACCCCGACATCCGCGTGCTCATCTGTGAGGAGAAGGCCCCGGTGCTCAAAGTAAGGAGCCACACTGTGTAAACGCTGGAAACTTGAGAATCGAGCAGTGCCGCTCACAATCCATTCCTCCCGTTGAAAATGTAATGTTTCAAAGCTACTTTTACACTGGGGAAAAAACTTTGTTGGGTTTGTTTAGTATTTTCTGTGATTTGTCAGCACCCTTTCTGTAAACTGTATTGCTGTGAATGGGTATCCGGGTGTGGTTTCCACACTTCCTTCACCTCCCATTAAGAATCATTCCACCCGGTTTTTTGCCGTCTGTCTCTGTTGCCCAGATGGAACTGGACAGATCTGCTGACCCGCCTCCAGCGATCTGGGTCTCCACCACCAAGTCATCTGTTAATAAATGGGTAAGCATGCGTGACGCCTCTGAGATCACCGGTTGACTATTGGCGTGATGAAGTGCGGATAGCGGTTTGTTCATGTAGCCGTGCCTAATTCTATTCAGCTGTAATCCCCCTGCGGTTCTCACCGAATATCAAGCCAGCTTTGCAATTGTGTTGGTGATACACAAAAGATAATTGCATTACGTTAATCAGAGCTGCATCCGCCGGCTGGAGGAAGGAAGAGATTAGCAAGATTGAAGGTGGCCAATGATGATGATGATGGTCTGTGTGTGTGTGTGTGTGTGTGTGTGCAGTCTCTAAAGGGAATGCACAACTTCAGATCATCGGGGGAGTATGACAACGATTGCAGCACCCCTCTGACCCCACTCTGCACACAGCCAGAACAAGTCATCAAGGGTAAACTCTTTACTTCCTGTCCGAGACTAAAACGCTTTCCAAGTTGCTTTCTCTTAATATTTTGAGAAAAAAAAAATCTCTTGTCTTCACAGGAGGGGCCAGTATTATACAGTGCCACATTCTTAATGACAAGAGACACATACTCACCAAAGATACCAACAACAACGTGGCTTTTTGGGATGTCCTGAAGGTAAACCACAACCTGCCTGTCAGACGTCCTGAAGCAAAACTGTCGTCCCTAAAGGCCCCCGGCAGCTGGCAGCGTTGTCTCTCTCGATTGTTGAATATGCGACTTGGATTGAAGTTGTTAAGCGCTTACACAGCTTCTGGTAATAGTGCAGACCGTTTACAATATGACGTGTCAGCAGAATTGTTTCGCTGATTCTTTATGGGGCTCAACGTCCACATGGAAGCGAAGACAAACAAACATACTGAATGAATCGTTTCCTCTCTCGGGACACTTAGAACTGTTGGTTCACCAAAATGAATTTGGTGAATCGCTTTCAAGTGAAAACAAAAAAGCCTTGCATGAACACATTGTCACTTTTAAGAAACATTTTGTGATTTATTTCCTCCCTCCAGGCTTGCAAAGGTGAGGATTTGGGTAAAGTGGAGTTCGACGAGGAGATTAAAAAGCGGTTCAAGATGGTCTATGTGCCAAATTGGTTTTCTGTAGATCTGAAAACTGGGGTAAGTGCCAAACCTACTCATGCTGATTTTTTTTTTTTTTTTTTTTTTCTTTGGTGGTTTCTATAATTTAGAGCTTCTTCTTTGGGGGTTTTCTTTCATCTGCTCGTCACACTCACTGCCCCCCCCCCGTGTTTCCCACCAGATGCTCACCATTACTCTGGATGAGAGCGACTGCTTCGCAGCCTGGGTGTCTGCAAAGGACGCCGGCTTCTCCAGCTCCGACGGATCCGACCCAAAGTGTAGGACGTCACACTTTGTACGCCGGTGAATATGAAATAACGGTGTGAAGACAGTGCGTCTCATCCTGGCTGTTCTTTTTTTTTTCTTTCTTTCCTCCCCCAAGTGAACCTGGGCGGACTGTTGCTGCAGGCTCTACTGGAGTTCTGGCCCAGAACTCGCATCAACCCCATGGATGAGGAGGAGAACGAGACGAACCACGGTGAGTCCTTCCTCTGAGTCGTCCTCACGATGCAAACATATGCTGGGATTGAGGAAGTTTTTTTTTTTTTTCCCAGTCAATCAAGAGTTGGTCACCTTATGCCGCTTTCAGCGAGTGATTCATTCAGTTTGTCTTGCGTGTTCCCGCAGTGAACGGAGAGCAGGAGAACAGGGTCCAAAAAGGAAACGGATACTTCCAGGTGCCGCCACACACTCCGGTCATCTTTGGAGAAGCAGGAGGACGGACTCTTTTTAGGTATACTATGGTTAAGTCCTCTGCATGTGTGGAAAAAGAGAAGTAAGAATATTTAGGTATATATAGATAGATTTTTCACACCAAATACAAAGGGAATCAACCAAAAATAATGTATTTGGTGTGACCCTCCCCTTTCTTCTTCTTGGTAGACAGTTCGAAGCTCAGGCGTTCTTCCTTGTTATGGACCCACACAGAATTCTTGTCCAAACACCAGCGCTTCCCGCGCTCCTCGTTTTATGCTTAAGATAGCATTTTAACTCTTTAATTTCAGAGAGTCATTGTTACGGGAGGTATGTGAAACCAAGCCTGTCAAAAAAAACAACAACACTCAAACGCAGTTGGTGATGATGTGCGTCTTTGTGCCGCAGGTTGCTATGTAGAGATTCAGGAGGCGAGACTGAATCCATGCTGCTGAACGAGACGGTCCCACAGTGGGTCATCGATATAACTGTAGATGTGAGTATCACCAACTTGTGTTCGAATGAGGCGATTCTGATACGGTGTGAAGAAAGCTAGAGAAGGTGCGAACAAGTTTGTTTTACTGAAATTCAAATGTTGGCCTGTGAATCCGGGGGCGGGGCAGCCCAGGCACACTTGACCCAAGATGTAATCTGCCTGACCGCAAATATTTTTGCAAAGAAATCTCTACCTGCGTTGCAAACTCAAGTGAGAGAACAAAAAAGCAACAATTTCATCATTGTGCTGTTTAATAAATACTGCTTTAGCAACATAAACTTTGTCGTGCCCCCCCTATTGTATCTAATTCAAATATTTGCATAAATTAATGTTGGTGTGAACAAGTATGTTTTAATGTAGACATAGAATCGTCACACTCGTGTGATTGCATGCATCAAAAGTGTTGATTTCAGGCAAATGCAAAGTATGGAGATGTACATGGTGTACCGTGACGTGGCCTGCAGTGTGACTGCAGGGAATAAACTAAAACCAAGGCGGTTTAAAAAAAAAAAAGTCAGGTCCCGGTTAGAAAACATATTTTGTTTTCTTGCATGTTCTCAACTCGCTGTCCTTCGCCATGATTTAATGTATTTTTTTTGTTTGTTTTGTGCTTCTTCTTCATCCGTTTCAGAAAAACATGCCCAAGTTCAACAAAATCCCATTCTACCTCCAGCCCCACTCTTCCTCTGGTGCAAAAACTCTAAAAAAGTAAGTTTTCATTTGTTTCACTGAGCAGATTGTGTCATCCACGTGAACGTAAAACTGAGAAGGCGACCATTACAAATTTATTGATGCTTTTATATCTGTACTCGGTGAGACTTTGTTTTTTTTAGAAACACAAATTGAGGTTGTTATATTGGAATATGTCACGATTAACTAAATATAATCCTTCCTTGGAGGACAAAGTGTAAGTCACCCACTTAATTGTGTCTCAAAACACAAGCAGGAGGCTTTTACTTTGATTTGTTTGGGGCCCGTTTCCTGTTAGCAGACGTCGCTTGCTTGCTTTTAAAGCACACTAGTTATCAGTGAGGCTCCATCCAGCGGATTAAAACATAATTCTCTAATGTTGATGCTTGTTGAACAGATGCATTAATGAGGTTACAGGCTTTGCCACCACTTAGGTTTATTGCATATCCCGACGGCAACTAATCATTATTATCTTCACGTCTTATGGCTCACTTTCCATTTTTTTTTATTTTGCCACCAAACATCTGTGCGCGAATAGATTCGACTCCAAAAACTTAAAATAGGCACAGGCGACTAACCAAGGGAAGTCGGAGCCACGCTGCTGAGTGGAGCCGCTTTTAATGCTGCGCTGTGCGTCGCAGGGACCGTCTCTCCGCCAGTGACATGCTCCAGGTGAGGAAGGTGATGGAGCACGTGTACGAGAAGATCATCAACCTGGACAACGAGTCGCAGACCACCAGCTCCTCGGCCAACGACAAGCCCGGGGAGCAGGAGAAGGAGGAGGACATGGCCATGCTCGCCGAAGAAAAGATCGAGCTCATGTGTCAAGACCAGGTGGGGGCGCTCACCTCAAAATGGGGGGGGGGGGGGGTGACTTTTCCCTCATCTTTTCCTGAACTTTTCCTCATCTTTTCCTCCCCGACCAGGTTCTGGATCCCAACATGGACCTGCGAACAGTTAAACATTTTATCTGGAAGAGCGGAGGGGACTTGACGCTTCACTATAGGCAGAAGTCCACGTGAAAGTCAGGATTTTTAAAAAAAAGCGGAACTTTTTTTGTCATTTTGCCAATCACCAACCACCTGACATGTAGTCCCTTAAACCCCCTCCCCCGCCCGCATTGTGTGGTCAAGAGTCGCAGTATCAATGAGACCCCCGGTAAAATTTGTCAGGAGGCGGCTCACGATGTATCATAGGGAACTGACCAGAACAGGCCGGTGCAGCCAACAGACCCCCAGGAGATAAGTGGTCCATACTGGTTCTGTTTTCTTTTTTTTTTTAAGATCTTTTGATGTTTTTCCTTCCTGATTGGCACATACTACATACTTAGTACATACTTGTTTGTGTGTGTGTGTGTGTGTGTGTGTGTGTGTGTGTGTGCGCGCGCGTGTGTGTTCACATGGATGTAGTAGACTGTTCTAGTACATTCCAGAAAACTCGTCGTGCTCCAATCACCGGCACCCGTCTCAGCAGTATCACAGGTTTAGGAGTACACTTGGTCGTAATCCTTCCAGGAGTCCTCATCTCTTCCGTTTCCTCCATCTTAACTTGAACTTAACCTTGGCGTAGACATCTAATTACTCCGGAGCTTGAACCTCATTGCCACAAGCACCTGTTTGTCTTTTCTTTTCTTTTTTTTCTTTTTAGCTGTGCTGATATCAATGGAATGAATGTTGTTCTTCTTCTTTTTTTTTTTTTTTGTAAATATATGTACAACATTTTTGATTTAAATTACTTTTATTTTGTTTTGCAGCAGTTTTATTCTGTTCTTGTACAGTTTACTTAAAAAAAAAAACCAACAAAAAAAAAACCCTCCAAGTTATTTTTTTCTCCAAATCCCTGGACCCTCACTTCATGATCGTGAAGGTAATGTGACTTGGATGGTTAAAAAAAACAAAAAAACAACAAAAAAAACCAAACTGCATCTCTTGTATTCACGCAAGCCAGAAATTGCAGTTGACTTATAAAAATGTTAGTAGTCGTCCAAGTCATTTTAGCGAATTGGGAAACTATGTATAAGACTTATATCTTTAACAGTAACTCATGCTTACATGCTCTGTGTTTGGCTCATGAGCAGTGACTTTGATGACAGTGAGGGCTGTTCCTAATGTATATTTCATTTAGATTTAATAGTTCAATGGAACATAAATATAACTTGAAGGGGAATCTCCTACGAGAGTACATATGAATTCAACCACTGTGGGAAATTCACCAAAGTGAAATAAACGCTTCTGATACCCGTTTTTCTCCTGGTATGTCACCAGGCTGAACGACGGGTCCTTTCCTTGTAAATCTTCTCGAGTTACTTTTGCCACAAGGAGTGTGTGTGTGTGTGTGTGTATGCGTGTGTGTGATGCCATAGCAGGGAGGGGGGGTGGGAGGGATTGTATTGAGTGAGCGCTAATTGGCCAAAAGCAGGATGGTTACCACAATTAGGCCACAACACTGCAGTATCCCTTGTAATAATTTGTGAAATATGTATATTTTAGGCATTCAAAGAAATAAATTGGAATGGTTTAACAATGACAGATTTATGGGGACTATAAATGGTTGTCTTGAATTGTAATTGTTTTCATAATGCGAAGGAAGAAAAACAAAGGACACTTCTTTCACTGTAGTGATATTTTGTTTAACCGCCAACGATTCACTCGTCCATCAAAACGACCGCACTCATTCCTAATAAAACAGACAATTCATTGATAAAATTGCAGCAAAAAATACTTTTCCTTATTTGACACACTAGCACCTATTGTGACAATGAAAAAGAATTTTTTTTTTTTTTCCCCTTTTAAAAACGGGATGAAACCACAGGCCAACCTGCCGGCTGCACCTGTCTGGTGTTGCATAGATCACAGAATTTACATAGATAATAACACCAAATGAACACAAGAGCCTTGAAATGGGAGGCGACGGTAAAAACACAGTTTACGAACTGAACACAAGCTACAGGACTGACAGTGAATTCAGCGTCTCAAACACGTACAATCAGGTAATGGAGGGGGGGGGATAAATCTAAAACTGCAGCTGCCCTGTGTTTTACATCAAAACATTCAGATGGTGACAAACCAATTTGGATATGCAAGTCTGGCAGCTTGAAAAACATTGATGATTCAGAAATTAATGACTTTAAATAAAAGTTTAAAACAAATGTTCTAGTTAAAAAAAAGAAACAAATGTTCAAAAAGGAGGAGGAAGAACTGGGACTTGTTTGTCCACCACCCGTTTTACCTCATTGTGTATATGAATTCTTGTTTTTACTCTAAATTAATACACAATATTTATCCCTGTTTTTAAAAACAAACAAACATTACATTTCTAAGTTACCTTATTGCCCATAGATAAAAAAAACTATATAACTTTATTTGTTATACTTTTCCTCTTCAAAATACCAGCAAAAGGATTGTTTTCTTTGTCAAGTTGAATTAAGAAAAGTTCACATTTTAACTTTTTTGAAGCTGTTCTACCACCAAAAACAAGTTTTTTTTTTTTTTTTAAGTATTTTTGTCAATGTATAACCCTCTTCCTTGTTACATAATACTTTTCAGTTTAAAAATTTACCACAACCATAAATTTCAATATATCTGACATTAAAAAAAGGAGGGTTACTGCATTATTGTTTCTTACAACACTTTTAGCAAGTTTCTGAGTAACATTTGCCCCAAACTTCCACACAGTACAACAAATACAACAAAACAAGTAAAGAATAGAGAGAATGTGAAAGTGCCACTGTGCTTCGCAGCAATAGATGCATACTGTTCTTTGGAAGTATTCGTGATTTTAGTGAGCCAGAAACTAACCCGTCTCCTCTAATTTTGCCTCCTAAAAGCAAGAAATTGCATCTGACATTTCAACCTTATTGGTTACAAAGACAGAGAAGTGTTGGACATGTCGATGGAGGACATGGACAGATCCAGCCCATCGACCAAATCTTCAAGGTCGTCGCCGATCACCCCGTCTTCAGAATCTGGAAAACCTGGAAAAAAAACAAAACATAAAACATCGCAAAGCTCAGGCCGAGGACTTTTTTCCGTGAAGGCTGTGAGACGCTCGAGAGGCGATGCGTGTTATTCGGTATGTAGACTGACCGGGATCCATGACTCTCTGAATGGGCGGAGGCAAAGGAGCTTCCTGCAGCGTGATCTGACCGGAGTCCAACACATCTTCACTTTGGACTGGAGGCGGAGACGAAGATGCCTGCAGGCAACCAGGTAAGATGACACTTTAATGACATGAAGTACTTGCCTGTCGTTGAAACAAAGTTTAATTAGCGATGAACAGTTTTGGTCGGAACACTGCTGATAATACCGACCTGTGTGTGACCATGCGGAGGCCGTTCTGGAGAGGATTCCTCTTCGGGGGCTGGGGGGACTGAGGGTTCTGGGGGTGCCGGGGGGACTGAGGGTTCTGGGGGTGCCGGGGGGTCTGAGGGTTCTGGGGGCGCCGGGGGGTCTGAGGGTTCTGGGGGCACCAGGGGGTCTGAGGGTTCTGGGGGTGACGGGGGGTCTGAGGGAGCTAAGCAGGCCGGGGGGTCTGAGGAAACTGGGGGCGCCGGGGGGTCTGACTCCTCTTGTGGGACATCAGGAGTTGCAGGGATTCTGTGCAGGTAGCCGTACCCGATGCCGCAACCCAAACTACAAACCAACATTTTAAAATACTCATGATAGTCATTAGGATTAAACTCAATTTCATTTTAAATTTTCCCAGTCTGCAGCGACGGTCATCTGTGGGCCAAAGTGTCCACAGACCATATGTTTGAAACTCGGAAGGAACTAATAGCAAGTGCAAACATTTATTAAAAAAAAAATCTTTTTATAAAATAATTATTAACTCTAGTAAAATGAACCACTGGTTAGAAATAATGACTACTTCTGAATTTCAAAACAAACCTTATCACCCTAAAGTGATATTAACAAATCAGCATTCTGTTATATGAGCTCATTTCAGTTGCGTCCCATACCTGCCCTCTCCTCCCCACGACGCATTGGGTGTGACCACCACCTCCCTGCAGACGTCGGTTTGCGTGCTGTACACCAGCAGCTTCAGCGGCTTCCCTTCACGAGCCTCAATCAGTGAGAAGAACTCCTCTGGCTGGAAAAAAAAACAAAACACCACCGCACAATTGACGGCCCGTTTTGTCATTCAAATGTATTCCTACGTGCATTTCCGTCGTGTCACACGCTCGAGATACTTCTCTGGCAGGATTAAAAAAAAAAAAATCTTACATCCTGCAACAGTTGATCTGACCCGACGATGTAGTCGCTATGTGGCTGAAGCCCCGCGACTGCAGCCGGCGAGCTGGCCTCCACATCCTACAAGTGGATAGATAAGATTCATTATTATTGTGCTGTTGAGAATTCAAACAGAAGTGCGTATATGGTAACTCGATATGGTCATTCAGCTGGCAGCAATTCACGCTGGGAGTTTAGTCCGTGGAAGGACATCGATTAGGCACTTTGATTGCAGAGGAAATGAAAGATTCCACTTTGAATTCACGAACATTGGATTTATACAGTTCCCGCTTACCAGGACATGCATCATGCTTTCATTGGCTCCCTGGTAGCTGCAGAAGCGGACACTGGCACCGAGCAGACCCTGCCCTCCCCACACGTCACTGGGCACCACCTCCAGCTCTCGAACGCTCGTGGTTTTAATGCTGTACACCTCCATCTTCACTGCTTTCTCTGCGTTGACTTTCAGGAGCTCTTTTAGCATGTAATTCTCCTCATTCTGGCAGATGGAAGGGGAAGGAGTTTAAGGAAATGTTTATAGCAGTTATACATTTTAGTTTGACATTTTCCTATTTATTACACTCTTGCAAATGACTCATTGTGTAGCTTCTTCCTCCATGACAATCAATGAACTTACGAGTCTTTTGCAGTCCAGAGAAAGAATGAAGTCAAAGAAAGGCTGTAGCCCAGCCTTTTCTGCAGGCGAATTTGGCTGCACCTGCAAAAATCAACATAAAGCACTTTAACATGGTTTATAAAACCTTCCTATTTCATAGATTTATTTGTTTTCATAACATTAATTAGTAAGACAACAAAACCTGCTATGTGTCTATATTTTCTAAGGGGGTGTTTTTTTTAATTTTTTTTAAGTGGGACCGTTTCCTATACTATAACTTGCTTATTCTGGATATGGGATGATGATTATGTTAGAAAATCTCCATGATACCTAACAACAGTATTTCCTGTTTACGTCATCTTAAATGTCACAACACACACACACACACACACACACACACACACACACACACACACACACACACACACACACACACACACACACACACACACACACACACACACACACTTTCCAGTTATTCTCAATCCTTTTTCATTTAGCTGGAAAACCCTACTTACATTTATCTCTTGTACTTATTTATTATTAGGGTGTCATCATGAAGGAATATTTTACATGTTCAATTTTTTTTGTTCAGATTCCTCTGATTTCTCTAACAACCAGTACAAATAAGAAGTCACTTCAATAAGTTGAATTTTGAATTAGTATTTAATCACTTCAGCCCCAACTTTAATATATCTATTATATTTCTCAGGTGAAAAAGTTGAAGGGAAACCCTGAAATCATTTATTTATTTTAACAGGTTCGGAGTAATATAATTAATGTTCACGCTGGGTGGAGGAACGATATGTTTAAGCTGTCTGATTGCGTATTTGTGAAGATGTATTAAAGTGAGCTCGGTTGTGCCACCTCACCAGTCCGCTGTTTATCTCTTAGCATCTGTTAGCATCAGTTAGCATCAAACTACTCAACACGCCCCCGCCGGCTTCATGTCAAAAGGTCTTACCACGTGGACATGGTATCCGTACGTCCCTCCTTCGGACACCTCTGAGCTCTGAGATAAACCCATATCTGTTCACGGCTCCTTCATAAAATAATAATAAAAATAAAAATACAGGCACGAACTTGAAGGCCGTCAGTCAGCAGCCCAGAACAACAGAGTGTCGATATACTCGAACACGCGCAGGCGTACTGCGCATGTGCACTGACTCGGTTCACGTCCATAATATAAGTGTTCGTCCTTGTTGTCTGAGATAAAGTAATGAAGCTGTGATAATAGCGAAACGGCAGTGAGCAGTGAGCACCGTCTGTGATTCTATTGCGTTCTTGTTACACTGAAGGAAAAGTGATAATGAAATAGACTCAGGACCTTATGAAAAGTACAAGTTTTTTGTGGAATCTAATACTCCTCAAACAAAAAAAGGTTTTTAAGAATGATAACATATTCCATGATCCCAAAAAAAATTGTAATTCTTCCAATTTAATCTATTAATATTCTACAAACATGCATATTTATGTATAAATTAATTAATAACAAACATGAACCTCCTGACACGTTTCACAACATTTTCCTCTTACCATCAGACCTTCACTCCTCCCCAAGGAGGAACCCAAAAGACATTCGGTTACAACTTTGTCTTATCTCCAAACATCAACTTTCTCTGGACAAGATCATTGAAATTACTTTAATCTTTGGCCTTTTTAAAGCTGAAAGATTTAATTATCTGTTGTCCAAATTGTGTCCCATTGATGGCACGTTGTGCGATTTTGGTGACTATATTTATTAACCCCTTTGTTAAATTTCTCTGCTGGGTGCTAATTGATCCTTTGTTTTTTGTTTTCATGGAGGTTATTCATACATTCATTATTTCGTTTTTTGTTGCTTGTTGTTGTTCATAAGATATATTTAGTTAAGACATCGATGTTGTTATACACATTTTGCGATGGACTTGGTGACCTATGCGGTGTGTAACGCACTGCACCCCACAAATTGCAAAAGAATCTGTTCTAACTCTGCGAACCAGTTCCAGGTTTTCTTTCCATTTATTTTAAAGCATCAGACTACTTTACACTTGATTGAATTATTCCATAATCCTTAATGTCTTCTTTCCGTTTCAACACAAACCAATAGCAGACACAACAAAAGTCCATTCAGAGATGAAATAAATAAAAAAATCTTTTATTTTATTACTCTCATAGAGAAATATTATGAACGCATGACGGATAATCCATGGTGCAACTCATTCTTCACAACCTCTCGAATCAGATCATGTGGATCTCATCATCTTCCTCCAGAATACGGCTGTTTTTCTTGGGACAACATGCAATGTTAAATTGGCTTCATTGCACCTCCTTTTACTGAATGGGCAACATATCTTCCATGTTTCTGGAAAGAAATAAGGTGAACAAGGCTAAATACAATTAAATAAAACATCAGTTATCATTCTTAAAAAAATCATGAAAATACCAAAAACATATATTAATTACTTAAATGTGATTTCATTGAAACAAAGGCAAATCATTTCTTAGGCAATAGAAAAAGTGTCCTGCTTGGTGAAAATATGCCCCTTATCATTCTCTGTACATGAACAGAACTTTACACAAACACATGAAACCAGCGCCGTTCACGTCTCATTCCTTCACAGTTTCTCGTTACGTCGCGAACATGCTGGAAATTGTCTATGAAAGCTGTGTGACTGAATAAATCTGCTCTGTGGCTGGTTCAGTCACACCGATGAGCGACTCCAGGAGTTGTGTGCTCGACTCATAGGAAGGCCGACTGAAAGCGCCGTACAGCTGGAGGTGTTGGAGAGTGTCCGTGTGCCTGTGTCCTTTGAAAGACGTGTGCAGCGGCCCACGGGGGTAGTCGCTGTCGAAGAACTCCAGGTCGGAACCAGAGGACAGACTCAGGTCCATGTATGTGCCAAAGGAATAGTCCAGAGTGGGTGAGGGAGTGCTGGGGAAGTCCTGCAGAGAGTTATCGTCCAAGAAGTCTCTGGCTTGATTCGCGTTCTCTTCAAGGTAACCGGTCACTGACGTCCTGCCTGCCCCGTCAGTGAACAAGTTGATTGTCCGCGGTCCCACAGTGTCTGAGCTGCTGCTGCTGAGCTGCACCACTGCTTCACCTGTGTGTCTCTGGTGGCTGCATGAAGAGTAGGTAGTATTTTTACAGTCACAGATAGTGCCAGAACATGTCTGGCCTCCATCAACTTCAAGAAGAATCTCATCGATGTGCATTCCTGTATCAGAGTCAGAGGAGGGGGAGGAGGAGGACGACGAGGAAGAGGAGGAGGAGGAGGAGGACTCAGTCATGTCACTGCTGCAGCTGCTCTCCTCCTCCACCAGACACTCTGGGATGAAATGGAAGGAAGGCATAGCAGGCATGGTGAGAGGAAGGCCATCTTCCTCTAAAGCGAACCCAAACGGACAGCAGTGTTCTGGAGCCTTCTGCTCCGGGGGACTGTTGCACTCCTGAAGCTCACCTGGCGGCTCTGACCGGCTCTCCGGGATTCGGGTTTCATCCCGCAGTCTGGCCTCCAGTTCGAGTCTCATGAGAGTGTGAATGTAATGTGTCTGCACACGCCTGGAGTCAAACTCGATGCGTCCCTGAGTGTTTCCACAGCTGTCCTTGGAGCATCCACACGGGAAGTCGGAGCGGTCGACCTTTGGGGATACAAATGACACTTTTGTTTTTAATCACCGCATTTAATCTTTTCTCAAAATGTTCATGGAAATTGACTTTAATAAGAAAAAACAAAAGTGGTGGTAGTACCTGGCACTTGATGCCTGCGAGGCTGCATGCGCAGGTGTCTGGTTCGCAGAAGCCCTGACAGTCACATCCACAGGACTCCCTGGAGAGCCGCAGGGCGTGAAGCTGCCTCTTCTCCTCCCGGTCAATGTGCTTCACCCCCGCAGCCTGCAGGAGCGCCTGCCGCTGTTTGGAGGAGAACGGCTGAAGGAAGCCTCGACCGTCCACCTCGGCGTCACTCGCGTGGGCGTCGGCGGATTCCTCCGGGACCTGATCCACAGTGAGCACGTCGGCCTCCCACTGGCCAGCGGCCCCACCGGCGACCAGCTGGAATGAACGCGGCAGATAAAGTCAGGGGTCGTCGTGCAGACGAGCGGCGGAGAGCAAAGGACGCCGGCACACTCACTTTCTTCTTCAATGCCTCCGGCCTCTCTTCTCGGAGTCTTTCCCGCCGCCTCTCCCTCCGCCTGTGCTGCTGCTCCAGCGCGTGCTCTGTCACGGTGTACCTCTGGAGGGTGCTGTGCTTCTGCGCCATGCCCAGGGTGGCGCCCCCACGGCCCGGCACGCTGGTGAAGCCCTGACAGCGTGGGAAACTGAACACCGTCACTTGACTGAAGCGCACGCTGCACCAAGCGCCTGTGAGCTCCGGCCTCTTCAGGATGGACCGACCTAAAACACATTATTGACAATGAGTCAAAACAATGTGACAATCTGACAAAGCCTGTCGTGAACTCAAATAATCGGCCATTCAAAAAAGGACAAGCAGCAAAAGCGGGTTACACTTATGCTTATTTGAGGTTTTTAATTGAAGCTGTTAAAAGTCATTGTCAAACTTACTTGATGATCCCTTCTGGCTATAGATCACTTTAAAACGCAATTAATCAATCTTCATTCATTAGGTATCATAAGTATTGTTCCAGAAAAAGAATAGGCATGATTTTAATAATGGAGGCCTTAATTTAAAACTATTAGAGTACTTTTCAAGTTAGTCATAAACAGTAGGTAGCAGGGCTTCTCTCTTACAGTGTAGTTTTCTACTCTTCCTTTTCAGCAATTATATCAATAAATCGTAGTGATTTGTCGTCAGCACATCTTTCAATTCAACATCAGATTTGTCATCAGTTATTAAACTTTTACTGGACATTTGACCATATTTGGTCATATCCATATCTTTTTGTGTATATCTGTTTCTTTAAAACTAACCTTTATAAGTTAGCGATAATTAGAACATGCATCATCTCCCAGATGATAAGAACTGTGCAATACAATGATACCAGTGAATCCTTTAGAAAGACATAACTGAGGATTTTGTCCAATTTAAAATATAATTTTTTGACTGTAGATTTTGTTATTTGGGTCAGTGTAACATTTTACAAAATATTTTGTAATATATCAGTGGCACATATCGATTTTTACTTGTAATGTCTTTGAAATGTTGTAAAAATATAAACAGTAAGAATTATAAAACTTTTAGGTATTAAAAATGCTCAAACGAAAGATATCTTTAAAAATACACTAGTAAGGGTTAATTTGCAAATTTCATCTTAACGTAAAACATTCTTCCATGTTTAAAACTGCTCTAATCATCCACATTTCTTATGAAGGCATGCTTATATCTCTAAATACTTTCAATAAACACATTAAAATCCATCATTTTCATTTCGTAATCCGACACATTTCTCTTGTCTTGCACAGTACAAATTCTATTGTTTGTTATATAAGCAAACAGGCTTCACTCCACTGAAAGAGATAAATAAAACTCTCATTGACTGACAGTCAGGCTCCAAAGACTTCCAGCAATAGAGTGTTATGTTCAGGCACTGTAGGAGTGTCTTCAAGCTTTGTGACACGGGCTCCGTCAATCTGTGGGTGGCCACTAGAGGACACACTGCAGGTTCCTCACCGCAGCACTTTGTGCCAACAGTTGAACATGTGGAAAGAAAATACCGAGAAAGAGGCCTGTAGCGGAGGAGGACAGATGAGAACAGGGAGGGACGGGGACGGACAACATGTCACTGATGTCATCTGAAGTCAATAGACTCTTTCTGGAAGGGAAGTATCGGATATATACATCATGGTTCATTGTCAAGGTTTGGCTTGAACAAAGTGTCTGACGTTCACACATAACTGAAGTTGTACACCAGCTGATGAAGGAAGGTCGTGTATCCAAACGTGTCCATGATTAATGGGGTGGGGGGGGGGGTGCAGATAGTACTGAGTCTGAGTCTGACCAATGACATCACATATTCTTTTAAGGAAAGCCTCTTGCCAACCCTCTGATTGTTTGCATCTCCAACCACTGTCTCTCACTTTCTCGGAAATGTCTCACTCTCTTTTGCTCCTTCCTCATTCCCTTGCATTCTCAGGGCCGTGAGGATTTTTCTTCCCCTCGCTCTCTTCTCACCGACTGCTGATGCCTCGTTACAGATACAATGGATGTGAACCTTTTGGGGATCTGTGCTTCTCTGAACCATCGGCATGCTGTTCTGTGTTCTCACACTCTCACACTTCCTGCTCCTGTGTGTTATGAGTTTTGCACTCCAGGATTGTTTTGGATTTTGCAACAACAAAACCAACAGAAAAACTAAACTAAAACTAACAGTTCAAAAACATACATCAGATGTAAATTGTGGTTTCTTAAGCAGTATCTCTCTCTCTCTCTCTCTCTCTCTCTCTCTCTCTCTCTCTCTCTCTCTCTCTCTCTCTCTCTCTCTCTCTCTCTCTCTCTCTCTCTCTCTCTTTATTTCCATCTGGGTTGTTTTTTAAGGAAGCTTTTTCCACATGTGTTTATATTTTCCATCACAAGTGCTACAAGTGATCTGAATCATTTACCACGACTTGTTTAAAGTGAACCGGCTATTCAAATTGTTTCCACAACTTCCTGTTGGCCAACTTCCAGTAGGCAAATGACCATCAACACAACTGGACGGACATTTCAGACGGGACTCGTCGGCTGTGTTTTATCTCTCTCAGCTCTAAGGTCAGGTTTTCCTATCAGTCGGTCATAACTGCTGCAGCAGGGTGATAAGAGACGCTGCTATAAAACACTGACGTGAAAGGAAAAGTGGGCAGATAAGGAAGAGGTTTGTATTATTTGAAAGTAGGGGGGGGGGACTTACTTGGCAAGGTGGTGGGTGAAGAAGGACTGTGAGGTCTGAAGTCTTGGTTGTCAGATGAGATGTTCTCCCCGTCTGATTCCCACTCCGAGGAGGCGGCGGAGGAGAGTGATGATGGAGACGAGGAGGAGGAGGAGGAGGAGGAGGAGGAGGAGGAGGAGGGGTAGCAGGGATAGTCATCCATTTCTGCAAACTTCCTCTTCACTGTGCCTCTCATTGTTTGGCTGTTGTGGTTAATATACATTCTGCATGGATGCACAAGGGAAAGACATTGGTTTGGATTAGGGGAGTGAAAAATATGGGTCCAAACGGATTACAAACACAAACTGCAATATTTCATAAAGTAGCTGGGGTTCTTCTTTTGTCCACTGGGGGTAACATAACATAACAGAAATCATAACTGGAAAACAGATGCAGGAAAAACAGTTTATTGCTTTGTACTCCTTTTTTTCTGTTTTTGCTGCTGTCCATTTAAGATCAATCTATAATGCACGTGGAGCCTAATCTGAAGCTTATATTAAAAAAAAATATTACACTCTGTCAATAAATGCTGAGACCAATAATCTGTGAGAGTTGATCCAAACAGCAGCTCCACCTTTTGCACTTCTAACCAACAGATAACGTAAAACCAGACAGTCGCAATTCAGAAACAAAGCAACAATGACGTGTTTTCATGTTTTTGTTCGAGAAAGGTACACGGCACCTTTTGAGAGGACTCTTTCATGTTAAAAGCTTCCAAAGCAACTCGTCGAGCCGGTTTTATTTCCACAAGTTTGTTTAGGCTAATTAACATTTTCATCATGATTGTCTCACAAATTGATGTTTCAGAAGTGTTCCAACATGCAGTGGTGACCTACTTTCATTTACAACCAGCTGAACATTTGAGAGTTTTAAAAAAAAGAAGAAGGAAAAACTGTTCTTTCTCATTCCCCCACAGAGTAATTAACATTCCTGTGATTCCTCGAGTTTTTGGAGAAGAATATGTGGAAACGGTGGAGCAGAGCTTGAATGCTGGGGCTGTGCCGTGGTTCAAGCGGCTGCTATTTTTAGATCTGAACATGGAAAATGAACCCTAACATGAGTGTTATTAGGGAATCGGTCATGGTTTGTGAAACTACAGAAAAAGAGTGGCGTGTGAATATTGCAGCTGCAGATTGTTCACATTTATTTCAGTGGCGGAGTGACAATGGAAAATAGCTCCAGTGTGCATGGATTCATACTTTCAATAATAATCACAGCCGTTTAACCTGAGAATGTCGTGAACGTCATTCTGTGATGCATAATATGTAACAGTAGCATGACACCTGACCTGAATTTTTAGACTGAACTTCCCTAGTAACTACAGACATAAAGGCACTGAACACCTCCTTAGTACGAGCCACTGAAAACATTTGTATCCGAATGATCTGAAACTTGTAAACGTAAAGCAACGAGAGGCTGGGTGCTGATGGAGGCTTGTAACTGCTGCACAGTCAATCGGGGTCCAGGAGCCGTAAGGGGCTTCTGATTGTCTGCTGTGAGCAAAAATACCTTAAACCAGTGAAACAACTTCCTGGAGCCATCAGCAAATACCAGTGACATCTCTTGTGCCATTGCACTGTTTACACAGTGGAGGCAGCTGCAACACTGTGCCTCTGCTAAAAAGAAGAACAACAAAAAAACCTTTGCAGGGCCATTTAATGACCCTTAAATATATATATATATATATGGAGACATGTTGAGTAATTAATACACCGTTTTTCTAGTTACTGCCTAGTCCTAGTTATATCACATTTATTACATTTACAATGTGACAGAGTATATAGACTTGACAGTACTTCTAGTAGGCATCTACTGAGAGCACATCAATAATTTAAAGGTCCAAAGCAGCAGCAGCTTAAGGTGCACGTGCGCGTTCACGTGAAACGGTTGGGGTGGGGGGGGGGGGGGGGGGGGGGGGGTGAACTGTACTAAAACACTGGCGAGAGAAACGTTCCAATGTGGGAGGGGTTCATAGTGGAATAAACTGACCACCAGGACGCACAACAACACGACTATTGTATTCACAGTGCAGGTCCCTGAAGGAATGTAACACGGATGTCACACAAAGGTGCTTCTTTATTTTTCTCGTTTTTCGATGGAGGAGTGCGGGAGGCGTTTCCTGTTCCTCCTAATAACGGTCATTAGACAGCTGACCTCTTCACCTCAGACACACACGCTGTCCCTCACAATAACAACACTGTTCCCCCACTGCTGCACCAGAGAGGCAAACTTCAGCTGCCACACACACACACACACACACACACACACACACACACACACACACACACACACACACACACACACACACACACACACACACACACACACACAAATACCTCTCGATAGATATAAAAACATCCCTTCACACGGAGACGCGCATTTCAAACGTAACAATAAAAACAACTGTCAGTGCTCCGTTCAAAATAAAGTTCCACGAATGTAATAAGCACACATTGAGGTCAAACTAAATACTAAATAAGTAACTTAATTCGAGAAGTACTCACCAAGCAGTAGAAGGCAACATGACGGACAGGAGGAAAGTGAGCGAAGTTGCGGCTCTTGCAGTCGGAGCAGCCAGCTGAGCGTTGTGTGTTTGAGTGACGCCACACAGTAGTACCAGCGAGCGCACAAAGACACAACGCCTCGCGTCAAGATGGTTCACCCCTCGTACGGTGAAAGGAGGCAATGCGCATGCGCACACGCCTCAAGCGTAGCCCGAAAACCGTTAGGCGTATGATTGAGAGCGTTTCAAAGTTTTGTCGTTCGTTCTAATTTATTTAATGATTATGCCACTCGAGCGGGGCAACGGGTTCCATTAAATCTGCCCTCAGCTCCGCTCTCAAACCAGCAGGCTCATAAAATGGGGAGTACGCATCTTATTTTGTCGTTTTGTGTCAAAAGTTCAGTTCCCACTTTACAAAGCCGTTTATTAATGTTGGCCATGTTTCATAAGCTTCTTTTTTTTTTTTTTTTTTTTTTGAGCCCCCGCTATTCTAGAGCAAAGAAAATGGAGTCACCCATGAGCGGAACCCGTGAGAGAAACATGCAAAGTCCGAACACAAATGACATAACAAGTGTTGCCTTTATATATGTAACGTTAACGATGTCATATTTATCGAATTATGCATAGTGTTACTGTATTAGCGCCTGCGTTTTGATTTATTGTATTGATATAATTACAGGTGATCCTCCTCATTGGAATTGATGTTATCATTAAATGTATTATCAAGGCGCTAAAATAAAACATCGAGGTCTTTTATCTTGTGTTATGACTGTGTTATGGCCAACAGAAGCCAAGAGGAGCAGCGGCTATATTCCTCTTGTGGGATGTGAGTGCTCTCTCTCTCTGTCTGTCCTGACGCAGGCGGTGACGTCACACACAGTCCTGTCTGTCACACTGAGCTGTTTGTTACCATTGGTGATCTGCTGGTAAATAAATAACCTTTATACCTCCAGCTTGTGATTTACTCTCCAAATCAGACACCATTATAAAAGGTCCCACTGGGCACATGTTCACAGTTTTACTACTTTTTATGATTTTATGAATCAAGGCCTAATCAAGTCAGTTCTACTTCTAAAGAAGTATAAAAAAAATCCCCACAGGATTACATCAAATAAAATATAATTAAATACAGCTGTTAATTCTTCTTGTTTGTTTCATGCTGGCTTTGCTGTTTGGATTTGCCTTCTAACTTACTATAAAATTCGGGTGAGACATTAATTAAACGTGACACACACTCTCTTTGGTATTCATGTTCTTTCACTGGAATGTGACTCCTCTTAATATTGGTGTTTCCCAGTTGTGTTGACTGTGCGCAGACACTTGTAAACTCCAGGAAACTTCCCGCAACAGCAAAGGAATTCACTTCCTTGTTTGATGCCCCAGACATATCATTTGCTATTCTGAAGTACTACCAGAAGCACTTTTTAATCTCAGCAACAATGTAGTGATTAAGAAAATGAAAGCAACCGTGTATTTTAAACACAAGTCACACTACATTATCGACTGGATACAAAACAAATCTCATTCCTCATTGAGGAGAAAGGCAAAAAGAGCATCAGATCAACAGCTGGTCAGACAGATACATGGAAAAATGGACAAGCACAAAATGCTTCTGACGTCCTGCTCTGACCACCCCCGTGTTGATTCACACCAGTGAATATGCCCGGAGAGCTAAAAACCACACTAATACGTAAATATCTGTGGGTCCAAATACTCTGGCCAGAGGAGGGACCGGTTGTCTCGGCCTCAGCACTCATGTGGAAGTATGTTATGAGAGTATGACCCACTTTGGCTGGGAGCAGAGTTTCTCTTCCGCGAACCTGCATGGGGAGTAAAACACCAGGGAGGTGGTGCATGGAGGAAAATGATCAAGATCACAGTGGAGAAACAGCTCATGAATAACAAAGATTTATATAAGATTTTATGCAAAAAAATGTTTTAATTAATTCCAAGCTGCGCTGATATTGGAAAGAAATTGTATTTGTCATTTATAAGAGGTTTTGTTGGGAGTGTGTTCAGTATTGATCTATTGTTTGAAATTGCGGTGTGACTCTTTAACACATGATCAAAGTGCTCCATGATGCTTCTGTGTTATTTATAGAACAATCACACTGCTTGGACAAAAATACATCTGTGCAATACTGTTGGAGTTTCCTGTTCCTTAGCGCATGCTGTGACCACACGCCGGGCTGTCGTGTCTCTCGAGGTTGATCCTTCTGAGGCCACTTCAGTGCAAAGATAAATGACAAAGCGATGAGTCATGGGAGCAAAAGTAATATTTCACATGACAACCAGTTACGACTTTGCTTCGGCAGCAAACATACGAGTCAGTTTGTCACAAATCTTTGTATTCCTTCAGTTTCTGAACGCAGTCATCCATCCGTAAACTGATAGAGGCTCAACCTTTTCTTTCTTTTTTGCTCAGATTTGTTTTCACATGTCATGTAAACAACGCTGAAGTGACAAATTGCACCTCTGTACAAATGCATTATTTCTTTAACAATGTCATTCTGTGCCTAAAAGGCGATCCTATTGATAGTCAGAGAGCAAACCATTACCAAGCTTTTAGTCTACAATCCACGTTATGTAACCTACAGTTAACCCACATTCTGGCAGCCTCTCAGGTTGCTGCCACTGGCTCTTGTGGCCCCATTTTAATTTTTTTTCAGTAAGTCAAGCTGCACCAGCGATGGCCCACATTCAGCCATATACTGACAAAGTTTGACAGAGCTTCAGGCATGTGAATCTGCCCCAGTTGCTTCCTTCTTCGCCCCCGTGGACACGATCTCAGGGATTTACCCCTTTAACACCCCCTGGATTTACTGTGAGAGGAAGTGTCAGGTGGAGATAGATAGATAGATAGATAGATAGATAGATAGATAGATAGATAGATAGATAGATAGATAGATAGATAGATAGATAGATAGATAGATAGATGACAGATAGATTGATAGATTGATAGATAGATAGATAGATAGATAGATAGATAGATAGATAGATAGATAGATAGCCTCACTTTACGTCTCGTCCTCAATACTGTGACTCACACATTATTTGGTTCTTTTTTTACACATCCTTTGATGTCATGTTTTCACTGACGTCACCATGGCTGCAAGAACAAATATAGACCAGCCATTTCTATTTTAATGGAAATGCAGTGAATCATCATCATCATCATCATCATCATTGTAATCATCATCATCACCATCATCATCGTCATCATCAGCAGCAGTGTTACTGTCGTCATTGTCAACACAAGTAACATCTAAAAGCAACAGTAAAAGCATCACACTAATGAGGAAAAACCCATTTAACACAGTTAAATGTTTTTATATGTGTCTTTTGTAGCACTAACTGACACTTTAAGACATTTTGGAAAATTAATGAGGAGCTGATTAATTACAGGACATGAAACCACCGTGTGTGTGTTTGCAGTAAAAGAAATCGTGTCCTGTTAAGGATGAATCCCTTCACTTAAATGCATGTTGTAAATTAAAAAAATATTTTTGCTATTTTTAAAGGGCTTTTGTTCAGTAAAGATCAGTACAAAACTCTACAATAGTTTTTTTTAAGTGTTAAATAAAACAATTATGACCATTAATCTATATTGTCCTCGATCAGAGAAACCAACATCTTCTTGAGCTGTAATGATCTATCTGAAATATTCCACAATTCAATGCCAGGCATCTATTTTAAAAATTAAGCCATCTAAATTGTTACAATCATTTGTACTATTGTGTCTTGTCGTACAGGCATAAAAGTAACTCTGAAATAAGGTCTTCTGGATTTTTGTATTGAACTGTGTTAAACAGAGTGAAAATCTGGCATCAGATAAAGACTATGAGGTAAAATTTCACCACGGCCAGACCTTAAGTGGTGGGTCAACTGCCATCCCTTTGTGTGTGCAGCGTTATCAGCTCCGGGAGTGACACCAGAGAGCTTCCTGCCACTCCATGATGGCAGCGGTTGGCCTTCTGCAAAATGTGCAACAGCTCTAAACTTGTTAGTTAAACTAATTAGTGGGACTTCAATATTTCAACACGGGAGCTCAGAAACGTTGTGATGGAAAGCTTATGCATGTACTCAGAGGAGCCTGGATGCATTATTTATTATTCATGTTGACAGTTTCGCAGCAGATGTAACTTTGGTGTTTGTTTGCAAAAGGGAGCACACGTTGCGTCTCGGAAAGTCAGCAGGTTTCACAACTGGTGTTCAACCGAAGTGATCTTATCTGATGCTGCGTGTGAGCGGCTTTGTGCTTTTAAAGCAAAGCAGCTGCGTGTTTGGCTTTGACATCCCCTCCTTCAAAACAGTGACTCTCTTGTCACCGAGTTGCGGGTTGACCTTTCTTACAAACCGACAAACTTGCCGCTTCCAACCGTCGCGAAATGCGCGGCTGAGCAGAGACGGACTGCCTCGCGCTCCTGACAAGGCAGATTCACCGTGCGTTCATAATTTGCAGACCATAAAAAAATGTTGTGCACGAGAGAGCGATGCGCTGCTGTCGGGCGAGTGTCGCCGCCCGGGGCCTTGCAGCTCTCGGCTCTCAGCTCTGCCGTCGGTGCTCCCTGTCACATGTGGCTCCATGTGAGGCTTTCCCAGGAGCAGTCAGCAGCAGCAGAGGGAAGGAGCTCCTCGCTCTGTTCTCAGCTGTTCAGGCCAGCGCTGACTGTTCTGTGTGGGTGAGACCGTGACACCCCCCTCATCCCCCAACAAGCTCAATCTCTCGCTGATTGCCTCTCTCTTCTCTCATTGCAGCAGGCAAACACATGCATTAATGGCTGACAACACAGCTGCTAGACACAGGATGGGATCCTCTCATTGATTTTTCGCCACGCTGCTACTTTAACATTACAGCATTAATATGTACGGCTATACTTTGAAGGTGCATTATGCTGACAGCCAGTTATTTTCCCATAGTGGTGTTGAACTACATATAAGTGTCGAGCAGACTAATAATGTATGACAACGTGAGATCAGCAGCCCCAACGTCAAACAGCGTGATGGACGCTGCTTTGGCACCATCTTCTGGTGTCAGGTTGACGTCTCACAAGTTTCTTTTTCTTCAAATTTTTTTTTTTTTAGTTCACGTGAATGTATTTCTTTCTCCACTGGAGGCCATCAACAAGATGTGTTCAACATATATTCTGAATTAAAAGTACAAAACGTTTCATTTTCCAAATACTTGACCTGCAAACATGACTGAGAACAATCGTAGATGGATACATGCTTTTAGCTCGATTCTATTATGACTGCACAATACTGACAAGACTAATATAATATATATATATATATATATATATATATATATATATATATATATATATATATATATATATATATATATATATACATGCCAGAAATACTGACCAATTATATATATAGGTGCGTGGAGTTTGCATGTTCTCTCTTGGCAGTTTGCTCTAACGGTCATGCATTTGAGTTTCATGGGTAATTAAATTACATATAATACATATAATTACATATTACATAAGTGTAATATGTAATTATTGTTTATATTATTATATTATTATTATTATTATTATTATATTATTATATGAGTTATATATATACTCATATAACTATGAGTATATTTGTGATCTGATTGTCATTTTTATTTGCTCTGATTGACAAGGTGACCTTCCCAGGGTGTAACCTGCGTTTGTCTATTGGGATCAGCTCCAGACTCCATGACCCTCAATTGGAGGACGCACGACAGACATGGGGAGATGTTCATACGTTTAGTTTAGGAGAGTTGTAACTTTACCTAAATTAACAAAATGTAGCTCTACATCGACACAGACGCACTGTCTGCCTCTGCTGGTTAAGTAACAGCAGGACAGCAGCAGCAATGAATGAATAAATGTGACTCTTGTGGCTGGAATAAAGTGTCCAGTAGCACACAAGTGAAGTGCAAATAAAATGCTGCTGCATGTTCCGGCATGGGATACAGTAACAGAGCTGCTATGAGGGGAATTCCAACATGAGCATTTGACAGAACCAGCTGTCAAAGTACACGCAGGTCTCCATGTCTGCTGTGTTTGAATGTGTTACACTGTCGGCACTGTCACTATTATTTCATTATTGATGATTATTTCTGACACTATGTTTTGCTCTAATTCCTCTCTGCTTTGAGACTTTGCAGCTATAATTGATCTCAGAATAATCAGACATTATAGTATAGTGACTTTTATTCCGGAAGCCTTGAATCACAAGGTGTAAAAGGACTTTGAACTGTGGAAATTGCTGTGTCTTGTGAGAGATGCTCCTGAATCACAAGTCAGGCACAAAGACGGCACTGCAACTGTGACTTCTTCTTCCTCTCAGGTATGGCTGTCAATCAATTTGATTTTGCAGAAAAAACAAGTTTAGATTATTTGCCTTTTAAAAAAAAACAAAACAATTCCATTGGGTAGTTGTATGTAAAGCTAATTAGTATGTCTAAAATACAATAATCACTATATATGTATTTTTTCCTGATAGATTAGAATGTATAGTTTTTTCTATTTCCGTAAAGTGATGTATAATAACGATGTAATTGTTTACTGACTGTTCCACAATCACCTTGAGGAGAAAAAATTTGGTCTAATCTTGCTTTCTGAGTGCAGGAATTCATAAACATTACCAGAGTCATATGACTGACAGTTTTTGTTGCAGGCTGTTAAGCAATAACTGACACACCCGGGTACATTTGTGAATATTTAGAATTGCAAAAAAAGCATTTATTTTGGTGTTTAATGCTCTGACTGTGAATACACATTTTTATCAGCTTTCTGTGTTGCATGCGAGTATAAATCAGCATGTGAATTTAGAGCCATAAAGCAAGCACATCTTTTGTTTCTATAGCTGTTGGGAAGAAGACTGCTATGGAGGCATTTGAATTAAGGAGAACCCAGTCCCTGAAGAGTCTTTCTGGGGTCCAGGAAAAGTCCTGGGTGACGACAACTCTCTCCCGCTGGGATAGAAAGTCTGTCTCGGAGCTGGTGCAACAGTACGTTCAACACTACATGTGCACTCAAATAACAAAAAACAACAACATTTCTTATTATAGTTGAGCCCAAGGTTGCTAAATAAAGTTTGCAATGAATTTGATCCTACAGTTACCAAAGCCATTTCGACCTGAGAAGTTATGAGAAAGCGGAGCCAAAACCTGAGGTAGTATCATCGTATCCATCTTTCTTATCAACTGAGACAATGGTTGAGGAAATAAATCACATAAAGAGCCACTCCTGTCTTTAGGTGACACAAACCAGAGCGGACAGCCGGTGGACAAAGCAGAGCCACAGGGAGTATGGATCAGGAAGAGACTCTATCCTGACCAGGAGTGTCTCCATGGACGTCCTTCCTCAAAAAGAGAGTGCAGGCACCCGAGCCCTGTGTGCTCTGTATGAGTCAAAGTTCACCCCGCAGCAGGACCTGAACAACAGCAATGCTGGCAGTAAACCAGGGAAAGGGCGCCCTCTGCAGGCTAGCGGCGACCACAGCACCACCCTGAAGGACAGAGCTGTTCAGGTGTGTACATTTAAGGCGCTTTCATGAGGATCGATTTGCTCAAGAAAGTATCAGGGATATAAGAGAACACGAGAAGCTGTAAAAATTCTGCTCAATATTTGATCACCGGAGTTCAGTGTGCAGAATGAGGGTAATGTTTACAATACTATAAAAAACACTTTATTCATGCAAGTGGGAAAAAGCTTCACAGTGTTCCACACAGAATATGATATAATATAATACATAGAATAGAAAGTGAAAATGTTATTTAAGCAATAATATAAAAAGAAGTGAATATTAGATATCAATATGTGCACATCAAAACAAGGAAGAAATCGAGTCTGATGGCCTCTTGCACGAGATCAACCTGGTCTGCACACAGTTTTACGAAATATGTATTTGTTAAGATAGGTCTTTTGGCAGCAAAGCAAGGCCATTTTATTTGTATAGCAAATATCAGCATTCTAAAAAAAAACAAAAAAACCCCAACCTCCTTTTCACATACAGCAAATTATATAAAAAAATTCAAATTATAAATAAAACTGGAAAAAAGAGAAAAAGTAAAGATTAAAACAATACAGCATCAAGAAAGCCAACAAGACGTTGTCAGCATTTTCATTTGACTGTGGATCAAATCAAACATGGCTAAAGAAAGAGATGGGTTTACAGGTTTGACATATATATTCATAGATAGATCGGTGTTTAGCTTCTCCGGTAAACAAACATGGAGACAATCACACTCACATTCTCCCCCTAAAGAAACCTCCCAAAAACCTACAATTTAGTCACCAACTGGCCTCAAATGCATGTTTTTGGACGGTGGAAAGAAAATTGTAATCCACCGAGCAAACACAGTGCGTTCTCAAGGATAATCGGTAAACTACATTGAAAAAGGCCCTGAAGGAAGTAGAAGACATTGTTGTTATGTTTGCGTGATCCAAAGCAAAAGATCACAAAAATATCCTACAACATTAGCTGCAGTGGTTTATATGTGTGCCTTCCTGGGGACGGACACAGGTTTAAATTCTAATTTCTGTGTTGAATTTGTACATTCTCACAGTGCCTCGTAGCTTCCTCTTGTTTACTTTGCTTCTGAAAAAAAAATGCCACTCAGGTCAACTGAAAACACAAAATTGCTCATCAGTGTGAAGGTTTACTTAGTAGCCCTTTGCCCCCATGACCCCAACGGATGATGCAGTTGTACAAGTTGCCTCAATAAACGGGGAGCGACTTCCAGCAGCTCTAAATATTTAATCTTTAATCAACTAGACAGACATGAGCATTCAGCCCCTAATTCATCTTATCAGAAGCAAAAATAAAAAAGAGAAAATACTTCTGAAAATCTATTTGGTTCAACCTTTTGTGGAACTTTTTTTTTTTTTTTTAGCAAATAAAAGCAGTGTGCCAGATCAGTATTATCTTTATCACATACTTTGTTGGTGATCCACAGAGAGCCACCCAGGTGGACGGGGGAAGGACTAATGGCCTCCCAGAGAGCTACGACAGAGCATCCGGATACTCACACGGTGAGACGCAGCATTCGATTTCATGTTTCTCTGCCACTGACGTCTCGGAAGCCAGATGGATTGGTGCCAGGGTTCCCCTCTGAGTCATGAGGTTATAGTCATGTTTTTAGTGTCACACTTTGTGCTCAGTGGTTCTCACTCTGGAATTAGATGAGTGAACACTCAATGACAGATGTCATTCTCTGTACTGGAGCGTCATGAATGAAGGCACATTCTTCATAATATGTAAAAAAAAAAAAAAAAAAAGGTGATCTCACATCCTCACAGCACAGGAAATTAATCTTTATCAGGTTTCCAAGAGCAAACATGCCAGGATCACGGACCTCAGTATTTACAATGTCCTCATGTCGATCATGACGGCGGTTCGAAAAGCGGCTCCCAATGTGCTTTTTGACGCTGGGAGGAAAAAGAGCTAAATAAAGACAAGGATGTTGTGGCGGCATAACTATGTGTTTGGTGCACATGCTCAAGATAGGAGTGAAGCTGTCCTTAATGGCTCTCACCGTGACGCAGACCTTGGCCCTCTGAGCCATGTCAGTATGACGCCTGAAAACTGATAGTGCTTCGTAGACTCAGGTGTTCATCCAGCCATGTTTCTGCTGTGAGAAGGAGACATTCTGGAATGTGGGAGGACGTCTGCCAGCAAAAAAAGTCTAAACAATTTTAAAACTTCAGGATGAAAATGCCCATGCCATAATAGGGCCGTCCTAGTGGTCCCGTGTCTTATGTTGCCCATCAAACACCCACTGACACACATACTGTCGGTCCCACCCAGTGCCCATTATAGTGGGTGACAATGTCGCTATGGGAATGGGAGGTGGAGGGGTAGCCCCCAGTCCTTCAGTGACTAACAGAGGTGATTGACTCAGGCGAGCAGCCACAGCAGCCAGCCCACCATCCAAATATAGCTGAAGTCTCCCCCTGGGACAGCGGGCTCTGATAAAAATCAGCTGCCACCAAGGCCACAGGACGAGAAAGAGTTTGGACTCAGTGAGCAGCGCGAGAGGAAACAGGCTTTAGCACAACATCACAGGAGAGACAGTTTTTCAAGCCAGAAGAGACACAAGAGGACGTGACAGTGACGTCAGCGCTGAATGATCTTTTAGTAAGTAATCATTAACTTCAGTCATAGAAACAATAGAGCCTGATGTCATTGTGTCGATGACTTGGAATTGTTTTATTCTATAAAATTGACTGGGAGATACACGAGATGTACATGCCGCTTTATGTTGTTGCTCTCTACTATAATAACAGTATGTCAGGAAGTAAAATGAATGGAAAGGCTCTTTGAAGTGTAAAATTGTAGATTACCATTATGTCAATGCATTGAAAAATAATGTTGAAATTCAAAGTTATTGGTTGATTATATTAAACTGTCAAAAAGCTATTCCCATTTTCACATGAAAAACTAAATAACTGACCAAGATATTAATGCTGAATTCACAAAATCACATAATAATTGCAAGATGCAAAATGTGAACTACGAGCCTTCATGACTGACCTTGGCTGAATAACTTTGACCTCTTCTGTTCCTATTTCTTCTTGGGTGATCATAGAGCTATACAAGTCACAAACTAAACAGTTGTGACTATATTGCTGGAATCTTCTCTAAGGCTTTTGTGGCTATCAATTTTCCCTGTGTTGTCCTCTGAAATGTGAGGAATGGGAGGTCAGAGAACCGCACTCCATCAGGTCATCCGTTATTTTTCTTCCAAGAATCATCAGAAACACAAAACTCTTCATGTTTGTCATAAAAAAAAGCACACACCGGAAACTCAAAGTGATTTTTTTATAGATTGGCATCGTGTACAGTGATGTGATGCTGTTTGGGGGGTCTGAGGTTCTGTTGGATGGCATGCCACTTTTCATTGCGGTCTGTGAATGCAGCCCCAACCGGGCCAACAGCTGATGGTGGTGAAGGTGGCGGCGGTGGTGAAGACCAAATGGCAGCTGCATTTCACCATCATTTGTACAGCTGCCAGTGGCCCAAAAAGCCCGACCATTACTGTGCCACTAATAGCTCCTCTTCATTCCTGGAGAATTAACCCAGATCAAAGAGATGTCAGCAGAAATCACTTTGAAACGGGTGGAAATCACCCGTTAGAGGTGGATGTGGTCTGAAAAAAAATATGTTTCAGTAACTACGTGTTGGGGAAACAACTTGCTTTATACAAATGCGGTGATTGGCTCTTCACTGATCGGGGCGTGTTCAAACATACAGCGACGATAGGTTGACCTTTTGTTTTATTGGGTGAGGACTTCAACGGGACACGCATGTCGCTCGGCTGCCTCATTCTGTCTGCTCACCCATCTATGAAAATGCTTTAAGTCCAGACTCGTGAGAGGCGCCGGCTCGCTGGCCTGTCCTTTTGTTCAGTGAGGGCTTAGTGTGTGAAAAGAGGAGGTATGTTTAAATCTGACCATTATTTACAGCTGGATAGCCTGAGCAACACACTGTGCTGTTGACCTGTGACAACCGTATTGTTCAGCAGGATGTTATTGAATTGCTTTTCTGAATTGATCATGAATTATTTGCTCAAAAATTTTAATGCATAATGTTTTCAGCTAATGCAGTACAAGCAATGCTTAAGAAATACAAATAAAAATCTATTCAAATCAATCAGGATTTAAATGTATAACTACCACTGCTGCGATAAACCAGCTTTGGGAAAAGTTATGGGGCAAAAATAACGTCCGTGTTTTTTCCTGGTTCATGTGGTCACATTCTTCTGGTCAGGTGTTGACGGTTTGATGGCAGAGAGCTTTGCAAACAATGTGCAAACAATCTGTGTCACTCCAGCTGAGTTAGCAGTTGCTGGGGTTTTTTTTTGTTTTGTTTTGTTTTTTTCCCCCTTTGGCGTCATAGTCCGTCTATGGCATGCGGTGTGGCCAGGGAATGTGGGGCTTTATATCAGAGGCTGAACATTTCACCAAGTGTATTTGTATATATCTCATTCAGCTCAATATGAGATACCACAATTTCTTACTTACTACGACAATATCCCATTGATAAAACCTGGAAGAGGCTCAGCAAGGTGTACGGAGAGATAATAGCAAAGCTTATCGCACTATGAACTAAGAATATCCAGAGAAAATGTTATCACTGAATATGCTGCTGACACTAAACATACCCGACTTTGCTTATTTATGGGATACATTATTGTCTATGTACTACTGCACCCCTCACTGAGCACGTTTTAATGAACTGCAAATGATTAACATGATTTTTGGCTTGTTACAGATGACAAATACAGTCCAGTTCTGACCAAAGGGGGCTCCCCAACCAGACAATCCCGAGACCGGATCTCTGCTTCCACCTCAGTGAGGGACAGATCAGCTCTCTATCTGTCGAGAGCAGCAGCTACAGACGCCACAGGAGGCTCAACGCAGCCAGTGAGTTCCTGAAATGCTTTTCATTCCTCTTCACAAACCCAGGTCAAGGGTTTCAATGGGGAGCAGCCACTGTGTTCTGCGACAGCAGCGACTGGACGTGTTAAATAGATATCTCCTCTTTTTCCATTGCTCAACAGGAACTCATCAGGACGCCACAGAAAAAGGCAAAAAACACAAAGGTACTAATATTTGATCCATCACAGTACAGTGTGGTTTGATTTATCGTGTGCTGTGGGTTTCAGTGTTGTCTTGCATTAACAAACATGTCAGCGTTCCTAACAAATAACATGAGCACAACATGAAATTACATTCAGATCGTTGAAGTGCAGAACAGCCACACTCATCAAAATCTTTTGTTTTGCACACAATATGGACATTTCTTTGCTCTGTGACGCAACTCAATGCGTGACAATTTCTGCATCTGTGGAGTGACAAAACACAATCACATAGGCTGGTGTTTCATACACATGCTCTCCAGTTAGTGCAACGATAATGGAAAAAAAAGACTAACACAACGATCACATTTCAATTTAGATATCTCAGTCATTAGAATGCGTAATGCTAATGCTATTTTCAGTCCTTTCATGTACTTAATCGTAACTATCATCCTAATTAAAGCGCTGAAGTGAACACCGGAAGCTTCTGGTGTGAATAACACGTCTATATCTAATCTGTTTCACGCTCCTAACCTCGACAGTCAACAGTCATAAAACATAAAAACATAAAAAATGTTTTTTTTATTGTATAAATGCTGTAATTCTTCTTCAAACTGAGGGGAAAATACTGTAGGGTATTCACAAAAGGGACCTGACACATTTCCCCCCGACGACAACAACAACAACAACAACAACAACAACAACAACAACAACAACAACAACAACTGCAAAGCTCTTTTTTTTACGTGATATGTTTTCAAATCAGAAAGGCAAAAGGAAAATTAGATTAAGGATGTACAGTACATTCAAAAGAGGCAAGGTGCTGTGTGCCGTCGTCCCACTAACAGCTGTGAGGTGTTTTGTTAACTCTGGTATGGCAGACGATGGTGTGCAGTGAAAATCTTCAAGCCAGAGGAAGGTAAAGTATGTCTTTGTTTACTAATTGCATGACATCTTACTATTGACTAATATTTAAACTACACTGTTTTCCACGATTTGACCCTGATAAGATTGCTTTTTTTTTTCCTTTGTTGTTTTGTTTTTCATCACAAGATGGCTGAAGCGGGCAGGAAAATCAAAGTTTCACATTCATCTCATGAGGATGAGCTGCCTCTCCCTCCACCCCCTGCTGAACCACCCAGACCCCTTGACTATGAGGGACCTGCATTGTCAAGCACCCCACCTGTGCCTCCACCCAAAGAAAGCTTCTCCATGTTCTACCAGCAACGGCAGAAGAGTGAGCTGAAGAGGCTCTTTAAGCACATCCACCCAGACCTCCGGGCCAGTCTTGATGATGCTGTGGACGACGAGATAATGCATGCAGTGCAGTCTGAAATCACTCAGGCAGCAGATGCAGCTTATCAGGGTGAGGTGCAGTCCATGAGGTGGATCTTTGAGAACTGGACTCTGGATAATATCGGAGATCCTCATGCAACCAAGAAGCTGATGGAGGACGAGGAATTAAAATGCGGAGACGTCAGAAGTACTTCCTCAATGTTTGAGAAGTATAAAAGCACTCATGATAGGTCTGCCCAAAGGCAGATGTCTGTCAGTGGAGATGTGAGAACATCAACATGGTTGTTTGAGACCCAGCCCTTAGATTCCCTCAATAAATCAAAAAGTGAAGAGGGTGAACTGGTGGAGGCTGTGCTGAAAGAACCCATCCAACCTGGAGACGTGAGAGGGACTCGGATGCTGTTTGAGTCCAAGCCACTGAGTGATCTTGGCCGCTGCAACTCCATTGAAGACCGCAGCTTCCTGAGACTTAAATCTGAGCTTCAGGAACAGAAAGGAGATGTCCAGAAGACTGTGAAGCTCTTCCAGACAGAGCCCTGTTGTGCCATCAGAGACAACAGTGGCAACATTCATGAGATTAAATCTGTGTGCAGGGAGGAGATCAATGCCAACAACATCAGCACTGCCCGCTGGCTGTTTGAAACTCAGCCTTTGGACCTGATTAATAAGGGAGCCGATGGACTTAAGATCATTCGAGGTATATCTCTGGAGGAAGGGCATAAAGGTGTTGACCAGAAGAGGTGGATGTTTGAAACACAGTCTTTTGATACAATACAAGAGGCTGTGGGAGTCGAGAAGTTTGAAGGAACAACTACTGGATACACAGGAGAGGCTGATGTTGTCAATAAAAAGAAGCTCTTTGAGCTGCAACCATTGGCCACATTGAAAGGAGACTCAGAAGAGAAGTCTTTAGAAAAAGAAGAAATTGTTGGGGGAGATGTGAAGACGTCCCTGTGGCTGTTTGAAACTCAGCCCATGGAAGCGCTAAGCGAGAGTTATGAAGTTGGACGACTGAAGAAAATTACACTTTCAGCTGACGAACAAGGAGAAGTTAAAGGCAAAAAACAAATGTTTGAGAGCTGCTGCAGTCAAAATAACACCTCATTCAAAGAACATGACATAGAGAGAGGTGATGTGAAGGGTTTCAAACAACTTTTTGAAACAATCCCTTTGTGCAAGATTGCTCAGTCTGATGAAGATATGAAGGAGACGGAGCATGCTATTACAGCGGGAAACGTCCAAGGTAACAAAGCAATGTTTGAGACAACTCCTCTATACGCAATAAAGGACAGCTCTGGAAACCTCCATGAGGTTACAACCGTCAGCCGAGAGGAATTTATTAAAGGAAAAGTCAAAAACTATAAGTGGATGTTTGAGACCAGGCCTTTGGACCAGTTAGCAGAAGGAAAGGAAAATGTCGAGGTGATCAAAGGCATCACCAGACAAGAGGACACGATGGGCGATGTCAAGACAGCAAAATGGCTTTTTGAAACTCAGACAATAGACGGAATCCATTCTAAGTTTAATCAGGCAGCGCAAAGCTCCTCTTTGCAAGAAGAAACCCATAAAGGTGACGTCAAGACCTGCAAATGGTTGTTTGAGACACAGCCAATGGATATTTTGTACGACAAATCAGAAAAACTGAAAGACAAAGAATCCATCGACACAGATGTCAAATCAATGACCTGGCTCTTTGAATCACAGCCTCTCGACAGTATCAAAGATGGGGAAGAGTACAATTTGAAGCTCTGTAGTACCACACAGGATTCTGTCAAATCAGAGGTTGGTGTGCAAACAGTCAAACATCTTTTTGAAACAGAAACCTTGGACAAAATAAGAAAGGATTCAAATGCAGAACATGATTCGAGATGTATCAGCCAGGTTAACTTTCAGTCAGGAGATGTCTCCAGGGTCAAAGAACTGTTTGAATCCCGATCGCTCGACGAAATAGGATCGGAGATCCCGAGAACATCTGATGACCAGAACCAAGATGAGCACATCGAAAAAGGTTCCGTTAACAAATTTACTTGGATGTTTGAGAACTGCCCTATGAACTTGATCAATAAGGACGATAGCCAGCAAAACACAAAGCAAGTTGAGGGTCCTGATGGTGGCGATATAAAGAACAAAAAGTTTGTCTTTGAAACATCCTCACTGGACAAAATCCAAGAGAAAAACCTGGAGCAGACATCAGTCTCTGTGGAACAGCCTGTGAGTAATGTCGACGTGAAATCAAGTAGCATGATGTTCGAATCGCTGCCAATGTATGCAATCAGAGACAAAGAGGGACAGTTTCACGAGGTGACAACTGTAAAAAAAGAAGAGGTGATGAGTGGTGATGTAAGAGGAGCGAGGTGGATGTTTGAGACAAAACCCCTGGATGCCATCAAGGCTGAGAATGAAGTTTATGTCATCCGGGCAGTCACCCAAGAAGATGTCAAGGCTGGAGATGTCAAAGCGGCCAGGTGGAAGTTTGAGACGCAGCCTCTGGACTCCTTTACTAGCTGTGAGGAGCCATCCGTCAATGTGACTGAAGACTTTGGAAGCAACAATGTACAGCTCAGTAAAGAGATCTTTGAATCTGAGCAGACAAGCAAGAATTTTGTGAGAATGGTCAGCGTGACTGACGTGCAGCAGGGCGATGTCAGGACATCGACCTGGCTCTTTGAGAATCAAACCACTGATAGCTTGAAAGGGGATCCAGAGGAACAGAGCCCAGTTAAAACTGTCCACAGGGAAGACAGCCAAAAAGGGGATGTAAAACGCTGCACCTGGCTGTTTGAGTCGCAGCCACTTGACAAGATCAAGGATTCTCAAGATACCTCAGGCCAAGGTGTTGAAGAAATCCCAAAAGCTGATGTAAAGTGCACTACCTGGATGTTTGAAACCACTCCATTGGACAAAATCACTTCCAATAGTGTTGCAGACACCCTTTCATATCTGAACCAAATGACGTTTGTTCACTCAAGCGGCATCATAATCGAAGCAAACGAGAACAGGAACGTCAACATGGGAAAATATCTCATTGAAAACAACAAAGGTGTGCAGATTCAGAAAGAGGAGGTTATTCAAGGAAACGTCAGGAACATCATGTTGCAGCTGTTGATCAAACCAACCCTCAAACCGCAAGTTACTCTTTTGAAAGAATGTGAAAAAGGTAAAGTTAAGACTACAGTTGTCGAGCTTCCTGTTTTGGAACCAACTGCTTCTGTCGACATTGGGAGAGATCAGAGAATTAAAAATATTGCCCAGATGATTGATGACCTGCTTGTTCAAGAAAAGAACAAGAAAAAGGGAATTGTAATACAAGAAACGACAGAAGGACAAGCTGAGTTATCTGTTTATTCGCTCCTCTGCAATTATGATATCAAAGCTGAGACTCATGTAACAGAGAGGGGAGATGTAAAGTCTACAATTGGAAATCTTCTAGCGACAGCCCATAATCAGAGGACTGCAACATCCTGCACAGTGGATGAAACTGAGAAAGGAAATGTTAATTTGTACAAAAGTTGTATTGAGAAAGGGGATCTAGATTATCTGAAGAATCTTCATGCTGAGGAATGTGAAGATGAAGTTGATCACAACCCTATGGCCAAAGAGCAGATTGAAACAGTCCACGGGGGTGTGAAGGAAGCAAAGAAAAGCCTGCGACAGCAGAAGGAGCAGGTGGAGCGGACAATTTCTGATGTTTTGCCGGGGGATGTCAAGAACACAAAAAAAGTGTTCTCATCAGAGTGCTCCATCGGTGTTGATAGCTGTGTTGAGAAGGAGGAAATAATCCCTGGAGATGTCCTATCAGCAAAACAGCAACTTGCAGTGAAGCAACTGGTTACTGTTGAAAAAGAGGAAGTCGTCTCAGGAGACATCAGGGCCACGATGCAGTCATTAGAACGTGCAAAACAACAAAGCATGATTGTGGAACGGGAGCTCATCAAACCTGGAACCATCTATGACATGGACTTGTCAGCCCAAGGACCTGAAGTTGAAGGAAGTCAAACGCAAAAAGAAGTCATTATATCAGGAGATGTGAAAGCGGCAAAAAAGTCTCTCGAAATGGCCAAGCAGCAGAGCATGCATATGGAACGGGACGTCACTGCTCCTGGAAAAATATACAACCTCAACCTGTCGGCAGAAGAGCAAAGCACATCGACAGTGACACAGTCGACATGTTCATCCTCCACCAGATGTCCGCAAAAGAGGACTTATACAAAGGTCAGTGATGCAGAACAAGCTGAGGAAAACCATATTTCCTATGAGGCTTATCAACAAGGCAGAGTTATCGTCAGTAATTGTGGCCCAGAATTTCTGAAACCTGAAGTATGCAGTGAGGTTAATGGTCAGAGAATTGAAGATGAGACAGAAGAAGCTATCAGAGGAGATGTAAAAGCAGCTATTAAGTCCCTGCAGAGTGCAGCAACAGAGCAGAAGGTCCTAGATAAAGAAAGCATTGTGAGAGGTAATGTCCAATTGGCTCTGGAATCTCTTGGGAAGTCAAGTGTAAATGTATCCAAAGGAGACTATAAAGCTGCAATGATATACAGGAATTCAGGCAAGTGTTCAGGGAGGAGCAAGACTGTTCACAAGCAATGTGTTGTGGTGTCTCTGCCTCCATCTGACACAAAACTATCTCCTTCAATTTCAGTAACCTGTGAAGGACAGCCATCCATTACCACACAGAATTCAACTATCAACCCTGTAGCAAATGGAAACTGTAGATCAGCCAGCCCAGCAACTGTAGCCCCATCTCCACTGCCTCAAAAGACCAAGAAACCCCAGGAGCAGAAGCCCGCGTTACCACCAAAGCCTCAATGGACAAAATCTGTGGTGGTGGAAGAGCCACATTCATCGCCATTTCCCACGTTCAACGCTGCTACTTACTCTGTCAAAGACCTACCGAGTGCAGTGATTCCTCAAAAACAGAGCCAGCATGCTCATGCACACTCCTCAGACACACAACAGAGAAATGTCAGTCAAGAGACGAGTCAATGGCACCAACACTATGCTGATGACCCAGTGCAAGCCACAAACCAAACAAATGAACATGCAGCAATGGACTTTAAGGCTATGGAAATGAACAAGAGCATAAAAACAGGAACCCTCATGGAAAGGAAGTCAAATAATCAGCTAAAATCAAAACCTAACAGCAATAATGTGGAAATAGACAGAAATGTGATACAGAAAATCAATGCAGCGGAGGAGATTCAGATGTGTATAGAGAATTATGCAGAAGACAGCAGACAGGAAAGGAACATGACCTTGAAGTCAGCCCTGCAAAACTTTGAAAGAAAGGACACTGAGTCTTTAGAAAAAAGAGCTTTGTTGAAAAAGAAGGTAAATGTCGTCGACGAACAGGTTAAAAATCATAAACAAGCAGATAAAACCACCATTCAGAAACACGAACAAAGCAAACACCAACACAAAACTGAAGGGGCAGCAATAAAGACTAACAGTCCAGTTGAGTCACGTTGTAGTCAGCAAAATGAAAAAAGTGAAACGAAACAATCCGTTGAAGATAAAGTTGTTTTAAGAGAGAAGAAAGGAAGAGAAACAGAAGATGAAAGACGACAAAGACTGTCTGTCCACAAAGAGGAGATTATGAAGGGAAATGTAAAGGCTGCAATGGAAATCTTTGAAAATTTAAGGAAACGAGAGGAACTGAAAGGAATCCTGTCGCAAGTGCAAGAAATAGAAGGCGAGACCAGCAGTGTGGACGCCAGCTCCTTGAAGACATTATATGAGAACGTCCCGGTGTGGATGGGTCCAAACGAGAGGCAGAACAAAAAAGAGGAAAAGAAGGTTGAGGTACAAATACTTGATGATGATCTTGAAAGCATCTCCTCAGTTGACACTGCATTTGAAGATCTGGAAAAGGCAAGCAAAGAAATTATGAATCTGAAGGAGCAGACTTTAGCAAAACTTCTCGAGATCGAAGAGACGATCAAGAAGGCCTTATATTCTGTCTCTAATTTGAAATCAGAGGCAGACATTGCAGGGTTGTCGGGATTGTTTGATGAATCTTTGAAATCTGAGCCAAATATTCAAGTGACTAGCAACATCAGGAAGATAAGTATCGGGTCAAGCAAAGCCAAAGCAAGTCAGAGCAAAGACGTGACTGATGTTTCTGTTCCAGACTCAAGACAATCTACCAGCAAACCTCACACACAGATGCAAAACAAACCTCTCACTAGACAGTCTTCCTCTCAGTCTTCACCATCATTCATCTCCATTCACTCAGCCGCCAGAAAGACTCCTGAACAACCAAAGCCGAGCCTGTCGACATTCAAACCAAAGAGCGAGAGCAGTTCTCACGGTTGCCCCGATGGAAACGCAGAACCTGCAGAGTCGTCAAAAAATGACCAAAGTCCACAACGCAAGGTCAGTGTGCTCGAGGTGAAAACAGTCCCAGAGCCACCAGCAGGAATCATTGGTACCAAGACAGTCAGCGAAACATATGAAGAAACCGACGGCTTTGGAAACGTCTTTCAATCTTCCATGACTTCGACATTTGTAACCAAACAGTCGGACAGTAAATCGACCACCTTGTTTGAAGTCGCTGGGAGTCCGACGCGATATGAAGTCATGACGTCTCCCTTGATGAGAAGATCAGGTCAAATTTTTAAGGACAAAGTTTCAAGCAGCGCTAAGTCAGGGTCGGTCTTTGTGACTTTCAGCCAACCAAAGGAAAACCACTGAGCAAGCCACTCTTCAGTGTTTCCCACTCCTTTAACTTTTGGAAATAGGTGGTTTCCCTTCATGTATTCTTGCTTTTTTGTTTAAATAAAATGTTTTCTTTTTAGACATATCTTTCGAATGAAATAATGAAAATGTTGACTTTTAATTAAAACACATCTGTCTTATAGATTTTATACTGTAACCACATGAAGAAATTTTCTGTTCTGTTATTAAGGCCAAGCTTGTAGATAAGACTGCATGTTCTGTTGTGTAAAATGTCAAATAAATGACAATTTAAAAGATGGGATTGTAGAAATATGTTCTTATTCTTTTACAAATCCAGCTCACTATTATAATTTTAAAGTCTTAAGTAAAGTGAATATTAAATGTATTTTTAAGTCTACTTCCACACAACTGATGATTTTCATGTTTCCCAGAAACCAATAGATATTAGTCAATACAACAAACTATCACTTCAGAGTTTTATATATCCATTGTAAAGTCTGACCGTTACGATAAAGAATCAATATCAACATTATCAACCATTCATCTTTCCTAAAAATGTGCTCCAGGCAAATTACATGTTGTTCACAAAGTTTGTTTGTAAATGTATGTCGACCATATTAAGAATTATTTAATCATTCTGAAAATTACAATGAACCATTAAGTATCTCCTCTTTTGGGCAAATGTAGATAATATCAAAATGAATAATCAGATTACCTTGGAGCGGAGACATAAAACCTGCTCCTACACATTTATTGTGACTCTTTGTTGTATTAGTAAAGAGGACGCTTTCTCAAGAGGAACTTTTGAAAAGAACAAAAGAAATGCGACAAAAACGATTCATGTATTAATATGGAAGAACTTTTTTTGTGTTTTGTACATTCAACAGCCTGTTGATCAGGTACATTTGAAGATTCAGATGTGATTCACTGCAACACCTTGTCTATAAATACCGCCTTTCTAAAATAAAATGATCAATTTTAATATTTTACAGGAGAGGTTTTTTTTGTACTGAATAGTCTTGGACTTCATTATAAATTAATTTGAGGTGATCGTAATATTTTGGACATTTTCATCAAAATGCAAACAAGGGGCAGAATATTAGGAATTTCTCTTGCTATAACTCAAATGCAACACCAAAGCAAATCATAGAGCTCCTTCTTTTGTGCTCACACATACACTGACTGACAACGTCTAACTTTGTAATAATGGACACAGACATTGCAGTCCAGTAAAAAGTGTAAATGCATTGTATTCTATACAGTACAGTCTTCTTTACAATCACAGCTATAAATTACGTTTAATATAGGACTTGTGAAGAACCAGACATTATTATATATTAAGTTACTATAATCAAGTTTGTTTTCATCATCGTAGTTCCAGCCATCTGCCAAGGAAATGTGCTCGGCCTGTTTGACACCCGTCTATCCAATGGAAAAAATGGTGGCCAATAAACTCATTCTGCACTGCAATTGTTTCTGCTGCAAACACTGTGGCAAGAAGCTCAGGTGAGATTTTGTTTTTCAACACAATAAGATTTTTGTCCACTAATCAAATTAAAACTTATCAGGATAAACACGTCTAATGTTGGCCTGCATAAATTAAACCTTACCTTAGGATATTGTCATATATTTGCAGCAGTTGATTCAGCAATGAAAAAAAAAAAATGACATGTTTGATTTTACTTCATGATTTTGTGCCATCTTATTGCAGCATCCAGAACTACTCATCACTTTATGGAGAGTTCTACTGCAATTCTCACTACCAACAACTCTTCAAAAGGAGAGGAAATTATGACGAAGGTTTCGGGCACACACAACATAAAAATCTCTGGATTCACAAAGATAAAGGAATCGATGAGCCTGATTTCAAGTGCACTCCTCAAACGACAAAACTTAAGTATAATGCTTCTGGTATCGTTGGGCAAACTTCTGATCTGTTGGCCACAAAGTCATCTGCAAGAGAGTTGGGAAATAAAAGTGTCGGGGATGCAAGAGGCAAACTGAACATGAGCTGGCCTCCAGAGAAAAAAAATAGAAGCGTTCCTCAAACACCTCAAACACCATCTCCTGCACAGAAAAACAAGACACCTGACAAAGGAAAAGCAACGAAAATGGCAAATAGCTCACCAGAACATTGGAAAAGTGACAGGCTGAGCTACAGACGGGAAATACAAGACAAGGAAGTCAAGGTACAATCAAGGGTAGAAGGTTTAAAGTCAGTAGAGAAGTTGCCCGCAAAGAGAATAACTCCAGTGAAAGATGCAACCAAAGAACCCTCTCTCATTTCAGGAGCAGGTGCATCTGTCATGAATAAAAAGTCACTCCAGACAAGTGTAGCAACCAGCTCAACACCAAACCACAGAGTAACAAATGACAGAGTGGACGGTCTTCCAAATAAAGATCAGAAGTCTGTGAGATTCGTGGGCAGTGTTGGTGTGGCGACGTATAATCGCTCCTCTCGGCCGAGCTCAGAAACCAGTGATAAAGTACATATCAATACTGTTCAATCTGGTCAGATACAAGTTAATCAATCTGAAGTTGCAGAACAGACTGTGACAGACCAGAGAGAACAGACTGTGACAGACCAGAGAGAACAGACTGTGACAGACCAGAGAGAACAGACTGTGACAGACCAGAGAGAACAGGAATTAATCTACACACACCATGAAGAAACAACTAATGTTCAAGAGAATCATGTGCAGGTCAGTCAAGAGAAACTGCACACTGACACAACTCTGAATGAAGGTGAAAACACAGTCAACAAATCACTTGACTTTGAATGTCCCGCTGAACTTTTCAGTTCAGCTCGTGTTATTACACCGCGAGAACCCCCTCAGAAACCAGATGTCATTCCCAGAACCTCAGTCAACACAGCTGAGTCAAATACTTCACAGGTTGCTGCAGACCAAATGACTGAAGAGGAATCCAGTCTTGTAAACAATGGAAGTCAGCTTGAAAATGCAGAGCAAGTCAACAAGCCAGGAGATAGTGTCAATCCAAACACGTCTTTTGTAGGAACAAATTCTCCCAAAAATGCTGCTAAACCACCTGAGAAAACGAAGACCAGACTGGGCTCCTGGTCAAAAGGTAAAAGTCCTTTATCCAAGCTGTTCACATCAGGTGGTAATGACAAAACAAACAAGACAGGACCCAGAAAATCAGATATTAAGTCAAGTGGGAAACTGTCACCAAAACTGCACCAGTCATCCTCAGAGAAAGAGGAAGTCATCACAGAAGCCACTGAAGAGAATAAGAAAAATGTCCAAGCCAATGGCCAGGAAGCAGATGCTGGGACTAAACAGATCCAGACAGAAAAGCACATGCCCGAAATCCCACCTCCTTTGGAACAAGATGATATTAACTGCACAAAGGACAAACCTTCTGAGCCCAGTACTCAGGATAATAGCAGCAGATCTGCAGAACAATCTACTTTGCTGGAGACATCGACAAGTGAAAGAGATGACGATCAAGCAGCTTCAATGCAAACTAATGCAAATCGAACTGCGCAATTATTAAATGTTCACAGCTACGAGGCTGTGGTTCAGTCTGCCAATGAGTCTGGAGAAGACGCCACAGATCTTGATTTGGCCGGACAATCAGTGAAAGTAGAGCAAGAAGAGTCAACCAGTTCAACACGTGAGAAGAACAGTGATGAGACAGCAAGTGATCATTTTAATGAGGATATTGTTGAACGCAGTTCAGCTGATGTTGGCTCCTCACACAGTCTGACCAATACAGACGAACCGGCCCAAAGCCTGAATGAACCAGCAGAGGTGGCAGGAAGACTGAGCACTGATGTGGTTTTTGACCTCAATCATGAGAATCCAAACGAGTGCTCAGACTTTTTTGGTCCGTCTCCAACCACAATGTTTTCATGCTCTCCTGAACACACAGCAACACCTACTGCTGCTGCAGCGGCTGCGGCTGCTGCTGCTGCGGCTGCTGCTGCTGCTGCAGCTGCAGCTGCTGCTGCTGACCAAAGCTTCAGCCTGTTTGACTCACCGTCCATGTCGACGGAAAACCAAACAATTCTTGAAGTGACAGATCAATGGGCTCTTCCTGAATCGGTGCCTCCGAACCAAACTGAAAGTCAGTTTTCAGATCTCTTCAGTACTGAAAGCCAGATAAGTGAGCAGGTTCTTGACTTTGACATATTCAGCTCAAACGACAATCTGTTCACTCAGCCTCCTCCCGTTTCCGTGTCCGACGGAGGAGGAGTTGCTTTTTCTGACAGCATCTTTGGAGACGTTGACGTCTCAAGTGGCCCAGGTATGTCTTCAGAGCTACAAAGCAGTCCAGCCACGTCTGACCTGCTGAATGATTTACTCGGTTTAGATAATCTAGGTACTGCCACTGCCTCAGTTGAAACAAACCTCTTTGCTGACGACATCTTTGCCACTGAGACGCCGTTGCTGCCGATGTCTGAGCCAAATGGCACCAATTTATTTGTGGATGGTCTTATGAGTGATGATGTCAGTACTGAGGACAATGTCGGGAATACTACCACAGACAGTAGCTGGATGGACGATTTGTTGGGATGACTGAGGATCTTCGTTTAAAAAAAAAAAAAAAAGTCAATAAGGGTGTATTGTGTATGAATATAACAAATTACCATTTAATTTTGTTGACCTTGAGATTTGTTTTTAATTGCAGTACATTTTAATCAGATGTTTTATATGAACACTATCTCTGAAGTTATCATAATCAAAATTCTATCAAATAAATTTGCATATTGATGACAGGGCATGTTTGTTGTTGTTGTTGTTGTTGTTCATGTCGAGGAAGTGAAGAGAAGATGTAACATTTGAATCCATGACATCTGCCTGTGATCCAGAGAGTGAAAATTTGTGCACGTTTATTTGAAATCCATCTGTTTTGAATACATTCACTAGTAATCTATAATAAAGATTATTGATTGAAGCTATCTGGTTTGAGTATTGATATTAATTCAGAACACTTTATTTTCTATGTCTTCTTATTTATACAGCTTTGATGAAAGTTTTTACTTGAATCATTCCATTAAATTGTTGTTAATCTTGCTATATTCTGGTTTCTGAGTGTGAAATGCTGTATTGTGGGTCCTAATCACTCCATGAAATATAACGGAGCTGCACTGTACTGACACAAACTCACAAATGACACAAATTTGTAATCTATTTAGTAAATATTTAAAGGAAGTAAAAAAAAAATGATGAAAACCTCTGCAATAAACTGAGTGCAGTCTTTGTCAACCAAAAGGTTGCGTGTCACCACCATCACCAGCATGGTCGACTTTGGAGAGGTTCCGATTCTGAGGTTCTGTTTGCAACCAGCTTTCCAGATTGTGCTCTTGAGTTTTATTTTGGCGAGCTTGATTTATACAAAGTCAGACCCAGAGAGACACTGTAACACCGACTGGATCCTCGGGGTCAATCCCAACCTGACCAGCGAGGAGCAGCTGAACCTCACTCTGCCCCGGGAGGACGACGGCTCCTTCAGCAGGTGTCGGATGTTCGTCCCTGTGGACTGGGACGTTGACGCCATCAGGGAATTTGGACTGAACCAGACCACTGGCTGCCAGGATGGATGGAAGTACGTGAAGACCATCATTGTCACTGACGTAAGTGATCAATCTGATCACTCCTGATGCAAACATAAAGGCAAGATTTACTTTTTTTTTTTATGAACCTTTTTGCTAATAATTGTGGATTCTTCCCTCCGCAGTTTGATTTAGACCACTTGGCCTGTTCGGGGCTGAGCCTAAAAAGAACCTTTTAAAGGTGTGGAAATGATCCGTCCCACATCAATCATACATTTCCACGTCTGAATTATTCAGCAGTTTTTGCTAGTGTGTGTGTGTGTGTGTGTGTGTGTGTGTGTGTGTGTGTGTGTGTGTGTGTGTGTGTGTGTGTGTGTGTGTGTATGTATCCATTATGGTATTCAACAACTTCATTGAGTCTGTTTCCTCTGTTGGCATCTATGTCCCAAAGTATCCAATGTCCCTTGGCATCTCTTCAATGCCTTACCTCATCCCACCGTACCACTGCACTCGTTGGACATCCTATCTGCCTCAATCCCCAGAATACGGGCTTTGGGAAGAGGATGTACTCTGCTCCCTCTTCCTGGAACTCTCTTCAACACAGAAACTTTTTTAAACTTCTGTTACAGACTTTGCAGTGGACTAAAATACATCTCTGTATTTGTTTTGTTTGTAAAGCACAATGACTTGTTTTGTGTCTGAATGCTGCTGTATGAAAACATTAGTGACAGCTCAGAATCAGGGGAAATAACCAATAGATGCCATTTATATATGATAACGTCTTCTGAAACAGACCAAAGTAAATAGATAATTAACAACCTATTGGCGAGCTTCAAGAAAAAAACCTAAATGATACGAGATTTTCGCTGGATGTCTTTGAAATGTTTTCACATTCCTGTTTTTGAATCTTGCATATTAAACACCAGTGGTTTGTAAACAAATGTGTTTTCATTTGACAAGTGAGATTAACTGTAGTTTATTTATGTATTCATTCAGTTTTACAGAAACAACTCAAATGTCCAAAAAGGATGTCAGACATTAATCAATTGCCTCATTTGTGAAAATAAGAGACATTGGGTCCGTTTCACGAAGCAGGTTTAAGGATTACCCCAGGTTATTGAACACCGAGTTGAGGGAAATGCGGGATTTTCCGTTTCACAAAGGGAGGTAACTCAAACCGGAGGAAGCGGGGTAACTCAAGCCTGTTTCACGAAGCGGTGTAACGTCAACTCCCGGTCAGTTACCGGGGCAACAGACGCTCTAGAACTAACCTGGTCGGGAGCAGGTTTTTGTCAGTGAACACGGAGTTTTGCTCTGGCTCCGCCCCCTTTCCGACGGACACGGGATTTCATTTCCTCATTCAGCGGGGGAGTTTTGGCGAAACAGTTCTGCAGTGCCTTATTCCCGAGGCAAATTAGACGTCAACTTTATTCCCTCAATATGGAATGTGCTTTTGATAATGATCAGATTGATGAAGGCGCAGCATTACTTCGCCGAGAATTTAATATTCGCATCATCAGACCGCGCATAGATGTACTGGCATTTGCAGACACCTTCCTTTTTGAGCGGTACCGTTTTACTGCAGAGACCATTATGCACATCCACAGTTTAATCGCTCTGTACATTAGCAACATCACCAGCTGAGCCTTGCCCTGACGTCATAGCAGATATTGTGTGTTGCGCTGAGTTTCCTCGCAAATGGCAGAGCTGTCAGAGACATCATATGCCATCATCACTTCGGGGTCTGACCACCACCACCACCACCAAATAAAGACATGATGCACAATTAATTTGGTCTTTTTTAATTCCTACAAATACAAGAGCTAGTTTAGTTAATGTAGTTAGTAGATAGCATAATTCACCTGGGACTGTACACCCACCCTTAACTTGTGCTCCAGTAGTTCAATTTACACATCTGCATTTCCTTAGCAGTGTTTTCCATCTTCTGGAGCAGGTGGAGTCTATAGATCTGTTTTACAGATAACTGGGAGGACATAAGGAGGACATTCAAATATTACAGTTGGACATGAATTCCACAGAATGAACCTCTGGTGTTTACTGAACATCTGTCTCACTGTCAGTCCTTGCAGTGGATGTTGAGGTACCCTCCTGCTGCTGCCCAGCCATGCCCTGTTAAAAATAATGTGTCAATACTTCAGTGTAGACAAAATATCACTCTTTATTCCACCACAATGTTTCAGAAATGTAAACAGGATGAGAACTATCATACCTCTATAGGCCTTTGTGGGTCCTCCTCTGTAAAGGCAGCAGACAGGGTTTCCTCGTACTCTTCATCCTAGATGAATATGTTTCAGTATATTTAAACTGCCATTTTGCAAGATCTTTGGAGTGTTGCCTACTTACAAGGTATGTTGTGGCATGAGGGGGTCCAGCAGGCAGAGAGCACCATCACAATCTGTTGGGTGACAACAAAAAAAGACATGATGGGGAAATAAAGATGAACAAAAGGAGGCTTAAAGAGATATATAGGCCTCGGCATATTATATATTAGGAAGGAAGTGGTATCTTGAGGGGTGAGCTCTGAAGAGGAGCTCCTCCAGGGATTCCCTCAGCCACTGGCCTCCCAACATTCTGGCTTAGGGCTCCTCTGCCTCTATTAAAGGTGGAGGTGCTGGGCCACCACCCGTTTTACAGGCATCTGCCTTCTTTCTGTTGGCTGAGTAAAGTCTGTCTTAGTTTAGCCTTAATTATTTGACAGCACATGATATGGGTGAGAAGACATTTATGTGTTTGAAAACAGCATTATGTTGGGAATAAAACACCTGCACAGTCAAATGGCCACTTGATATTTACTGTACAATGTCACACATGATCGAAATTACGTTAAGAAATGTATTGATTAACAATTAAATTGGCAGCGGTCTTACCCGATTGGACAATGTTTTTATATTTCTCTTTCAGCTGCTGCCAAGAGCGCTTCTCCCCCGCGGAATTGCACCCAAACGAAATAAATTAATAAGCTCCCATCAAGCAGTATTCCCTTGCAATAATATTGTGATGACAAAGACGTTTGAACTTACGCATTCACTTGAGCAGCAATCTTCTTCCACGCCGCCTCCCTCTCTTTAGCAGCCGCTGCGCTGTTGCATTTTTTTTTTTTAATACGTTCATATTCGCCATATGATCGGATCAATACTTCCTGCTCCACTGGCGTCAAAAACTCCGCCCTCCGCGTCTCAGTTGTCATGGTGACTCGTTGAATCGGGGCTCTATTGATGCGGTCTTTTTAGAGTCGTGGTGCACGCGCTTGACTCCAGGTGAAACTACTCCGAGTTCATCAAACTGATCAAAATCCGGCGTCGTGAAACCGAAAACTCCGCGTTTTCTGTCTCAGTGTAACTCAATTCAGAGCTCGGTGTTAAGCCCATGGCTTCTTAAACCTGCTTCGTGAAACGGACCCATTATATACTTCAACAAAAACAATAACAAGCTGTTAAAGAACTACTCAGCAATTTGTTTAATGTTCAACACAACCTAACATACACGTAAAAAATCAGCCTGTTAGTGATTTAATTACACTGCAATGAAGTAAAATGTGTTTTAATGTTTCAACATTGGAAGAACACGTTGTTTTCTGCTTTTTTTGTCTCTTCTTTTTTTTCATTGGAAAAATTATGTGACTATGATTGCTGCAGTGATTCAAGAAAAACAACAATGACCATAGACGGATAACAACTGGTATTATTTACAATGTGAATGAAGCTACAGAGGTCTTGTTTTCTTTTTTTCTTGACAGTGGCAGGAGCAGTAAAGTCACAGCATCCTTGTAGTTAAAAAGGTTTCCAAACTTGTGCACAAAGTTATGCTCAGTAACATTCAAGAAAATAATCTCATAATAATTTGAAATGTATATAGCTGGCATTAACTTTGAGAGCAGATTACAGATCAGTAATACAATCCCATGGTTTTGCTGTTGCCATAGCAACAACAATCAAAGGATGCAATGTATGTCCAGACTACAGCTTGGTCGATTTATTTTCTGGATGTATGTCTGACTCCTTTAGCATCTTTTTGGTCTTCATTGGCATCTTATTTCTGTGGGAAACATACAGAGAGGTTTGTGTTAGTATTTTAAGAGATGCTATTGAATAAACATCTATAGAAACAAAGCAAATTCATAATGTAAAATGATTATAATTACTGTGCTTTCTGGACTAACCTTCTGATTTTATTTGCTCTTATATATATATTTCCTTTCATGGTTGACTATGTTATCATCCAGAGGACAACTGGAAATGGGTTTAACTTTGAAAAATTCTAAAGATGAGTTATCATGCTTTTTTATGTGTGACGTTTTATTTAACAAAGGTTTGGACACCACTGACTGTCCAAATATGGAGATACTGTTCCTACAATTTGTTTGTCGCTGCTTACCTGTTGTCTTCAGCCTCGTCAGTTGTATCAGGAAGCTCTTTATTTCTCGTCTCAGGGAGCACGAAGGCAAGACCTCCACTGATGAGTGAAAGGCTGCCAAAGACTATGGTGGGTATGGACCAGTGGTACACAGCCAACATGTTGAGCAGTGGAGCCAGCAACCCTCCGGATCGGCTCACGATAGAGCCCAAACCAGACGCTGTCTGTCTGAAACATAACACAACACAATAGAGCATATTACTCCTGTCCTGGGGTCCGTTTCACGAAGCAGGTTTAAGGATTACCCCAGGTTATTGAACACCGAGTTGAGGGAAATGCGGGATTTTCCGTTTCACAAAGGGAGGTAACTCAAACCGGAGGAAGCGGGGTAACTCAAGCCTGTTTCACGAAGCGGTGTAACGTCAACTCCCGGTCAGTTACCGGGGCAACAGACGCTCTAGAACTAACCTGGTCGGGAGCAGGTTTTTGTCAGTGAACACGGAGTTTTGCTCTGGCTCCGCCTCCTTTCCGACGGACACGGGATTTCATTTCCTCATTCAGCGGGGGAGTTTTGGTGAAACAGTTCTGCAGTGCCTTATTCCCGAGGCAAATTAGACGTCAACTTTATTCCCTCAATATGGAATGTGCTTTTGATAATGATCCGATTGATGAAGGCGCAGCATTACTTCGCCGAGAATTTAATATTCGCATCATCAGACCGCGCGTAGATGTACTGGCATTTGCAGACACCTTCCTTTTTGAGCGGTACCGTTTTACTGCAGAGACCATTATGTACATCCACAGTTTAATCGCTCTGTACATTAGCAACATCACCAGCCGGAGCCTTGCCCTGACGTCATAGCAGATATTGTGTGTTGCGCTGAGTTTCCTCGCAAATGGCAGAGCTGTCAGAGACACCATATGCCATCATCACTTCGGGGTCTGATCACCACCACCACCAAATAAAGACATGATGCACAATTAATTTGGTCTTTTTTAATTCCTACAAATACAAGAGCTAGTTTAGTTAATGTAGTTAGTAGATAGCATAATTCACCTGGGACTGTACACCCACCCTTAACTTGTGCTCCAGTAGTTCAATTTACACATCTGCATTTCCTTAGCAGTGTTTTCCATCTTCTGGAGCAGGTGGAGTCTATAGATCTGTTTTACAGATAACTAGGAGGACATTCAAATATTACAGTTGGACATGAATTCCACAGAATGAACCTCTGGTGTTTACTGAACATCTGTCTCACTGTCAGTCCTTGCAGTGGATGTTGAGGTACCCTCCTGCTGCTGCCCAGCCATGCCCTGTTAAAAATAATGTGTCAATACTTCAGTGTAGACAAAATATCACTCTTTATTCCACCACAATGTTTCAGAAATGTAAACAGGATGAGAACTATCATACCTCTATAGGCCTTTGTGGGTCCTCCTCTGTGAAGGCAGCAGACAGGGTTTCCTGTACTCTTCATCCTAGATGAATATGTTTCAGTATATTTAAACTACCATTTTGGAAGATCTTTGGAGTGTTGCCTACTTACAAGGTATGTTGTGGCATGAGGGGGTCCAGCAGGCAGAGAGAACCATCCCAATCTGTTGGGTGACAAAAAAAAGACATGATGGGGAAATAAAGATGAACAAAAGGAGGCTTAAAGAGATATATAGGCCTCGGCATATTATATATTATGAAGGAAGTGGTATCTTGAGGGCTGAGCTCTGAAGAGGAGCTCCTCCAGGGATTCCCTCAGCCACTGGCCTCCCAACATTCTGGCTTAGGGCTCCTCTGCCTCTGTTAAAGGTGGAGGTGCTGGGCCACCACCCGTTTTACAGGCATCTGCCTTCTTTCTGTTGGCTGAGTAAAGTCTGTCTTAGTGTAGCCTTAATTATTTGACAGCACATGATATGGGTGAGAAGACATTTATGTGTTTGAAAACAGCATTATGTTGGGAATAAAACTCCTGCACAGTCAAATGGCCACTTGATATTTACTGTACAATGTCACACATGATCGAAATTACGTTAAGAAATGTATTGATTAACAATTAAATTGGCAGCGGTCTTACCCGATTGGACAATGTTTTTATATTTCACTTTCAGCTGCTGCCAAGAGCGCTTCTCCCCCGCGGAATTGCACCTAAAAGAAATAAATTAATAAGCTACCATCAAGCAGTATTCCCTTGTAATAATGTTGCGATGACAAAGACGTTTGAACTTACGCATTCACTTGAGCAGCAATCTTCTTCCACGCCGCCTCCCTCTCTTTAGCAGCCGCTGCGCTGTTGCATGTTTTTTTTTTAATACGTTCATATTCGCCATATGATCGGATCAATACTTCCTGCTCCACTGGCGTCAAAAAACTCCGCCCTCCGCGTCTCAGTTGTCATGGTGACTCGTTGAATCGGGGCTCCATTGATGCGGTCTTTTTAGAGTCGTGGTGCACGCGCTTGACTCCAGGTGAAACTACTCCGAGTTCATCAAACTGATCAAAATCCGGCGTCGTGAAACCGAAAACTCCGCGTTTTCTGTCTCAGTGTAACTCAATTCAGAGCTCGGTGTTAAGCTCATGGCTTCTTAAACCTGCTTCGTGAAACGGACCCCTGAAGGCAATTTGAACTTCTACTAGTCAGAGAATGGTTTAATGGAGACAGTGGTGGAGTTTAGAGAGGCAAGCTTGAGTCCAGATGTTTTCAAGTTGAATCCCACTGAGGAAATATGTGAAATATTAGATCAGTAATGAATTGATTGAATATTATTCAATGATGAACTCAATAAGCTTCTGAGATCGACTCAGGCGTGAGAGAGGAGCATTGTACTAATATGCTGCAAAAAATGTAAAAGATTACAAGTCAGGGCAATGTCTGACTGCTTTTAAAACTCGATTACAAACTATTGTCTTATGCTGACGGTTAATATCATTTAAAGCAATTTAAATTCAAAGGACCCATGATATCCTGTTTTTGGATTATAATAGCAATGTTGTGATGTTATGCAATAGGATTCTAGTGTTCATATATGCTTTATTTGACTGTCAATCGAAATACTTCCCAAATTTGCCTCATTAGAACAGTCACATCGATCAGTACTGACACAGACAAAAAGAGATTTCTCACCGAAAAGATGTTGGAAACAGTTCTTGAACATACACACTGCACACGGATCCTGCCCAGTTACTGAAAATACGTCCTGCTGTCGCTAATACTGTAACAGCCACAGCATTGCCTTAAACAGAAGAGAAAAGACACGTAGTGTAAGACAAATGTTTCCAGTAACTCTGCTTACGATATAGTTCACATAGCAATGTTTATTATATATTTTCAATAGCTACGTATATCATAAAGCTCAGAATTGCTCCACTCATTCCTATTTTCCCATGACACTCAAACACTGGTTCACTAAATCACTGCCTTTGACTTGCAGCACCAGCTGCCCTCCGACACAGACTGCTTTTGCTATTCTTATTCTCAACAAAGTGGAAGTTTCATCCAGACTGACACACTTCCTGTTCAGCTCACACTTGAAATAGCAAATGGAATTGTTCACAGTTGTGCAGCCGTGGGCGTGTTGGTCTTAAAATAAGTTGAGTTTAGAAACAATGGAGCGTAACTATTTTGAGACAATGAAAAGCTACTGCAGCATTGACCAAATGGATCGTCCTCCACATGCAGATACAGGCTAACTTGCTTTGTACCCTGGAGGTTACAGTCTAGATTTGAGAAAAGTTGAACAAATGTCATCATCTCCAGACAAATCCAGATCCATTGGGCTGATATCGAAGAAAATGAGCAATTTAGGTGAGCTGATAACATTTAGATCAGCAGTTACTGTCTTTATGTTTAAACATTTCAGTTTGATATCATTAAATGTTTGTCAATTTAGATGTAAAATGTAGTGTTTTCCCAGTGAGTTGGCTCAATGGCCCTGATGGGGACAGTGAATGTTTTTTTTTTTTAGTCAAGCTGCTTTAAGGTTTTAAACTTTCAAGGTTCTTTTTCACCCTTTCTTATTTCGATTGGCACTAAATAAATGACGTGTGAATGTTGACATGTGTCCCAGGAGGTTACTACCTTCAGGAAAAGCGAGGAGTAATAGGCACAAAACTCCAGCAATCAGAAGTGTTGACATCAGTGACACTTTTCTCCCGAACACCTCCAACAGCCAAATGCACAGAAGGTGTGCTGGAACTTCACTCACGCCAAATATAGCCTGCGTCAAGAAGATGCTCAGGCCAAACTTTCCCACATTAAATGAAAGGCAGAAGTAGGTAAGATTCAATGAAAACCTGTAAACAGGAAAATAAATGAAGCATCAGTCACACAACCCAAATTTAAAAAACAAATTTACTATGTATAAGTTAAATATCCCTATAGAATTTGATTTAGTAAATTATTTACAGGCGCAGTTCAATTGACATGGTGCAATATCACTTACCATCCCAGTATTAAAGCAAAGAAATATTTCCTAAGTATAGATGATTGGAGAAGAAGGATTATGCCTCTTTTTTCCTCTTTTTCCTTCACAACAATCTGTAAAACACAGGAGTGGACAACATCATGCTCACATTTACTCATGTCAGCAAATCATGTAAACAGAATCCACGACAGTGAATTTGAATCTTTGTTGTTCAGTATGTTTGCTGGAAAATAGCTGCTTTTTGAAAACAATAATGTAAGATGTACCGCCCCCCCAATGTCTCAGGTGAAAGTACCGTGTCCAGCAGAGACTCTGGGACAGTGCACCCATTGATGGCTGCCGCTTTCTTAATCAGCTCTTTTGCCTCCTCAGTTCTTCCCATATCCAACAGCCACCTGGCCGACTCTGGAATGAACCTGTCCACAAAGCAGACACACTTTAGGAATCCCACTATTCTTTCCCATTCCCATCATCAAGGTCTTAAAGCTCACCACATGTAGAGAGCAACCAGTCCATGCAGAGCCGTGATGATGAGTTGAGCCAGTCTCCAGTTTCTGATGAAGTAGATCATAGCAGCCAGGAGACAGTTTCCCAACGCGCCACACATCTGAGCCATACACGCACCCCATGATCTCTTGGACATCCCGATCCACTCAGTAGCTACAAGCAGGAAACCAGTAATCAGCTTCTCTCAGCATACGAAGATGCAACATACAGAAATTATGACAACTGAATAGATCAAAACAAAATAAGCAATAGTAACAAATACATTTAAGTTGTCGTCTTGTTTATAACCACAAGGTGTTGATGAAATTCTTTGCTGTCTTAATGGTGGATCAAAAAATATTCTATATTGTTTTTAGGAGACACATTAGATGCTTTAAAATACGTTTGCATGGATCCATTTATAATTATAGTTGCTGTGTAACACAGTGGACAGTAGGAGTCAGTAAATCATTACTTCACAGAAACAGCAACATGTTACTGAGAGCAGTGCTACTGGAGCACTTCCTGTACAAATAGCTGAGACAAAATAAAGCTGTGAGATAGAACACGTTGCATCACGTGATCGGAATCAGTAATTAACTTTAACCTTGATATCACACATCCTCCAGAATATAGTGCGTCCATGTTTTGATGCTTATTGTTGATTATTTAAGTATAAAAACATTGATATTGTGCACATTTCTTCAAATAGAAATGTGATCAAGGCTGTGATGGTTTGAAGAAGCTGCATGTATGTTTCCTGTGGAGCAACTTGCAGGCAATCAGATGAAAATATGTTAATGGTAAAACAAAACAAAACATTAAAAATGACAGGTCCCTGCATACATTGCACATTTTTGTTGAACCTATGTAGATTTTTATATTTTTCTGAGATTGTTTTGTATGATATTATATCATATATAATAGACAGAAAACACACTGGGCATAAGGAGGCCAATCCAAATATATAATAAATGTATAATGTAAGATTTATACATTTTTACCTCCATAATAGAGGAACAAAGCCACTCATAGGCAAATCTCAACTCTGCTGACACACAAGTAATACACTGAGGAACAATAAGTTCCCCATTCAACCTCACGCTGCAGAATCCCAACAATCCTCTTGGCTCAGGTGCAGCAACTCAAATAGTTTATCTTTTTATTGTTCTCTGTTGTTCATGTGTAATCAGTTTCATTCTTTTGAGGACTACTTGGTTACATTTATTTATTAGATTTCTTCATAAATGACTTGTCATTTTGGTATCAAGATAGAAGTGAATAGATTTCATTACAGATTTTGAATTTGAATGGTAAAGTATACTGTACCCAGAATGATGCTGTTAGGTCGATAGCTTCCATAGCCTATCCCAACTATGAACTGGGACGCCAAATATAAGTAGAAGTTTGGAGACAATGCGGTTGTCAAAACAAATATCACTGTTATGAAAAGTGGGATCTGAGTGGCTCGTTTACGACCAAACCTGCAACAGAGAAGACCTTTCAAATATGTTCTCAATTCCATGAATGAAGATAGTCTGATACTGTTTATATTAACTTAAAAAAACAAAATCTGTCATGGAGTACATGTTTTCACTTACGATTCAGCAAATGGTCCGAGCAAGAGACATCCAACAACAACACCAGCCATAAATACTGTTTGTGCAACTTGTACCAAGTTAGACTTATCACAGACTAAATCAAACTGTGGAGGGAAGAATCCACAATTATTAGCAAAAAGGATCATAAAAAAAGAAAGTAAATCTTGCCTTTATGTTTGCATCAGGAGTGATCAGATTGATCACTTACGTCAGTGACAATGGTGGTCTTGTACAGCAGACTGTTGTACTTCCATCCATCCTGGCAGCCAGTGGTCTGGTTCAGTCCAAACTCCCTGATGGCGTCAACGTCCCAGTCCACAGGGACGAACATCCGACACCTGCTGAAGGAGCCGTCGTCCTCCCGGGGCAGAGTGAGGTTCAGCTGCTCCTCGCTGGTCAGGTTGGGATTGACCCCGAGGATCCAGTCGGTGTTACAGTGTCTCTCTGGGTCCGATTCTGTAAAATAGATGCTGGCGAACTGAAAAGGCATGATAACGTTTGGAAGACAAAGAGCAAGAAGGAGGATCTTCTGGAAAAGTCCAAAATCTCCAATATTCTGGAGAATTTCTTCAAATCCAGCCATGTTCAGAGCTCTGCCTGTCCTCAGAGATGCTGCCGGAGGATGACCTTTAAACAAAGCCTACCGACATTAATGTTTAAACCTTGGACTGTGTGCTTCAGGAGGGGTGAGACAGCGTTTTCTCTTTGGTGGAATGAACTACTTTCTAAGACCAAATCAAACAGTGTTAGCAACCATAACAGAAGCAACGCTCTCACAGCCATGAGAAAAATAATAAGAATAAATACCAAAAAAGTTGTTTTTGGGTATTTCAAGATCATATCAAAACACAATGTGTCAACGAATAACTCTTTGCAAATTGTAAAACACATTTTTAGTCTGTAGATCTTTAACTTTTACAATGTAACACTCATAATCTCTCCCCTTCAATTTGAGGTGGCATAGGCTGGTTACATAATGATCAACAAAACAACATATTAAAGTATTTTGAAGTGGGCATGTAATATTATTGAAGAACGTAGTGGAGAACAAAAAAAAAATCACAAATCTGTTAAAAGAACGTTTAAACTTTTACTCTATGTTTGAAGATGTCACGGATCACACACAGAGACTCAGTTGCGGACAGACACGGCAAACAGGGATTCTCTCAGAGTACTTTTAATAAATGAGGTGACAATGAACACAAACCAAAACATAAGCAAGCAGAACTCCAAGAGCCAGAATTAAAGACGTACGGACTAAACCTAGAAACTACAAACTTAAGCCCAACCAAACAGTACTCCAGAATAAACAATATAGAACCACTACACAGACTATGAAAACACCCCAACCAAACTATCAGGACCCAGCGGGAGACTAAGGGAGCACACTGCCTGGTACGAAGCGGAGCGGGATGAATGGCGTGGTCGACGCTGGAGACCCACGGAGGTGGCGTGGGCTGCAGCCAGGAGGATGGTTGTCCGGGAGTCCTGTGCGGAAGGTGTAGGAACGGGGCAACGAGCTGAGTCTCATGCAGGAGCTTGGTGCAGCAGGGTGGGTCAAGAGCTGCAGCCGAGGAGAGACAAACTTTAACGCAGGGAAAAACAGACTGAGTCGAAGTCAGGCAGAACAGAGTTCAACTAACGGTAGGTAGTTTTACGGTCCGACAGCGAGTCTTCATCTGCTGCCAGCTTTATAGAGAGAGGTGCATGTTGAGTGAAGCCACACCCTGCTGCAGGTGAGAGCACTCAGGAAATCAGCACTGCACTTGTCCACACCTCACACAGCATGCAGCACACGCCCACCTAGGAAAAAGGAAAGGAGGGAGGGGGAAGGGAAAAATGCTGCCACTAGGCAGAGCCAGAGGTGGAGGTCATGACAGTACCCCCCCCTCTATGTGCACCTCCGGGTGCACACGTGAAGCGGTCTGGCCGTCGTCTCTTCAGGTCGCGGATCAGCTCGGGGTCCAGAATTTGGCGACGGGGTACCCAGCTGCGTTCTTCAGGGCCATACCCCTCCCAATCCACCAGAAACTGAAGTCCGCGACCCCGTCGGCGCACATCCATAAGGCGTCTTACTGTGTACGCAGGTGCGTCGTCCACCATCCTGGGTGGTGGAGGGGGACGGACAGGGGGGGCCAGAGTGCTCTCTCTGACAGGTTTCACTTGGGACACATGAAAAGTCGGATGGATCCTCATGGAGGCAGGAAGTTTGAGCCGCACCGAACTAGGGTTAACAATCTTGTCTACCTCAAATGGTCCAACAAACCGTGGTGCCAGCTTCCGAGATTCCACCTTCAGGGGAACATCCTTGGCCCGGAGCCAAACCTTTTGACCTGGCATATACACTGGAGCAGGAGTGCGTCTGCGATTTGCCTGTTGTTCCATTCTCTGGTTTGACTGAGTTAGTGAGGCCCTGGCCTTCTTCCACGTCCTCTCGCATCTCTTGATGAAACCCTGAATGGATGGGACAGCAATCTCCTCTTCCTGAGATGGGAACAATGGCGGCTGGTACCCGAGGGAGCACTGGAAGGGCGACAAGCCAGAGGAAGAGTTAGGTAGCGTGTTGTGAGCGTACTCTACCCATGAAAGCTGAGAACTCCAGGCAGTGGGGTTTTCTGCCGTGACACATCTCAGCAGGGTTTCCAGGGACTGGTTCGCCCGCTCCGTCTGACCATTTGACTGTGGATGAAACCCAGATGTTAAACTGACTGTGGCACCCAGAGCCTTGCAGAACAGCCTCCACACCTCCGACGTAAACTGAGGTCCACGGTCTGACACAATATCCACTGGTATCCCATGGATCCTGAAGACTTGTGCTACCATTGTCTCAGCCGTCTCTTTAGCAGAGGGGAGTTTAGGAAGAGCGATAAAATGTGCCGCCTTAGAAAACCGATCGACCACAGTTAAAATTGTTGTATTACCGTCGGAAGGAGGCAATCCTGTAATGAAGTCCACCGCAATGTGTGACCAGGGCCGGTGTGGTACAGGTAGAGGCTGCAGTAGACCAGAGCTGGGCTTGGTCGAGGACTTTTGACAGGCACAGACAGAGCAGGCAGCGACAAACTCCTTGGTGTCCTTCTCCATGGTTTCCCACCAAAACCTCTGCCTCAGTACACCAAGGGTACGGGCAGCTCCAGGATGGCAGGTCAGACGAGACGAGTGGGCCCATTGGAGAACCTGTGAGCGAACAGAGGTAGGGACAAATAGGGTCCTGGGTGGACCAGTACCTGGATTGTCTGACTGGTCCGGTGCACTCTGTACCAGGTTCTCGATCTCCCATGTCAGAGAGGCAACTAGGCAGGTCTTGGGCAGGATGGTCTCAGGTTCTCTGGACTGCTCCTCCCTGGAGTGCAGACGGGACAGGGCATCAGGCTTCACATTCCTGGATCCGGGGCGGTACGTGAGGGTGAACTGGAAGCGACCAAAAAATAATGCCCAGCGAGCCTGTCTCGAATTGAGCCTCCTGGCGGAGCGGACATATTCCAGGTTCTTGTGGTCCGTCCACACCACAAACGGTTGTTCCGCCCCCTCCAACCAGTGTCGCCACTCCTCCAGGGCCATCTTCACTGCCAGCAACTCTCGGTTTCCCACATCATAGTTCTGTTCCGCTGGGGAGAGACGACGGGAAAAGAAGGCACATGGATGCAGCTTACCATCACTCGGGCTGTGCTGAGATAATACTGCTCCCACACCAGTATCAGATGCATCCACTTCGACGATGAACTGCAGCGTTGGGTCGGGTTGAACTAATATTGGCGCCGAGGTAAACCGGTCCTTCAATGACTGGAAGGCTTGGGCTGCTTCAGTGGTCCAGGAGAAGGTTCGAGAGGTGGAGGTCAGAGTGGTTAGGGGTGCAGCCACTTTGCTGTAATCCCTTATAAACCTCCGATAAAAGTTGGCAAACCCTAAAAACCGCTGAAGTTGTTTCCGGGTTTCAGGTTCTGGCCAATCTTTTACTGCAGACAGTTTCTGAGGATCCATCCTTAGCTCCCCCCGTGAGATCACATATCCGAGGAAGGATGTAGTAGAGGTGTGAAATTCACATTTCTCTGCCTTCACAAACAACCGGTTCTTGAGGAGTCGTTCCAGGACTTGTCGGACATGCAGGGTGTGCTCCTCTGGGGTCTGGGAGTAGATAAGGATGTCGTCGAGGTAAACAAAAACAAACCGGTTTATCATATCCCGAAGGACATCATTGATTAGACTTTGGAAGACAGCAGGGGCATTAGTGAGCCCAAAGGGCATCACTAGGTACTCAAAGTGTCCCAGCGGAGTGTTGAAAGCTGTCTTCCATTCGTCCCCCTGGCGGATCCGGATGAGGTGGTAGGCATTTCTGAGGTCGAGTTTGGTGAAGATGTTGGCACCATGTAATGAGGAAAATGCCGAGTTGATCAGAGGTAGGGGATATGGATTCTTCACAGTGATCTCATTCAGGCCACGAAAGTCTATGCAGGGACGTAGGGTGCCATCCTTCTTGTCCACGAAGAAAAACCCTGCACCCACCGGAGAGGAGGATGGTCTGATGATCCCTGCAGCCAGCGAATCACGAATGTAATCCTCCATGGCAGTCTGTTCAGGCTTGGACACATTATATAGGCGGCTTTTGGGAAGGGTCGCCCCCGAAAGGAGCTCAATAGCACAGTCATAAGGGCGATGTGGGGGAAGAGAGAGTGCACTCTCCTTACAAAACACAGGTGCCAGGTCGTGATACTCTGGAGGAACCTTGGACAGGTCCACAGGAACAGGTGACCGGTGAAGATCAGCTGTCGCAGGTGTCAGGGCAGATCGAAGGCAGCTGGCATGACACTGGGGGCTCCATGATGAAACCTTGTCTCTGCTCCAATCTATCTGGGGATTGTGCAGCTTCAACCAGGGGTAACCCAGGACTACAGGTGGGTTGGAGTGATCTATAATATGAAACCTCAGACTTTCATGATGATTGCCAGCCAACACCAACCTTACAGGGACGGATCGGAACCGGACTTGGGCTAATGGAAGGCCATTTAGTGCTCGGGCCTCAACAGGAACTTTGAGAGGCTCGATCGGGATCTGGAGCTGCTCAGCGAGTTGACTGTCCAGGAAGTTTTCTTCGGCGCCAGAGTCAATTAACACAGTCACTGGGACAGGCTGAACTCGCCAGCAGAGAGATGCGGCCAGCTGGAGACGTGGAGGGGAGGAGGTCATGGTTCGTCTCACCTGGATTCCTCCTGTTACTGGTGAGCCACCCCTTTTGCTGGACGGTTGGGGCAGGTGGCAATGTAATGGCCAGTCTGGCCACAGTACAGACAAGCGTTCGTGGCTTGGCGTCGTTTCCTCTCTTGAGGTGTGATGTGCGCCCACCCAATCTGCATTGGCTCCGGTTCAGTTTCAGATGACGGGGAGTTCACTGGACTTGCCTGAACCGGGTTCGGGAAGCGGGTTGCAGTTGGTCGGAATTGCTGGCTGCGTTCTCGTCTGCGTTCCCGTAGACGATTATCCAAATTAATTGTCAGAGCGACGAGGGTATCCAGGTTTGCAGCCTCCTCTCGTGTGGCGAGTTGGTCCTTCAACTCCTCGTTGAGGCCTCGATAGAAGGCATTCTGCAGGGCTGCATCATTGAATCCACTCTCCACGGAAAGAGTACGGAATTCTATTGCAAATTCCGCTGCACTCCTGGCCCCCTGCCGCAAGGTGGTAAGGCGGTTTCCGGCATCCCGGCTCCGAACAGGGTGGTCAAATATCTTCTTCATCTCATTGGTGAAGGCGGAATATGAGGAGCATATTTCGCCTTGCCTCCCCCAAACAGATGCTCCCCAATCCCACGCCGGGCCCTTCAACAACCCAACCAAATAAGCTATTCGAGACCTATCAGAAGCATAAGACATAGGCTGTAACTCAAAAACCAAGGAAACCTGAGTGAGAAACGCTTGACAGGAACCCAAGTCTCCGGCGTAGCGTTCCGGTGTGGGCACAGCAGGTTCACGAGGAAAAGGGAGTGGTGAAGGATTCGTGTTGGGAGATGCCGAACTAGGAGTGGGAACAGTAACTACTGGGGCAGCTGAGGAAGTAGTCATAACTGTGGCTAAAGAATTAACCTTGCTGGTTAGCTGAGAGACTTGATTTAATAAAGCATGGTTACTCTCTACCAAAGTGCGTAGTAGCATGTCGTGGTGACCCAACATGGCGCCATGACTGGCCATAGCCTGTTCCAGGCCTGGTGCCTGAGAGACCTGATCAGCGCCGGTCACATTGTCCGCTGAGTTCATCTTGGTCGGACCGTACTGTCACGGATCACACACAGAGACTCAGTTGCGGACAGAGACACGGCAAACAGGGATTCTCTCAGAGTACTTTTAATAAATGAGGTGACAATGAACACAAACCAAAACATAAGCAAGCAGAACTCCAAGAGCCAGAATTAAAGACGTACGGACTAAACCTAGAAACTACAAACTTAAGCCCAACCAAACAGTACTCCAGAATAAACAATATAGAACCACTACAAAGACTATGAAAACACCCCAACCAAACTATCAGGACCCAGCGGGAGACTAAGGGAGCACACTGCCTGGTACGAAGCGGAGCGGGATGAATGGCGTGGTCGACGCTGGAGACCCACGGAGGTGGCGTGGGCTGCAGCCAGGAGGATGGTTGTCCGGGAGTCCTGTGCGGAAGGTGTAGGAACGGGGCAACGAGCTGAGTCTCATGCAGGAGCTTGGTGCAGCAGGGTGGGTCAAGAGCTGCAGCCGAGGAGAGACAAACTTTAACGCAGGGAAAAACAGACTGAGTCGAAGTCAGGCAGAACAGAGTTCAACTAACGGTAGGTAGTTTTACGGTCCGACAGCGAGTCTTCATCTGCTGCCAGCTTTATAGAGAGAGGTGCATGTTGAGTGAAGCCACACCCTGCTGCAGGTGAGAGCACTCAGGAAATCAGCACTGCACTTGTCCACACCTCACACAGCATGCAGCACACGCCCACCTAGGAAAAAGGAAAGGAGGGAGGGGGAAGGGGAAAATGCTGCCACTAGGCAGAGCCAGAGGTGGAGGTCATGACAGAAGAGTCTCGCGCTTGATTTCAGGTTTATCAGGATTAGCCAAAGAAAACAAGACATATCAACTGATAAATCCATGACAGAAATGTGTGGAATTCGTAGAAATGACAACAGGAGAGTGCATTCTATCACAACCCCAGTGACAGGTTCTGCAGGGAACAGGGAACAGAGTCCATGCACTCATGCCAACTCAGGATCAACTCAAGTTAAAAACAGCCTTTAGAAGTGTCGACTGTAGAAACCCTTCCTCCTCCATCACATGACTTTAACCCCAGTGAAGCTTTGTGAAATCATCTGTCGGCTGAGGAAGTGATGGATTGTTCTCATCATGACGAAGCTCATCAAAACACCTGATAATGGGTGTCAAACAAATTTAATAATAATTGAACCTACTTTATATCTGGATTTTCCTTTGTATGTCCTTCATATTTTTTTTGAGTTTATTTATTCATTAGTTTTTTTTTCTGCCATTTAACCTCAGCTGTGCTTCCCCATCCATCAATTCAAGGTTGTGGGTCAGATCCTGGGCTGGACGATCACAAGTTAAACACAGAGAAACACAGTCATACACACTGCCTGTGCATTTTTGTGGGAAATTTCAGTTCCTGGAAAAAAAAAACCAAACAAAAAGCAAAACATTGACTTATTATTGGATTACATCAAGGACGAGGACTATTCGAGTATCCTCCAGCTTCTGTGAAAAAACTAATACAGTGTTATACAAAAGAAAGAATGGATTAAAAAGTGGAAGCAGGCAGGTAGATTTGTTTGCAAACTGTGGAATTTACAATGTGACCACATGTGTGTACTTTCTACCTTGATGATAGAGCTGAAGGATTATATAACAACACCATCAAGCAATCTTTGAATGGTCCTCAGCTGATAAGAAGTTAAAGTGAAGAGGATGGTCAACTCACGTTTATGGTAACTGACCGTTGTATTTTTAGTTGTGCTATAAAAATATGACTGGTTTCTCACTATGAAAAACGTGTGGAACACAATGTTTGACGTCGTGTGTGCACCCCTTACCATGATGGATGTTTTCACGTAAGGCAGATGTTGCAGCAAAACATCACAGAAAGGTGGTTTCACTGCTGGCAGCTGGGCGAATGGCGCTGATGAAATGTGGCTGACACAGTGCTTGCAGTTATTATTATTTTTATTATTTTTTTAACTTAAACCAATTTATCCATCTTCGACACTGCTTAGGAAAATTATTTTCATCTCCACCCCTTTGGCAGGACTCTGTGCCATGTTCATTCCTGCTGTGCCTGAAGGTACTCACCGTGCTTCGACGACCAAAGTCAGGGTTTCAAGATACATCTTAATTGAGTTGCTTTTTTAAAAATTATTTGTAGGCTATGCTGTTACCTGTTTAGCAGCTGCAGCAAATTCCTTCCTGTTATGGGCTGGTGCTGTCATCTCTATCTATCTCCAAGAGTTGGTTTCAACATCAGGCCGGTTGGTGTCAACAATGAATAATATTGAGACCAGTAGGAAGAAGAAGAAGAAGAAGAAGAAGAAAATGAATTCAGCAAGTGTGTTGACTCAACTTTTTTAAACTTATTCAGACAAACAGCGACAGCTTTGGGATCCATATGTGCAGTGCAAGAGCAGGTGGATCGATGGCTCCCGTGTTAAACATGCTTGCTGTGTATCGCCTGCTGCAGTCCCAAGCAACATGGTGCTCGTCATGGGAACGCTCAGCTTTTTGCTGCCTGAGACCAAAGAAAAGGAGTTTCCTGAGACGGCTGAAGAGGCCGAAAAAAGGTGAGTGTTCTCAATCAATAATGGCAAATACACATCTCCAGCACTTCCTCATTTTATCTTCTAAACTGCTTGATCATGTGTTTGCTGTTGTGCCACAGAAATGTAACCACCTCAACAGCAGTGACAGTTCGTTTTTTTTGTGACACCTCAGAATCAGGGGAAATAACCAATAGATGTCATTTATATAGGATAAGGTCTTCTGAAACAGACCAAAGTAAATAGATAATTAACAACCTATTGGCTAGCTTCAAGAAAAAACCCTAAATGATACGAGATTTTCACTGGATGTCTTTGAAATGTTTTCACATTCCTGTTTTTGAATCTTGCCTATTAAACACCAGTGGTTTGTAAACAAATGTGTTTTCATTTGACAAGTGAGATTAACTGTAGTTAATTTATGTATTCATTCAGTTTTACAGAAACAACTCAAATGTCCAAAAAGGATGTCAGACATTAATCAATTGCCTAATAAAATAGAAACATTATATTATGTCATATTATATATCATATTTTTTAATCGTGAATTCTGACTGTTACACAGACATTGTAAGGAAAAGATGAATCTTATAAAGGCTTCAACAAAAAAAATAACAAGCTGTTAAAGACTCAGCAATTTGTCGAACTTTCAACATAATCTAACATACACATAAACAATCAGCCAATGAGTGATTTAATGACGCTGTAATGAAGTAAAGTGTTTTTTAATGTTTCAACATTGGAGGAACAAGTTTTTTAATGCTTTTTGTATCTCTTCTTTTTTTCCATTGGAAAAATTATGTGACTATGATTGCTGCAGCGATTCAAGAAAAACAACAATGACCATAGACGGATAACAACTGGTATTATTTACAATGTGAATAAAGCTACAGAGGTCTTCTTTTCTTTTTTTCTTGACAGTGGCAGGAGCAGTAAAGTCACAGTATCTTTGTAGTTAAAAAGGTTTATGAACATGTGCACAAAGTTATGCTCAGTAACATTCAAGAAAATAATCTCATAATAATTTGAGCTGTATATAGCTGGCATTAACTTGGTTAACAAGGTTTTGCTGTTGCCATAGCAACAACAATCAAAGGCTGGAATGTATATCCAGACAACAGCTTGGTCGATTTATTTTGTGGATGTATGTCTGATTCCTTTAGCATCTTTTTGGTCTTCATTGGCATCTTATTTCTGTGGGAAACATACAGAGAGGTTTGTGTTAGTACTTTAAGAGATGCTATTGAATAGACATCTATAGAAAAGTCATCATGGAGTTTTTCCACTGTAATTAGAGCTGGTGTTGTGTCTCAATCATATTATTGTTATATCAAAGAAATGGGTTTAACTTTGAAAAACTCTAAAGATGAGTTATCAAAATATGGAGATACTGTTCCTACAATTTGTTTGTCACTGCTTACCTGTTGTCTTCAGCCTCGTCAGTTGTATCAGGAAGCTCTTTATTTCTCGTCTCAGGGAGCACAAAGGCAAGACCTCCACTGATGAGTGAAAGGCTGCCAAAGACTATGGTGGGTATGGACCAGTGGTACACAGCCAAGATGTTGAGCAGTGGAGCCAGCAACCCTCCGACTCGGCTCGCGATAGAGCCCAAACCAGACGCTGTCTGTCTGAAACATGACAACACAACACACATCACATTAAATCACTTCATTCTGACTATATAGGGTTACTTACTGCATATGGACATGTGATTTTACACAGGATTTCCTTGATTAATAATAACACATCCCCTTTGAACTGCTACCTCATTGTGGTGGGGGAGATTGAGTACCCATATGATCCTTGGAGCTATGTTGTCGGGGGGCTCTATGCCCCCCGGTAGGGTCTCCCAAGGCAAACAGATCCTCTGTGATGAGTTCAACATACCCCTATGAACAACTAACCAAAGAGAAGAGACACATCGCCCGGTAAGGTGCAGTCTGGGGTTGGGTCTCGTATGTGAGCGCCTGGTGGCCGTGCCCTTTCCCACGGGACCCGGCCTGGCTCAGCCCGAATGGACGACACGGGCCCCTCATCCTCTTCCTCCTATGAGCCCACCACCCACAGAGGCTACGTGAAGGGGGTCGGGTGCAGTGTGGATTGGGTGACAGTCGACGGCAGGAGCCTCGACGACCCAATCCCCGGACACAGAATCTGGTTTTTGGGTCATGGAACGTGACCTTGCTGGGGGGTAAGGAGCATGAACTTTTGCAGGAGGTTGAGAGATTAGATATGGTCGAGCTCATCTTCACGCGCAGCTTGGACTCTGGAACCCAGTTCTTTGAAAGGGGCTGGACACTCCACTTTTCTGGAGTTGCCCGCGGTGAGAGGTTGCGGGCTGGTGTGGGCTTGCTTATTGCCCCACAGCTCAGCCACCACGTGTTGGAGTTCACCCCGGTGAACGAGAGGGTCGCATCCCTACGCCTTCGAGTAGGGGACAGGTCTCTGACTGTTGTCTCGGCCTATAGACCGAACAGCAGTTCAGAGTCCCCGACCTTCTTGGAGTTCCTTGGAGGGGTGCTGGATAGTGCTCCAACTGGGGACTCCATTGTTCTACTGGGGGACTTCAACGCCCACATGACGAACGACGGTGAGACTTGGAAAGGGGTGATTGGGAGGAACGGCCTCCATGATCTGAACCCGAGCGATGTTCTGTTATTGGACTTCTGTGGAGCCACAGTTTTTCCATAAGGAACACCATGTTCGAGCTCAGGGGTGTCCATAAGTGCACGTGGCACCAGGACACCCTGGGCCGGGGGTCGATGATAGACTTTGTGGTTGTGTCATCTGATATTCGGGCACGGGTGAAGAGAGGGGCAGAGCTCTCAACTGATCACCACCTGGTGGTGAGTTGGATGTGCTGGATGGGGAGGAGGCCGGACAGACTTGGTAGGCCCAAATGTGTCATGAGAGTCTTTTGGGAACGCCAGGCTGAGCCCTCTGTATATGCAGCCTTCAACTCCCACCGCCGGGAGAGCGTCTCACGTATCCCGGAGGAGGCTGGAGATATGGAGTCCGAGTGGACCATGTTCTCCACTTCCATTGTCAAAGCTACTGCTCTGAGCTGTGGTCGCAGAGTCTCTGGTGCCGCGGACAGTGTGTGCGTGTGTGTGTGTGTGTGTGTGTGTGTGTGTGTGTGTGTGTGTGTGTGTGTGTGTGTGTGTGTGTGTGTGTGTGTGTGTGTGTGTGTGTGTGTGTGTGTGTGTGTGTGTATTGTGTGTATGAAATGTCCTTCATGAACAAAACTTCCTTGCTTTGCTCATGTGTTCACAGCTTGTTCCCTCCAGTCATACGACACCTTTTTGACTCACTGACTGAAATCAAGTCTTTTGAATATAATAGCAATGTTGTGATGTTGCGCAACAGGATTCTGGTGTTCATATATGCTTTATTTGACTGTCAATTGAAATACTCGCAAATTTGCCTCATTAGAACAGTCACATCGATCAGTACTGACACAGACAAAGAGAGATTTCTCACCGAAAAGATGTTGGGAACAGTTCTTGAACATACACACTGCACACGGATCCTGCCCAGTTACTGAAAATACGTCCTGCTGTCGCTAATATTGTAACAGCCACAGCATTGCCTTAAACAGAAGAGAAAAGACACGTAGTGTAAGACAAATGTTTCCAATAACCCTGTCTATGATATAGTTCACATAGCGATGTTTATTATGGCCAGATTCAGCAACAGAAGGACTTGGTTAAATTCAGGAAAAGTTATTATTTTGCAATAGCTACTTATATCATAAAGCTGAGAATTGCTCCACTCATGCCTATTTTCCCATGACACTCAAACACTGGTTCACTAAATCACTGCCTTTGACTTGCAGCACCAGCTGCCCTCCGACACAGACTGCTTTTGCTATTCTTATTCTCAACAAAGTGGAAGTTTCATCCAGACTGACACACTTCCTGTTCAGCTCACACTCGAAATAGCAAATGGAATTGTTCACAGTTGTGCAGCCATGGGCGTGTTGGTCTTAAAATAAGTTGAGTTTAGACTCAATGGAGGAGTGTAACTATTTTGAGACAATGAAAAGCTATTGCAGCACTGACCAAATGGATCGTCCTCCACATGCAGATACAGGCTAACTTGCTCTGTACCCTGGAGGTTTTAGTCTAGATTTTAGAAAAGTTGAACAAATGTCATCATCTCCAGTCAAATCCAGATCCATTGGGCTGATATCGAGGAAAATTATCAATTTAGGTGAGCTGATAACATTTAGATCAGCAGTTACTGTCTTTATGTTTAAACATTTCAGTTTGATATCATTAAATGTTTTCAATATCATTCAAATTAGGTGTACAATGTAGTGTTTTTACAGTGAGTTGGCTCAATGGCCCTGATGTGGACAGTGAATGTTTTTTTTTAGTCAAGCTGTTTTAAGGTTTTAAACTTTCAAGGTTCTTTTTCATCCTTTCTTATTTCGATTGGCACTAAATAAATGACGTGTGAATGTTGACATGTGTCCCAGGAGGTTACTACCTTCAGGAAAGGCAAGGAGTAACAGGCAGAAAACTCCAGCAATCAGAAGTGTTGACATCAGTGACACTTTTCTCCCGAACACCTCCAACAGCCAAATGCACAGAAAGTGTGCTGGAACTTCACTCAGGCCAAATATAGCCTGCGTCAAGAAGATGCTCAGGCCAAACTTTCCCACATTAAATGAAAGGCAGAAGTAGGTAAGATTAAACGAAAACCTGTAAACAGGAAAATAAATGAAGCATCAGTCACACAACCCAAATTTAAAAAACAAACTTACGATGTATAAGTTAAATGTTCCCATGGAATTTGATTTAGTAAATTATTTACAGGCACAGTTCAATTGACATGGTGCAATATCACTTACCATCCCAGTATTAAAGCAAAGAAATATTTCCTAAGTATAGATGATTGGAGAAGAAGGATTATGCCTATTTTTTCCTCTTTTTCCTTCACAACAATCTGTAAAACACAGGTGTGGATAACATCATGCTCACATTTACTCATGTCAGCAAATCATGTAGACAGAATCCACGACAGTGAATTTGAATCTTTGTTGTTCAGTATGTTTGCTGGAAAATAGCTGCTTTTTGAAAACAATAATGTAAGATGTACCGCCCCCCAATGTCTCAGGTGAAAGTACCGTGTCCAGCAGAGACTCTGGGACAGTGCGCCCATTGATGGCTGCCACTTTCTTAATCAGCTCTTTTGCCTCCTCAGTTCTTCCCATATCCAACAGCCACCTGGCCGACTCTGGAATGAACCTGTCCACAAAGCAGACACACTTTAGGAATCCCACTATTCTTTCCCATTCCCATCATCAAGGTCTTAAAGCTCACCACATGTAGAGAGCAACCAGTCCATGCAGAGCCGTGATGATGAGCTGAGCCAGTCTCCAGTTTCTGATGAAGTAGATCATAGCAGCCAGGAGACAGTTTCCCAACGCGCCACACAGCTGAGCCATACACGCACCCCATGATCTCTTGGACATCCCGACCCACTCAGTAGCTACAAGCAGGAAATCAGTAATCAGCTTCTCTCAGTATACGAAGATGCAACATACAGAAATGATGACAACTGAATAGATCAAAACAAAACAAAAGCAATAGTAACAAATACATTTTAGTTGTTGTCTTGTTTATAACAGCAACCTGTTGATGAAATTCGTTGCTGTCTTAATGGTGGATCAAAAAATATTCTATATTGTTTTTAGGAGACAGATTAGATGCTTGAAAAAAAAGTTTGCATGGATCCTTTTATACTTATAGTTGCTGTGTAACACGGTGGAGAGTAGGAGTCAGTAAATCATTACTTCACAGAAACAGCAACATGTTACTGAGTGCAGTGCAACTGGACCACTTCCTGTACAAATAGCTGAGACAAAATAAAGCTGTGAGATAGAACACGTTGCATCACGTGATCGGAATCAGTAATTAACATTAACCTTGATATCACACATCCTCCAGAATATAGTGCGTCCATGTTTTGATGCTTATTGTTGATTATTTAAGTATAAAAACATTGATATTGTGCACATTTCTTCAAATAGAAATGTGATCAAGGCTGTGATGGTTTGAAGAAGCTGCATGTATGTTTCCCGTGGAGCAACTTGCAGGCAATCAGATGAAAATATGTTAATATTAAAATGACAGGTCCATGCATATATTGGACATTTTTGATGAATTAATGCAGATTTTTGTGTTTTGCTGAGATTGTTTTGTATGATATTATATCAGATATAATAGATAGAAAAACACACTGGGGATAAGGAGGCCAAACCAAATATATTATAAATGCATAATATAAGATTTTTACCTCCATACTAGAGGAACGAAGCCACTCATAGGCAAATTTCAAGTCTGCTGACACACAAGTAATACACTGAGGAACAATAAGTCCCCATTCAACCTCACGCTGCAGAATCCCAACAATCCTCTTGGCTCAGGTGCAGCAACTCAAATAGTTTATCTTTTTATTGTTCTCTGTTGATCATGTCTAATCAGTTTCATTCTTTTGAGGACTACTTGGTTACATTTATATTGGATTTCTTCATAAATGACTTGTTGTCATTTTGATATCAAGATAGAAGTGAACAGATTTCATTACAGATTTTGAATTTTCAGTATACTGTACCCAGAATGATGCTGTTAAGTCGATAGCTTCCATAGCCTATCCCAAGTAGGAACTGGGACGCCAAATATAAGTAGAAGTTTGGAGACAATGCGGTTGTCAAAACAAATATCACCGTTATGAAAAGTGGGATCTGAGTGGCTCGTTTACGACCAAACCTGCAACAGAGAAGACCTTTCAAATGTGTTCTCAATTCCATGAATGAACATAGTCTGATACTGTTTATATTAACTTAAAAAAACTAAATTTGTCATGGAGTACATGTTTTCACTTACGATTCAGCAAATGGACCAAACAAGAGACATCCAACGAGGGCACCAGTCATAAATAGTGTTAGTGCCACGTGTACCAAGTTAGACTTATCACAGACTAAATCAAACTGCGGAGGGAAGAATCCACAATTATTAGCAAAAAGGTTCATAAAAAAAAAAGTAAATCTTGCCTTTATGTTTGCATCAGGAGTGATCAGATTGATCACTTACGTCAGTGACAATGGTGGTCTTGTACAGCAGACTGTTGTACTTCCATCCATCCTGGCAGCCAGTGGTCTGGTTCAATCCAAACTCCCTGATGGCGTCAACGTCCCAGTCCACAGGGACGAACATCCGACACCTGCTGAAGGAGCCGTCGTCCTCCCGGGGCAGAGTGAGGTTCAGCTGCTCCTCGCTGGTCAGGTTGGGATTGACCCCGAGGATCCAGTCGGTGTTACAGTGTCTCTCTGGGTCCGATTCTGTAAAATATATGCTGGTGAACTGAAAAGGCATGATAACGTTTGGAAGACAAAGAGCAAGAAGGAGGATCTTCTGGAAAAGTCCAAAATCTCCAATATTCTGGAGAATTTCTTCAAATCCAGCCATGTTCAGAGCTCTGCCTGTCCTCAGAGATACTGCCGGAGGATGACCTTTAAACAAAGCCTACCGACATTAATGTTTAAACCTTGGACTGTGTGCTTCAGGAGGGGTGAGACAGCGTTTTCTCTTTGGTGTAATGAACTACTTTCTAAGACCAAATCAAACAGTGTTAGCAACCATAACAGAAGCAACGCTCTCACAGCCACGACAAAAATAATAAGAATAAATACCAAAAAGGTTGCTTTTGGGTATTTCAAGATCATATCAAAACACAATGTGTCAACAAGATCTTTAACTTTTGTAGATCTTTAACTTTTACAATGCAGCACTCATAATCTCTCCCCTTCAATTTTAGGTGACATACACTGGTTACATAATGATCAACAAAACAACATATTAAAGTATTTTGAAGTGGGCATGTAATATTATTGAAGAACGTAGTGGAGAACAAAAACAAAAAAATCACAAATCTGTTAAAAGAACGTTTAAACTTTTACTCTATGTTTGAAGAGTCTCGCGCTTGATTTCAGGTTTATCAGGATTAGCCAAAGAAAACAAGACATATCAACTGATAAATCCATGACAGAAATGTGTGGAATTCGTAGAAATGACAACAGGAGAGTGCATTCTATCACAACCCCAGTGACAGGTTCTGCAGGGAACAGGGAACAGAGTCCATGCACTCATGCCAACTCAGGATCAACTCAAGTTAAAAATAGCCTTTAGAAGTGTCGACTGTAGAAACCCTTCCTCCTCCATCACATGACTTTAACCCCAGTGAAGCTTTGTAAAATCATCTGTCGGCTGAGGAAGTGATGGATTGTTTTCATCATGACGAAGCTCATCAAAACACCTGATAATGGGTGTCAAACAAATTGAATAATAATTGAACCTACTTTATATCTGGATTTTCCTATGTATTTCCTTCATATTTCTTTTGAGTTTATTTATTCATTAGGTTTTTTTTTCTGCCATTTAACCTCAGCTCTGCTTCCCCATCCATCAATTCAAGGTTGTGGGTCAGATCCTGGGCTGGACGATTACAAGTTAAACGCAGAGAAACACAGTCATACACACTGCCTGTGCATTTTTGTGGGAAATTTCAGTTCCTGGAAAAAAAAACTAAACAAAAAACAAAACATTGACTTATTATTGGATTACATCAAAGACGAGGACTATTCGAGTATCCTCCAGCTTCTGTAAAAAAACTAATACAGTGTTATACAAAAGAAAGAGTGGATTAAAAAGTGGTAGCAGGCAGGTAGATTTGTTTGCAAACTGTGGAATTTACAATGCGACCACATGTGTGTACTTTCTACCTTGATGATACAGCTGAAGGATTATATAACAACACCATCAAGCAATCTTTGAATGGTCCTCAGCTGATAAGAAGTTAAAGTGAAGAGGATGGTCAACTCACGTTTATGGTAACTGACCGTTGTATTTTTAGTTGTGCTTTAAAAACATGACTGGTTTCTCAATATGAAAAACGTGTGGAACACAATGTTTGACGTCGTGGTGTGCACCCCTCACCATGATGGATGTTTTCACGGAAGGCAGATGTTGCAGCAAAACTTCACAGAAAGGCGGTTTGACCGCTGGCAGCTGGGCGAATGGCGCTGATGAAATGTGGCTGACACAGTGCTTGCAGTTATTATTATTTTTATTATTTTTTAACTTAAACCAATTCATCCATCTTCGACACTGCTTAGGAAAATTATTTTCATCTCCACCCCTTTGGCAGGACTCTGTGCCATGTTCATTCCTGCTGTGCCTGAAGGTACTCACCGTGCTTCGACGACCAAAGTCACGGTTTCAAGATACATCTTAATTGAGTTGCTTTTTTAAAAATTATTTGTAGGCTATGCTGTTACCTGTTTAGCAGCTGCAGCAAATTCCTTCCTGTTATGGGCTGGTGCTGTCATCTCTATCTATCTCCAAGAGCTGGTTCCAACATCAGGCCGGTTGGTGTTAACAATGAATAATATTGAGACCAGTAGGAAGAAGAAGAAGAAGAAGAAGAAGAAGAAAAAAACGAATTCAGCAAGTGTGTTGACTCAACTTTTTTAAACTTGTTATTCAGACAAACAGCTACAGCTTTGGGATCCATATGTGCAGTGCAAGAGCAGGTGGATCGATGGCTCCCGTGTTAAACGTGCTTGCTGTGTATCGCCTGCTGCAGTCCCAAGCAACATGGTGCTCGTCATGGGAACGCTCAGCTTTTTGCTGCCTGAGACCAAAGAAAAGGAGTTTCCTGAGACGGCTGAAGAGGCCGAAAAAAGGTGAGTGTTCTCAATCAATAATGGCAAATACACATCTCCAGCACTTCCTCATTGTATCTTCTAAACTGCTTGATCATGTGTTTGCTGTTGTGCCACAGAAATGTAACCACCTCAACAGCAGTGACAGTTCGGTTTTTTTGTGACACCTCAGAATCAGGGGAAATAACCAATAGATGTCATTTATATAGGATAAGGTCTTCTGAAACAGACCAAAGTAAATAGATAATTAACAACCTATTGGCTAGCTTCAAGAAAAACCACTAAATGATACGAGATTTTTGCTGGATGTCTTTGAAATGTTTTCACATTCCTGTTTTTGAATCTTGCATATTAAACACCAGTGGTTTGTAAACAAATGTGTTTTCATTTGACAAGTGAGATTAACTGTAGTTAATTTATGTATTTATTCAGTATTACAGAAACAACTCAAATGTCCAAAAAGGATGTCAGACATAAATCAATTGCCTAATAAAATAGAAACATTATATTATGTCATATTATATATCATATTTTTTAATCGTGAATTCTGACTGTTATACAGACATTGTAAGGAAAAGATGAATCTTATAAAGGCTTCAACAAAAACAATAACAAGCTGTTAAAGAACTACTCAGCAATTTGTCTAACTTTCAACTTAATCTAACATACGGTACACATAAACAATCAGCCAATGAGTGATTTAATTACGCTGTAATGAAGTAAAGTGTTTTTTAATGTTTCAACATTGGAGGAATACGTTTTTTTTTATGCTTTTTGTCTCTTCTTTTTTCTTTGGAAAAATTATGTGACTATGATTGCTGCAGTGATTCAAGAAAAACAACAATGACCATAGACGGATAACAACTGGTATTATTTACAATGTGAATGAAGCTACAGAGGTCTTGTTTTCTTTTTTTCTTGACAGTGGCAGGAGCAGTAAAGTCACAGTATCCTTGTAGCTAAAACGGTTTATGAACATGTGCACAAAGTTATGCTCAGTAACATTCAAGAAAATCATCTCATAATAATTTGAGATGTATATAGCTGGCATTAACTTTGAGAGCAGATTACAGATCAGTAATACAATCCCATGGTTTTGCTGTTGCCATAGCAACAACAATCAAAGGATACAATGTATGTCCAGACTACAGCTTGGCCAATTTATTTTACTGGATGTGTGTATGATTCCTTTAGCATCTTTTTGGTCTTCATTGGCAGCATCATATTTCTGTGGGAAACATACATATTGGTTTGTGTTAGTACTTTAAGAGATGCTATTGAATCTATAGAAATGAAGCAAATTCATAATTTAAAATTATTATAATTACTGTGCTTTCTGGACTAACCTTCTGATTTAATTTGCTCTATATATATATATATATATATATATATATATATATATATATATATATATATATATATATATATATATTTCCTTTCATGGTTGACTATTGTATCATACAGAGGACAATGGATACTAGAGAATTTGATAATATGTAATAATAAAAGTCATCAGGGAATTTTTCCACTGTAATTAGAGCTGGTGTTGCGTCTCAATCATATTATTGTTATATCAAAGAAATGGATTTAACTTTGAAAAACTCTAAAGATGAGTTATCAAAATATGGAGATACTGTTCCTACAATTTGTTTGTCACTGCTTACCTGTTGTCTTCAGCCTCGTCAGTTGTATCAGGAAGCTCTTTATTTCTCGTCTCAGGGAGCACGAAGGCAAGACCTCCACTGATGAGTGAAAGGCTGCCAAAGACTATGGTGGGTATGGACCAGTGGTACACAGCCAAGATGTTGACAAGTGGAGCCAGCAACCCTCCGGCTCGGCTCGCGATAGAGCCCAAACCAGACGCTGTCTGTCTGAAACATGACAACACAACACACATCACATTAAATCACTTCATTCTGACTATATAGGGTTACTTACTGCATATGGACATGTGATTTTACACAGGATTTCCTTGATTAATAATAACACCTCCCCTTTGAACTGCTACCTCATTGTGGTGGGGGAGATTGAGTACCCAAATGATCCTAGGAGCTATGTTGTCGGGGGGCTCTATGCCCCCCGGTAGGGTCTCCCAAGGCAAACAGATCCTCTGTGATGAGTTCAACATACCCCTATGAACAACCAACCAAAAAGAAGAGATACATCGCCCAGAAAGGTGCAGCCTGGGGTTGGGTCTCGTATGTGAGTGCCTGGCTCAGCCCGAATGGACTTAGCTCCTCTTCCTCCTATGAGCCCGCCACCCACAGAGGCTACGTGTAGGGGGTCGGGTGCAATGTGGATTGGGTGACAATCGACAGCAGGAGCCTCGACGACCCATCCCCGGACACAGAATCTGGTTTTTGGGTCATGGAACGTGACCTTGCTGGGGGGTAAGGAGCATGAACTTTTGCAGGAGGTTGAGAGATTAGATATGGTCGAGCTCATCTTCACGCGCAGCTCGGACTCTGGAACCCAGTTCCTTGAAAGGGGCTGGACACTCCACTTTTCTGGAGTTGCCCGCGGTGAGAGATGGCGGGCTGGTGTGAGCTTGCTGATTGCCCCACAGCTCAGCCACCGCGTGTTGGAGTTCACCCCGGTGAACGAGAGGGTCGCATCCCTACGCCTTCGGGTAGGGGACAGGTCTCTGACTGTTGTCTCGGTGTCATGACCTCCACCTCTGGCTCTGCCTAGTGGCAGCATTTTTTCCCTTCCCCCTCCCTCCTTTCCTTTTTCCCAGGTGGGCGTGTGCTGCATGCTGTGTGAGGTGTGGAGGAGTGCAGTGCTATTTTCCTCTATAAAGCTGGCATCAGATGAAGACTCGGCGTCGGACCGTAGAACTACCAACAGTTAGTGGTACCCTGCTCTGCCTTGCCTTGCCTCGCCTCAGTCTGTGTGCCTCTGTGTTAAGTCTGCCTCTCTTCTGCTGCAGTACCGGACCCACCCTGCTGCACCAAGCCCCTGCCTGTGACTCCGTTCTTGGCCCACTCCAACGGCTTCAGCACAACACCACCTCCCGTGTCCTCCAGCGCCAGCCACGCCACTCCGCATTTGCCGCTTCATTCCGGGCAGTGTGCTCCTTAGTCTCCCGCCGGGTCCTTATAGTTTTGTTTGGGTTAAGTACCTGGGTAGTCATTAGTTCTGTCTTGTTAGAGTTTTGCTTTCCTTGGGATTTCGGTTTTGAGTTCTTTGCCTCATCACTTATTAATAAAGTGTTATGAGAGTACTTATGATTGCCGTGTTTCTGTCCGCACCTGAGTCTCTGAGAGTGAACCGTGACACTCGGCCTATAGACCGAACAGCAGTTCAGAGTCCCCGACCTTCTTGGAGTCCCTTGGACAGGTGCTGGATAGTGCTCCAACTGGGGACTCCATTGTTCTACTGGGGGACTTCAATGCCCACATGAGGAACGATGGTGAGACTTGGAAAGGGGTGATTGGGAGGAACGGCCTCCATGATCTGAACCCGAGCGATGTTCTGTTATTGGACTTCTGTGGAGCCACAGTTTTTCCATAAGGAACACCATGTTCGAGCTCAGGGGTGTCCATAAGTGCACGTGGCACCAGGACACCCTGGGCCGGAGGTCGATGATAGACTTTGTGGTTGTGTCATCTGATATTCGGCCACGGGTGAAGAGAGGGGCAGAGCTCTCAACTGATCACCACCTGGTGGTGAGTTGGATGTGCTGGATGGGGAGGAGGCCGGACAGACTTGGCAGGCCCAAATGTGTCATGAGGGTCTTTTGGGAACGCCAGACTGAGCCCTCTATATATGCAGCCTTCAACTCCCACCGCCGGGAGAGCGTCTCACGGATCCCGGAGGAGGCTGGAGATATGGAGTCCAAGTGGACCATGTTCTCCACTTCCATTGTCAAAGCTGCTGCTCTGAGCTGTGGTCGGAGAGTCTCTGGTGCCGCGGACAGTGTGTGTGTATTGTGTGTATGAAATGTCCTTCATAAACAAAACTTCCTTGCTTTGCTCATGTGTTCACAGCTTGTTCCCTCCAGTCATACGACACCTTTTTGACTCACTGACTGAAATCAAGTCTTTTGAATATAATAGCAATGTTGTGATGTTACGCAACAGGATTCTGGTGTTCATATATGCTTTATTTGACTGTCAATTGAAATACTTCCAAAATTTGCCTCATGGGAACAGTCACATCGATCAGTACTGACACAGACAAAGAGAGATTTCTCACCGAAAAGATGTTGGAAACAGTTCTTGAACATATACACTGCACACGGATCCTCCCCAGTTACTGAAAATACGTCCTGCTGTCGCTAATACTGTAACAGCCACAGCATTGCCTTAAACAGAAGAGAAAAGACACGTAGTGTAAGACAAATGTTTCTAATAACCCTGTCTATGATATAGTTCACATAGTGATGTTTATTAAGGCCAGATTCAGCAACAGGAGGACTTGGTTAAATTCAGGAAAACGTATTATTTTTCAATAGCTACTAATATCATGAAGCTGAGAATTCTTCCACTCATTCCTATTTTCCCATGACACTCAAACACTGGTTCACTAAATCACTGCCTTTGACTTGCAGCACCAGCTGCCCTCCGACACAGACTGCTTTTGCTATTCTTATTCTCAACGAAGTGGAAGTTTCATCAGTTGTGCAGCCGTGGGCATGTTGGTCTTAAAATAAGTTGAGTTTAGATACAATGGAGGAGCGTAACTATTTTGAGACAATGAAAAGCTATTGCAGCATTGACCAAATGGATCGTCCTCCACATGCAGATACAGGCTAACTTGCTCTGTACCCTGGAGGTTACAGTCTAGATTTTAGAAAAGTTGAACAAATGTCATCTCCAGTCAAATCCAGATCTATTGGGCTGATATAGAAGAAAATTTGCAATTTAGGTGAGCTGATAACATTTAGATCAGCAGTTACTTTCTTTATGTTTAAACATTTCAGTTTGATATCATTAAATGTTTGTCAATTTAGGTGTAAAATGTAGTGTTTTTTCGGTGAGTTGACTCAATGGCCCTGATGGGGACAGTGAATTGATTGGTGCTAAATAAATGACATGTGAATGTTGACATGTGTCCCAGGAGGTTACTACCTTCATGAAAGGCGAGGAGTAACAGGCACAAAACTCCAGTAATCAGAAGTGTTGACATCAGTGACACTTTTCTCCCGAACACCTCCAACAGCCAAATGCACAGAAGGTGTGCTGGAACTTCACTCACGCCAAATATAGCCTGCGTCAAGAAGATGCTCAGGCCAAACTTTCCCACATTAAATGAAAGACAGAAGTAGGTAACATTCAATGAAAACCTGTAAACAGGAAAATAAATCAAGCATCAGTCAGACAACCCAAATTTAAAAAACAAATTTACTATGTATAAGTTAAATATCCCTATAGAATTTGATTTAGTAAATTATTTACAGGCGCAGTTCAATTGACATGGTGCAATATCACTTACCATCCCAGTATTAAAGCAAAGAAATATTTCCTAAGTATAGATGATTGGAGAAGAAGGATTATGCCTCTTTTTTCCTCTTTTTCCTTCACAACAATCTGTAAAACACAGGAGTGGATAACATCATGCTCACATTTATTCATGTCAGCAAATCATGTAAACAGAATCCACAACAGTGAATTTGAATCTTTGTTGTTCAGTATGTTTGCTGGAAAATAGCTGCTTTTTGAAAACACTAATCTAAGATGTACCGGCCCCCAATGTCTCAGGTGAAAGTACCGTGTCCAGCAGAGACTCTGGGACAGTGCGCCCATTGATGGCTGCCACTTTCTTAATCAGCTCTTTTGCCTCCTTAGTTCTTCCCATATCCAACAGCCACCTGGCCGACTCTGGAATGAACCTGTCCACAAAGCAGACACACTTTAGGAATCCCACTATTCTTTCCCATTCCCATCATCAAGGTCTTAAAGCTCACCACATGTAGAGAGCAACCAGTCCATGCAGAGCCGTGATGATGAGCTGAGCCAGTCTCCAGTTTCTGATGAAGTAGATCATAGCAGCCAGGAGACAGTTTCCCAACGCGCCACACATCTGAGCCATACACGCACCCCATGATCTCTTGGACATCCCGACCCACTCAGTAGCTACAAGCAGGAAACCAGTAATCAGCTCCTCTCAGTATACGAAGATGCAACATACAGAAATTATGACAACTGAATAGATCAAAACAAAAAAGCAATAGTAACAAATTCATTTTAGTTGTTGTCTTGTTTATAACAGCAACCTGTTGATGAAATTCGTTGCTGTCTTAATGGTGGATCAAAAAATATTCTATATTGTTTTTAGGAGACACATTAGATGCTTTAAAATATGTTTTTACATGGATCCATTTATAATTATAGTTGCTGTGTAACACAGTGGACAGTAGGAGTCAGTAAATCATTACTTCACAGAAACAGCAACATGTTACTGAGTGCAGTGCTACTGGAGCACTTCCTGTACAAATAGCTGAGACAAACAAAAATAGTTTTTCTTTTTATTTATTTTTTCCCTCAACTTATGTATTCATTTATTTCCCCTTTCTCTCCTTTATTATTACTATTATTATTATTTCATATTTTTTCTCCATCCACCATGTAAGGCTTTGTGAATAACATTCTGGCTGTATGCTGTCGGGTTGTTGCTTGTTTCTGTGTTTCACCCTGTATGTTACAAAGCAAAATAAAATGTAAAAAAAAAAAAAGGTTAAGACAAAATAAAGCTGTGAGATAGAACACGTTGCATCACGTGATCGGAATCAGTAATTAACTTAAACCTTGACATCACACATCCTCCAGAATATTGTGTTTCCATGCTTTGATGCTTTAAATATCATATCTGTACATGAATTGTATGCTTTTTGTTGGTTCTTCAAGTATAAAATCATTGATATTGTGCATGTTTCTTAGAATAGAAATTTGATGGTTTGAAGAAGCTGCATGTATGTTTCCTGTGGAGCAACTTGCAGGCAATCAGAAGAAAATATGTTAATATTAAAAATGACAAGTCCGTGCATACATTGCATATTTTTGATGAATTAATGTAGATTTTTGTGTTTTGCTGAGGTTGTTTTGTATGATATTATATCAGATATAATAGACAGAAAACACACTGTGGATAAGGAGGACAATCCAAATATATAATAAATGTATAATGTAAAATTTTTACCTCCATACTAGAGGAACGAAGCCACTCAATGGCAAATCTCAAGTCTGCTGACACACAAGTAATACAGTGACGAACAATAAGTTCCCCATTCAACCTCACGCTGCAGAATCCCAACAATCCTCTTGGCTCAGGTGCAGCAACTCAAATAGTTTATCTTTTTATTGTTCTCTGTTGTTCATGCCTAATCAGTTTCATTCTTTTGAGGAATACTTGGTTACATTTATATTAGATTTCTTCATAAATTACTTGTTGTCATTTTGGTATCAAGATAGAAGTGACACCAAAGTGATACAGATTTTGAATTTTAAGCATACTGTACCCAGAATGATGCTGTTAAGTCGATAGCTTCCGTAGCCTATCCCAAGTAGGAACTGGGACGCCAAATATAAGTAGAAGTTTGGAGACAATGCGGTTGTCAAAATAAATATCACCATTATGAAAAGTGGGATCTGAGTGGCTCGTTTACGACCAAACCTGCAACAGAGAAGACCTTTCAAATGTGTTCTCAATTCCATGAATGAACATAGTCTGATACTGTTTATATTAACTTAAAAAAACTAAATCTGTCATGGAGTACATGTTTTCACTTACGATTCAGCAAATGGTCCGAGCAAGAGACATCCAACAACAAAACCAGCCATAAATACTGTTTGTGCCACTTGCACCAAGTTAGACTTATCACAGACTAAATCAAACTGCGGAGGGAAGAATCCACAATTATTAGCAAAAAGGTTCATAAAAAAAAAATGTAAATCTTGTCTTTATGTTTGCATCAGGAGTGATCAGATTGATCACTTACGTCAGTGACAATGGTGGTCTTGTACAGCAGACTGTTGTACTTCCATCCATCCTGGCAGCCAGTGGTCTGGTTCAATCCAAACTCCCTGATGGCGTCAACGTCCCAGTCCACAGGGACGAACATCCGACACCTGCTGAAGGAGCCGTCGTCCTCCCGGGGCAGAGTGAGGTTCAGCTGCTCCTCGCTGGTCAGGTTGGGATTGACCCCGAGGATCCAGTCGGTGTTACAGTGTCTCTCTGGGTCCGATTCTGTAAAATAGATGCTGGCGAACTGAAAAGGCATGATAACGTTTGGAAGACAAAGAGCAAGAAGGAGGATCTTCTGGAAAAGTCCAAAATCTCCAATATTCTGGAGAATTTCTTCAAATCCAGCCATGTTCAGAGCTCTGCCTGTCCTCAGAGATGCTGCCGGAGGATGACCTTTAAACAAAGCCTACCGACATTAATGTTTAAACCTTGGACTGTGTGCTTCAGGAGGGGTGAGACAGCGTTTTCTCTTTAGTGGAATGAACTACTTTCTAAGACCAAATCAAACAGTGTTAGCAACCATAACAGAAGCAACGCTCTCACAGCCACGAGAAAAATAATAAGAATACATACCAAAAAAGTTGCTTTTGGGTATTTCAAGATCATATCAAAACACAATGTGTCAACGAATAACTCTTTGCAAATTGTAAAACACATTTTTAGTCTTTAGATCTTTAACTTTTACAATGTAGCACTCATAATCTCTCCCCTTCAATTTTAGGTGACATACACTGGTTACATAATGATCAACAAAACAACGTAATAAAGTATTTTGAAGTGGGCATGTAATATTATTGAAGAACATAGTGGAGAACAAAAAAAAAAGTCACAAATCTGTTAAAAGAACGTTTAAACGTTTACTCTATGTTTGAAGAGTCTCGTGCTTGATTTCATGTTTATCAGGATTAGCCAAAGAAAACAAGACATATCAACTGATAAATCCATGACAGAAATGTGTGGAATTTGTAGAAATGACAACAGGAGAGTGCATTCTATCACAACCCCAGTGACAGGTTCTGCAGGGAACAGGAAACAGAGTCCATGCACTCATGCCAACTCAGGATCAACTCAAGTTAAAAACAGCCTTTAGAAGTGTCGACTGTAGAAACCCTTCCTCCTCCTTCATATTTCTTTTGAGTTTATTTATTCATTAGTTTTTTTTTCTGCCATTTAACCTCAGCTCTGCTTCCCCATCCATCAATTCAAGGTTGTGGGTCAGATCCTGGGCTGGACGATTACAAGTTAAATGCAGAGAAACACAGTCATACACACTGCCTGTGCATTTTTGTGGGAAATTTCAGTTCCTGGAAAAAAAAACTAAACAAAAAACAAAACATTGACTTATTATTGGATTACATCAAAGACGAGGACTATTCGAGTATCCTCCAGCTTCTGTAAAAAAACTAATACAGTGTTATACAAAAGAAAGAGTGGATTAAAAAGTGGTAGCAGGCAGGTAGATTTGTTTGCAAACTGTGGAATTTACAATGTGACCACATGTGTGTACTTTCTACCTTGATGATACAGCTGAAGGATTATATAACAACACCATCAAGCAATCTTTGAATGGTCCTCAGCTGATAAGAAGTTAAAGTGAAGAGGATGGTCAACTCACGTTTATGGTAACTGACCGTTGTATTTTTAGTTGTGCTTTAAAAATATGACTGGTTTCTCAATATGAAAAACGTGTGGAACACAATGTTTGACGTCGTGGTGTGCACCCCTTACCATGATGGATGTTTTCACGGAAGGCAGATGTTGCAGCAAAACATCACAGACAGGTGGTTTCACTGCTGGCAGCTGGGCGAATGGCGCTGATGAAATGTGGCTGACACAGTGCTTGCAGTTATTATTATTTTTAAACTTAAACCAATTTATCCATCTTCGACACTGCTTAGGAAATGTCCATGTTCATTCCCGCTGTGCCTGAAGGTACTCACCGTGCTTCGACAACTAAAGTGACAGTTTCAAGATACATCTTTAATTGAGTTGCTTTTTTAAAAATTATTTGTAGGCTATGCTGTTACCTGTTTAGCAGCTGCAGCAAATTCCTTCCTGTTATGGGCTGGTGCTGTCATCTCTATCTATCTCCAAGAGTTGGTTCCAACATCAGGCCGGTTGGTGTTAACAATGAATAATATTGAGACCAGTGAGAAGAAGAAGAAAAAAAAGAATTCAGCAAGTGTGCTGACTCAACTTTTTTAAACTTATTCAGACAAACAGCTACAGCTTTGGGATCCATCTGTGCAGTGCAAGAGCAGGTGGATCGATGGCTCCCGTGTTAAACATGCTTGCTGTGTATCGCCTGCTGCAGTCCCAAGCAACATGGTGCTCGTCATGGGAACGCTCAGCTTTTTGCTGCCTGAGACCAAAGAAAAGGAGTTTCCTGAGACGGCTGAAGAGGACGAAAAAAGGTGAGTGTTCTCAATCAATAATGGCAAATACACATCTCCAGCACTTCCTCATTTTATCTTCTAAACTGCTTGATCATGTGTTTGCTGTTGTGCCACAGAAATGTAACCACCTCAACAGCAGTGACAGTTCGTTTTTTTGTGACATCTCAGAATCAGGGGAAATAACCAATAGATGTCATTTATATAGGATAAGGTCTTCTGAAACAGACCAAAGTAAATAGATAATTAACAACCTATTGGCTAGCTTCAAGAAAAACCCCTAAATGATACGAGAATGATAAATGATTTTCACTGGATGTCTTTGAAATGTTTTCACATTCCTGTTTTTGAATCTTGCCTATTAAACACCAGTGGTTTGTAAACAAATGTGTTTTCATTTGACAAGTGAGATTAACTGTAGTTAATTTATGTATTCATTCAGTTTTACAGAAACAACTCAAATGTCCAAAAAGGATGTCAGACATTAATCAATTGCCTAATAAAATAGAAACATTATATTATGTCATATTATATATCATATTTTTTAATCGTGAATTCTGACTGTTACACAGACATTGTAAGGAAAAGATGAATCTTATAAAGGCTTCAACAAAAACAATAACAAGCTGTTAAAGAACTACTCAGCAATTTGTCTAACTTTCAACATAATCTAACATACACAAAAACAATCAGCCAATGAGTGATTTAATTACGCTGTAATGAAGTAAAGTGTTTTTTAATGTTTCAACATTGGAGGAACAAGTTTTTTAATGCTTTTTGTATCTCTTCCTTTTTTCCATTGGAAAAATTATGTGACTATGATTGCTGCAGTGATTCAAGAAAAACAACAATGACCATAGACGGATAACAACTGGTATTATTTAAAATGTGAATAAAGCTACAGAGGTCTTGTTTTCTTTTTTTTCTTGACAGTGGCAGGAGCAGTAAAGTCACAGTATCCTTGTAGTTAAAAAGGTTTATGAACATGTGCACAAAGTTATGCTCAGTAACATTCAAGAAAATAATCTCATAATAATTTGAGCTGTATATAGCTGGCATTAACTTGGTTAACATGGTTTTGCTGTTGCCATAGCAACAACAATCAAAGGCTGGAATGCATATCCAGACTACAGCTTGGTCGATTTATTTTGTGGATGTATGTCTGATTCCTTTCGCATCTTTTTGGTCTTCATTGGCATCTTACTTCTGTGGGAAACATACAGAGAGGTTTGTGTTAGTACTTTAAAAGATGCTATTGAATAGACATCTATAGAAAAGTCATCATGGAGTTTTTCCACTGTAATTAGAGCTGGTGTTGTGTCTCAGTCATATTATTGTTATATCAAAGAAATGGGTTTAACTTTGAAAAACTCTAAAGATGAGTTATCAAAATATGGAGATACTGTTCCTACAATTTGTTTGTCACTGCTTACCTGTTGTCTTCAGCCTCGTCAGTTGTATCAGGAAGCTCTTTATTTCTCGTCTCAGGGAGCACGAAGGCAAGACCTCCACTGATGAGTGAAAGGCTGCCAAAGACTATGGTGGGTATGGACCAGTGGTACACAGCCAAGATGTTGAGCAGTGGAGCCAGCAACCCTCCGGCTCGGCTCGCGATAGAGCCCAAACCAGACGCTGTCTGTCTGAAACATGACAACACAACACACATCCCATTAAATCACTTCATTCTGACTATATAGGGTTACTTACTGCATATGGACATGTGATTTTACACAGGATTTCCTTGATTAATAATAACACCTCCCCTTTGAACTGCTACCTCATTGTGGTGGGGGAGATTGAGTACCCAAATGATCCTAGGAGCTATGTTGTCGGGGGGCTTTATGCCCCCCGGGAGGGTCTCCCAAGGCAAACAGATCCTCTGTGATGAGTTCAACATACCCCTATGAACAACTAACCAAAGAGAAGAGACACATCGCCCGGTAAGGTGCAGTCTGGGGTTGGGCCTCGTATGTGAGCGCCTGGTGGCCGGGCCCTTTCCCACGGGACCCGGCCGGGCTCAGCCCGAATGGACGACACGGGCCCCTCCTCCTCTTCCTCCTATGAGCCCACCACCCACAGAGGCTACGTGTAGGGGGTCGGGTGCAGTGTGGATTGGGTGACAGTTGACGGCAGGTGCCTCGACGACCCAATCCCCGGACACAGAATCTGGTTTTTGGGTCATGGAACGTGACCTTGCTGGGGGGTAAGGAGCATGAACTTTTGCAGGAGGTTGAGAGATTAGATATGGTCGAGCTCATCTTCACGCGCAGCTTGGACTCTGGAACCCAGTTCCTTGAAAGGGGCTGGACACTCCACTTTTCTGGAGTTGCCCGCGGTGAGAGATGGCGGGCTGGTGTGAGCTTGCTGATTGCCCCACAGCTCAGCCACCGCGTGTTGGAGTTCACCCCGGTGAACGAGAGGGTCGCATCCCTACGCCTTCGAGTAGGGGACAGGTCTCTGACTGTTGTCTCGGCCTATAGACCGAACAGCAGTTCAGAGTCCCCGACCTTCTTGGAGTTCCTTGGAGGGGTGCTGGATAGTGCTCCAACTGGGGACTCCATTGTTCTACTGGGGGACTTCAACGCCCACATGACGAACGACGGTGAGACTTGGAAAGGGGTGATTGGGAGGAACGGCCTCCATGATCTGAACCCGAGTGATGTTCTGTTATTGGACTTCTGTAGAGCCACAGTTTTTCCATAAGGAACACCATGTTCGAGCTCAGGGGTGTCCATAAGTGCACGTGGCACCAGGACACCCTGGGCCGGAGGTCGATGATAGACTTTGTGGTTGTGTCATCTGATATTCGGCCACGGGTGAAGAGAGGGGCAGAGCTCTCAACTGATCACCACCTGGTGGTGAGTTGGATGTGCTGGATGGGGAGGAGGCCGGACAGACTTGGCAGGCCCAAATGTGTCATGAGGGTCTTTTGGGAACGCCAGGCTGAGCCCTCTGTATATGCAGCCTTCAACTCCCACCGCCGGGAGAGCGTCTCACGGATCCCGGATGAGGCTGGAGATATGGAGTCCGAGTGGACCATGTTCTCCACTTCCATTGTCAAAGCTGCTGCTCTGAGCTGTGGTCGCAGAGTCTCTGGTGCCGGGGACAGTGTGTGTGTGTGTATTGTGTGTATGAAATGTCCTTCATGAACAAAACTTCCTTGCTTTGCTCATGTGTTCACAGCTTGTTCCCTCCAGTCATACGACACCTTTTTGACTCACTGACTGAAATCAAGTCTTTTGATTATAATAGCAATGTTGTGATGTTGCGCAACAGGATTCTGGTGTTCATATATGCTTTATTTGACTGTCAATTGAAATACTTCCCAAATTTGCCTCATTAGAACAGTCACATCGATCAGTACTGACACAGACAAAGAGAGATTTCTCACCGAAAAGATGTTGGGAACAGTTCTTGAACATACACACTGCACACGGATCCTGCCCAGTTACTGAAAATACGTCCTGCTGTCGCTAATACTGTAACAGCCACAGCATTGCCTTAAACAGAAGAGAAAAGACACGTAGTGTAAGACAAATGTTTCCAATAACCCTGTCTATGATATAGTTCACATAGCGATGTTTATTAAGGCCAGATTCAGCAACATGAGGACTTGGTTAAATTCAGGAAAAGTTATTATTTTGCAATAGCTACTTATATCATAAAGCTGAGAATTCCTCCACTCATTCCTATTTTCCCATGACACTCAAACACTGGTTCACTAAATCACTGCCTTTGACTTGCAGCACCAGCTGCCCTCCGACACAGACTGCTTTTGCTATTCTTATTCTCAACAAAGTGGAAGTTTCATCCAGACTGACACACTTCCTGTTCAGCTCACACTCGAAATAGCAAATGGAATTGTTCACAGTTGTGCAGCCATGGGCGTGTTGGTCTTAAAATAAGTTGAGTTTAGATACAATGGAGGAGTGTAAGTATTTCGAGACAATGAAAAGCTATTGCAGCACTGACCAAATGGATCGTCCTCCACATGCAGATACAGGCTAACTTGCTCTGTACCCTGGAGGTTTCAGTCTAGATTTTTAAAAAGTTGAACAAATATCATCATCTCCAGTCAAATCCAGATCCATTGGGCTGATATCGAAGAAAATTATCAATTTAGGTGAGCTGAAAACATTTAGATCAGCAGTTACTGTCTTTATGTTTAAACACATCAGTTTGATATCATTAAATGTTTTCAATATCATTCAATTTAGGTGTAAAATGTAGTGTTTTTACAGTGAGTTGGCTCAATGGCCAGTGGGTCAATGGACAGTGAATGTTTTTTTTTAGTTAAGCTGTTTTAAGGTTTTAAACTTTCAAGGTTCTTTTTCACCCTTTCTTATTTCGATTGGTGCTAAATAAATGACATGAGAATGTTGACATGTGTCCCAGGAGGTTACTACCTTCAGGAAAGGCGAGGAGTAACAGGCACAAAACTCCAGCAATCAGAAGTGTTGACATCAGTGACACTTTTCTCCCGAACACCTCCAACAGCCAAATGCACAGAAGGTGTGCTGGAACTTCACTCACGCCAAATATAGCCTGCGTCAAGAAGATGCTCAGGCCAAACTTTCCCACATTAAATGAAAGGCAGAAGTAGGTAAGATTCAATGAAAACCTGTAAACAGGAAAATAAATGAAGCATCAGTCACACATTGGGCCAACCCAAATTTAAAAAACAAACTTACTATGTATAAGTTAAATATTCCCATGGAATTTGATTTAGTAAATTATTTACAGGCGCAGTTCAGTTGACATGGTGCAATATCACTTACCATCCCAGTACTAAAGCAAAGAAATATTTCCTAAGTATAGATGATTGGAGAAGAAGGATTATGCCTCTTTTTCCCTCTTTTTCCTTCACAACAATCTGTAAAACACAGGAGTGGATAACATCATGCTCACATTTACCCATGTCAGCAAATCATGTAAAAAGAATCCACAACAGTGAATTTGAATCTTTGTTATTCAGTTTGTTTGCTGGAATATAGCTGACAGAGGGAGACCGTTTATCTTTTATGCTTTTTGAAAACACTAATCTAAGATGTACCGCCCCCCAATGTCTCAGGTGAAAGTACCGTGTCCAGCAGAGACTCTGGGACAGTGCGCCCATTGATGGCTGCCACTTTCTTAATCAGCTCTTTTGCCTCCTCAGTTCTTCCCATATCCAACAGCCACCTGGCCGACTCTGGAATGAACCTGTCCACAAAGCAGACCTACTTTAGGAATCCCACTATTCTTTCCCATTCCCATCACCAAGGTCTTAAAGCTCACCACATGTAGAGAGCAACCAGTCCATGCAGAGCCATGATGATGAGCTGAGCCAGTCTCCAGTTTCTGATGAAGTAGATCATAGCAGCCAGGAGACAGTTTCCCAACGCGCCACACAGCTGAGTTATACATGAACCCCATGATCTCTTGGACATCCCGACCCACTCAGTAGCTACAAGCAGGAAATCAGTAATCAGCTTCTCTCAGCATACGAAGATGCAACATACAGAAATTATGATAACTGAATAAATCAAAACAAAAAATAAGCAATAGTAACAAATACATTTTAGTTGTTGTCTTGTTTATAACAGCAACCTGTTGATGAAATTCGTTGCTGTCTTAATGGTGGATCAAAACATATTCTATATTGTTTTTAGGAGACAGATTAGATGCTTGAAAAAAGTTTGCATGGATCCTTTTATACTTATAGTTGCTGTGTAACACAGTGGACAGTAGGAGTCAGTAAATCATTACTTCACAGAAACAGCAACATGTTACTGAGTGCAGTGCAACTGGAGCACTTCAGTACAAATAGCTGAGACAAACAAAAATAGTTTTTCTTTTTATTTATTTTTTCCCTCAATTTATTTCTTAATATATTTCCCCTTTCTCTCCTTTATTATTACTATTATTATTATTTCAGATTTTTTCTCCATCCACCCTCGTACCACCACACAGACAGTTTACTGTAATGCAACGATTTGTGAATAACATTCTGGGTGTATGCTGTCGGGTTGTTGCTTGTTTCTGTGTTTCACCCTGTATGTTGTAAAGCAAAATAAAATGTAAAAAAAAATGGTTAAGACAAAATAAAGCTATGAGATAGAACAAGTTGTATCCCATGATCGGAATCAGTAATTAACTTAAACCTTGATATCACACATCCTCCAAAATATAGTGTTTCCATGCTTTGATGCTTTAAACATCCTATCTGTACATGAATTGTATGCTTTTTGTTGGTTCTTTAAGCATAAAAACATTGATATTGTGCACATTTCTTCAAATAGAAATGTGACCAAGGCTGTGATGGTTTGAAGAAGCTGCATGTATGTTTCCTGTGGAGCAACTTGCCGGCAATCAGATGAAAATATGTTAATATTAAAAATGACAGGTCCATGCATATATTGGACATTTTTGATGAATTAATGTAGATTTTTGTGTTTTGTTGAGATTGTTTTGTATGATATTATATCAGATATAATAGATAGAAAAACACACTGGGGATAAGGAGGCCAATCCAAATATATAATAAATGTATAATATAAGATTTTTACCTCCATACTAGAGGAACGAAGCCACTCATAGGCAAATCTCAACTCTGCTGACACACAAGTAATAGAGTGAGGAACAATAAGTCCCCATTCAACCTCACGCTGCAGAATCCCAACAATCCTCTTGGCTCAGGTGGAGCAACTCAAATAGTTTATCTTTTTACTGTTCTCTGTTGTTCATGTCTAACCAGTTTCATTCTTTTGAGGACTACTTGGTTACATTTATTTATTAGATTTCTTCATAAATGACTTGTTGTCATTTTGGTATCAAGATAGAAGTGAATAGATTTCATTACAGATTTTGAATTTTCAGTATACTGTACCCAGAATGATGCTGTTAAGTCGATAGCTTCCGTAGCCTATCCCAAGTAGGAACTGGGACGCCAAATATAAGTAGAAGTTTGGAGACAATGCGGTTGTCAAAACAAATATCACCGTTATGAAAAGTGGGATCTGAGTGGCTCGTTTACGACCAAACCTGCAACAGAGAAGACCTTTCAAATGTGTTCTCAATTCCATGAATGAACATAGTCTGATACTGTTTATATTAACTTAAAAAAACTAAATCTGTCATGGAGTACATGTTTTCACTTACGATTCAGCAAATGGTCCAAACAAGAGACATCCAACGAGGGCACCAGTCATAAATAGTGTTTGTGCCACTTGCACCAAGTTAGACTTATCACAGACTAAATCAAACTGCGGAGGGAAGAATCCACAATTATTAGCAAAAAGGATCATAAAAAAAGAAAGTAAATCTTGCCTTTATGTTTGCATCAGGAGTGATCAGATTGATCACTTACATCAGTGACAATGGTGGTCTTGTACAGCAGACTGTTGTACTTCCATCCATCCTGGCAGCCAGTGGTCTGGTTCAGTCCAAACTCCCTGATGGCGTCAACGTCCCAGTCCACAGGGACGAACATCCGACACCTGCTGAAGGAGCCGTCGTCCTCCCGGGGCAGAGTGAGGTTCAGCTGCTCCTCGCTGGTCAGGTTGGGATTGACCCCGAGGATCCAGTCGGTGTTACAGTGTCTCTCTGGGTCCGATTCTGTAAAATATATGCTGGCGAACTGAAAAGGCATGATAACGTTTGGAAGACAAAGAGCAAGAAGGAGGATCTTCTGGAAAAGTCCAAAATCTCCAATATTCTGGAGAATTTCTTCAAATCCAGCCATGTTCAGAGCTCTGCCTGTCCTCAGAGATGCTGCCGGAGGATGACCTTTAAACAAAGCCTACCGGCATTAATGTTTAAACCTTGGACTGTGTGCTTCAGGAGGGGTGAGACAGCGTTTTCTCTTTGGTGGAATGAACTACTTTCTAAGACCAGATCAAACAGTGTTAGCAACCATAACAGAAGCAACGCTCTCACAGACACGAGAAAAATAATAAGAATAAATACCAAAAAAAGTTTCAAGATCAAATCAAAACACAATGTGTCAACGAATAACTCTTTGCAAATTGTAAAACACGTTTAAGTTTTAGTCTGTAGATCTTTAACTTTTACAATGTAACACTTATAATCTCTTCCCTTCAATTTTATGTGACATAGGCTGGTTACATAATGATCAACAAAACAAATGTACAAAGTTATACAAGTATTTTGAAGTTGTCATGTAGTATTATTGAAGAATGACAACAAAAAAATCACAAATCTGTTAAAATGCTATACGTTTCCTCTGTTTAATGTGTGCATTTTTGTGGGAAATTTCAGTTCCTGGAAGACAAAAAAAAAACAAAACCCAAAAAACAAAACATTGACTTATTATTGGATTACATCAAGGATGAGGACTATTCGAGTATCCTCCAGCATATGTGAAAGAAACAATAGTGTTATACAAAAGAAAGAGTGGATTGAAAAGTGGTAGCAGGCAGGTTTGCAAACTGCGGAACTCCCAATGTGACCACATGTGTGCACTTTCTACCTTGATGATACAGCTGAAGGATTATATAACACCATCAAGTAATCTTCGAATGGTCCTCAGCTGATAAGAAGATACCAAAGTGAAGAGGATGGTCAACTCATGTTTATGGAAACTGACCATTGTATCTTTAGAAAATAAGACTAGTTTCTCACTATGAAAAACGTGTGGAAAACAATGTTTGTCGTCGTGGTGTGCACCCCTTACCACGATGGAAGTTTTCGCGGAAGGCAGAGGTTTCAGCAAAACATCAGAGAAAGGTGGTTTGACCGCTGGCACACTGTGCTTGCAGTTTAAAATGATTTATTTTATTAACTTAACAAGCAGACATCATCAATTTAGACATCTTCTCCACTGCTCATCCTGTTGGGGGTCACTGGAGACGATCCCAGCTTACCGTGGACGAGGGCAGCACGCACAGGTCACCAGTCCGTCAAAGCTCGATCGCTGATTGACCTCACATGCATGTTTTTGAACTGCGTGTCCGTCCTGAACAGGAAACCCCCGAGACCTGCTCCGTCACTCTGTCCAAGATTACCAAACATCTGCTTCACACAGGAGGCGAGGCATCATTGGCTAACCTCAATCAGCTCTATAACGACTGGCAGCACTTCAACACCATGAGCACAGCAGGCGCAGTCTCTTTCAACAATTAAAATACAAAAAGTGTTGCACTTTATTGACAACAATGCAAGAAGACATCCACTTGTCAATGCAATATCCTGCAAGTACACTTCCAACTGTAAACCGCTACTTTTTGCCCCAGGATAGAATAGATGGTCCTCGTTGATTCAGGTTACCAGTGAGGTTTTAAAAGTTAAAAGCATTTTTTTTTTTTATTCAAGCTTTTTCAAGCTCAAAGTGACACATTTTGAAGGACGACACTCCTCAAGTCATTGGATTTCATCATGTGACTTTATTCATCTACTAAAAACCAGTTTGCATGTTTTGAAAATCTCCAACGATGTAAATAAATGGTCAAGAAAACTCCTTTGCACCTTAATCACAGATATTCCTCTTCAAATTATGCATGTTTGGATCTACACATGTAAATGATTAAGCACATCTCTTTAAAAAATATATGTAATGATCTGTTTAAAAAAAAAAAAAAAAAAGTTTGGAGAGGAAAATGTATATGCCAATCAAAAAGATTATAATTTTTTTGTTCCAAGGAAATTAAGAAAGTCCTTCAAACTTTCAGCAAAAAAAAAAACAAAAAACACCCAATTGTATTACTTTACCACACACGCACACACGGGAAGAGACGGCAGTATAAACTGAGCCACTCTCCAAGTGAAAATATGTTCACATCCGTCAGCCTGGGACTGCGTTCAGTGAGGAGACGCCGCAGATCATGACATCAAAGCAGAGGGATATCAAAGCCCCACGTCGTCCCCCCCCCCCCCCCCCGCACCCCCACCCCCACATATATGCATGTTAATTTATCAATAAGGTGCCAATTGAACTCAAGTTTCTACATGATTCGTGAGTATTTGCCAAAGGCCAACAGTGGAGGAAAACACTACAAAACAAACTAAAAAAAACAAAAACAAAACGCTGTGAAACGAGGTGAACCCCGGTCGGTTTGCCTCGGTGGATATTTACAACTAAAATGTTCCTATTGTCTGACATGAACACTTAAACAGTCAATGCATCTACATCGTTACATACAAACCTCATGATGGAGTTTGTGTGACAGTGCATGGAGTCGCCATCATATATGTACATTTACAACATCTTTACATAAACCATTTACATCGGTATCTGGACTGGGGAGCTTGACCACAGCCCTTCGTGGTACAAAACAACCATACAGCTACGCTGGGAGTGACGAGTGATTCCTGGGTTTTGGTGAGTGTTTTTCGAAGCAATGTGATACTACAGTCGGCCCAAAACGACCTGCTTGATAAGGAGAAAAAAAAAGAAGAAAAAAGAATTGATTTTTGAAAAGGTTTAAAGGGTTATTTCACCCAATATTCAGAGGCCGTTTTTCATTTGACTGTATGTGATCTAGTGTGCAGATAGCCTTTTTCCTTTCATTCATAATAGTTTGAGGGTTCAGAAGCCTTAAGGTTGAATATTTTTTTCCATTTGAAACAAGTCTTGATCAGAGACGTTTTTAATTTCATCAATGGCAACATGCCAAGTCAGCAAAACTGAAGACATAAAAGTAGATATTGCAGTTGATTGTTCATTCATTACATTTGAAATCCACTGGTTATTATTTCAAAGACCAATTCATCTGCACTGCAGCTGTGTGACAATGAAAGCCACTGAAACACAAAGTCTCAGTGCAAGAAGAAGAAAGAAAAAAAAAGCTATCTGCATGACAAACGTGGCCGACGAATTTAGAATTTATTTCAAGCTGGAAGAGTTTTTCCCTTAATGGAGCTTTTGAGGGTGTGTACCTTCACAGGAATTCATCAGCAGTCTGTGAAACACCACCAGCATTCAGGATTTATTAATTACAAGGCTAAATTATCCCCAACAATTTTTGGTTTAAAAAAAAAAAAAAATCATTACCCGTCTGCTGTTGATGTTTTCAGTTGTTGTAAAACCAAAGAAATTTTTTTTGCTGCATGTTCTTCAGAGCTGCCAGTTTAGTTGGCCGTCTCTTCGGGAAACTCCTTTAGCGGGTACACGCACAGAAAGTGGTTTTACATTACAAAAGAGAAGTGAAATAAGCAACTAGTGGAAAGAAAACAATTATTGCATAGTACAGGAACAGTAGGCAGGTTTTAAAATCTGTGTAAGTAATGCTGTCTTTACCGCCTGCGAATGTAATAATCGGACAAAGCGATTAAACGTGAAATGCATGTATTTCGGTTGGAGGCAAAACTCAATTCATGTTTGAGGAATCGCCGCCAAAACTGTGGAGGACAGAATTGATCGCCGCGCTTTCAGCTGCGTTACACAGGAGACTCCATTTTATAAAATATATTAAGTAAAAACTCAAGACAGAAAAAGAAATGTTTTTCTTGAAAAGGAAAACTATGCTACAATGCGTTAATAAGGTATCCATATTATTATTATTATTATTATAAGGGTTTTTTTTTGTTTCTTTTAGATGTCATAGGCGTACATAAAATACACCTAATGATCACAGACTTAATTTCTCACCAAACACGCTGGTCAAGTCTCTATGAACTAAGGCTGAACTTACACTTTTCAGTTTCAGTGTAGCATAAAGTGCCATGTTAAGGTGGCACGATACTCCTCAGAGTTTTGTGGCACAGTTGATATTTTTTTTTAAAAAGAAAAAGGAAAGGAAAGAAAAGAAAAAAGAAAAAAGGCAATTAATTCCAGTACTGGCAGGAGATGATTTGTATTGTGCTTGTGTATGAAGAGAAAAAAAAAAAAGAAGAAATTAGGAATGGATTTAGTTTGATTGCATCTCTTCTTCCATTTACTGTATAAGCGCACTGTAAACTTTTCAAGTGTGATTCTTGTGATGAACTGAACCCCTCTAATGTGGTCCTCATGCATCCTGCAATAGTGTCACACTCCTGCCAGCCTCATGTTTGCTCCTCTTCCACCACCTCCTTCCTCCTCCTCCTCCTCCTCTTCTCTTTGGCAGTAGTGGTTTCTTGGAATTGACTACAATGCAGCTGTGCAATACCATTTTAATCTGTCCTTTTGTTTTCCTGGCTCTGCTTAACTTAATTGATGCTGAGCTGTGCGAATCCAATGAGTTTAATATCATCAGGAATTTCAGACTCCTCCACACCAGATGCCTTAAAAAAAAAAAAAAAAGAACACACAAAATAACTATACCTACTATTTGTACTAGAAATACATGTTAGAAAAAGCTGTAATATGAAATATCGGTCAAAGGTGTAGATGTTTTGCTTACCAGCTTAAAGGTCACGTTTTTGTTACTATGGGGGTCGTCGACAATCTTCTGCAAATTGGCAGCAACTAGATGGCAAATAAACATGAAGAGGGAAGATTGAGTCACGTGGCAAACATGGAGACAGACAGGAAGAGGCTTTTTGACCCGTTTCACTGTTTTGGAAACGTTTCCTTCATAAAATACGATGAAATGATCAGACGAGATCATAAATTACATTAATTCGACACTGTTAGGTGTTACATGGACTTCAGAGTGGAATTAAACAAGACTTGTTCTACTTCTCATCTTTAACAACATTAAGTTTGCTTTTGGCTGCTGTGACACTATTTCACAAAAAAAGACCATTTTTAAATCAAAAAAAAAAAATTTGTGAACATTCCTCCATTTCAAAGTAAATCAACAACAACAAAAACACCAAAACGTATTCCGTATCGTACTTACCGATAACTAAGTCTCTCCCGTCAACCAGACCCGCTGAGACCAGCTCCTGAGAGACTCCGTCGGCAGAGTCTGAGGACAGAGACGGAGGAGAAGACGAAACACATGAGACCGGAGTCTGATATCCACCGTGACGGCAGTAGAAACAACCAAAAGGAAGTTTGAGTTATTAACTGCAACTTCACTGCGCGAGCCACTGGAATTCAGGTCTTTACTGAATACACACACACTCGTTTGAGCTTCAATTAACATTTGACAAAATGGCAATTGAAGCAAAATCAAAAGAGAAACTCATACTTTCACTCATGTTTAATGGTTTTGTACCCAAACGTTGTTACGGATGGAGTACGACACATTTCTAGTGCTATTCCTCCTTGTATAAAATTATTTTTTTTTTTTTTAAGTGAATGCAGCCCAGTTTACGTGGACATTTTTATAAAAAGATGACTGTTTGGGCTTGTGTTGCTTCTGGAGGTTGAATGGAAAAGTCCTGCCACTACAATAAAAGAAAGAACAAAATGAGAGTTGGGAGTGGCGGTACCTCTGCCAGGCATGAACTCAAATCGAATGTCATTGAGCTCCTTCTTGGGATTCCTTAATCTGAGGACCAGACTGATGGGAACACTGCTGGATCCTGCTGGATCCTGGAACAAAAATAAATGCATAGGCATGAATAAAAACACGCTTTAGTGAAAACATTCAAGCCAGGCAATAGAAAGGACTCTGGTTGGGTTGTGTGAAAATGACGGGTTTTTTTTAATCAATTATTGTATTTTTACCGAGGCCTGGACGATTTGGTGTAAAGAAAACAAATCTGTGATAAAAAAAAAAATTGGAGTTTCAATTCGATTTTTCTTCCTCAATGCACTCAAAAATGACATCAGATATATTGTCAAAAGTGCAACTTTATTGCGGTGATTGCCCTCAACGATAAAACGTATATAAACAATTCCAAAATAAAAAGTAAATGAGGCTGTGTCATTCAACAAATTCAAGCTTTGTGCCAGGTTTAAGCAAAATTGCAACAGAAACCCAGATAAACTTGAATTTGTAAAATAAAAATCGGTTTTAACTCCAAATTTGAAAAATCTATTTTTTGCCCAGCTGCACTTTCACCTAAAATGATTCAACATTAAACCAAATTCTGTAACAACACATAATAGCACGCAGTCTCTTATTTTATTTCTGCGATGCTACATGGTGAATGTTAAGATAGTGGAAAGACTAAATAGTTTTGGAAAATACTTCAGATTTCATTTCACATATATTGTAATAAAAGTAGTCATGTCTTGTTTTTTTTGTGTGTTTTATTACCTGAGCAGGAGTGACGTGTGAAGGGCTTGCAGTCTGCGGGGGAGCCGCTGGGGGGGCGTCTTCTCCCACTGGACCAACATTTGCTGGCTTCTCCTGCACCACGGCGGGTGGCTGCAGGTGGGCTGCGGCGCCATCTGCTGGTGGGAAAAGCTAAGAGACACCGAGGCGTGGACATAAATCAGCGGCGATGTGATTTCACATAAAACGAACATAAACAAAAGCCGAAAAGAAAACAGGCGAGACGGAATTGAGAGAAACACATAAGACAGTCATGCAGATCACCGTCACGGCTTCATGATAAATCAGGATTCAAGGTCATGTCCACTACAAATGGACTCACCTCCATATTCTGGGACCCGTCCTTGACTCTGGGCGACTGTAGAATGGACATGACAGATTGTCAGGATTAAATACATGCAATTGCCCGTTTAACCTCCCGACATATGGACCGATGGAATATTTCAAGATTGAAGGAATTTGAACATTAAGCACTCGGCTTAACTCGACGTCACAGTCAAGACAGACAGGACAGTAAAACCCCACAACCAGACATCAATCAAGTGTGAACATACACTGCACAATCATTTCAACAGGTGATTTGAGCTTTTGTGTTTCTTTTAGAGTTCCTGTCGCTTATTAAAACATTGGCTTCTATTGTTACCACCACATTTATTTTATTTATGTAAGAGGATTCATTCTTCACATCCTGCAAAGATACTCAAATACAAGATCTAACCTGATGCTCCACCAGACTGAACTAACCTGTATCTAACCTGCACGGATATGAAGTGCGGCCGCACCATCTGCTGGTCACGACAACGCTGCAAACAACTTCTAAAATCAACTCCTGAGACGCAAGCACGCGAGCTCTCTTACCCGCAGGGCCGCCACTGCGGCTTTACCCTCCTCGCTCTCCTCGTCCAGCTCGTCGTCGCTCCACTCCCACCCGCCGTCCTCCGTCTTGTGGAGGCGGCCACTGGACCCGGGCACGCGACGCACCTGTGCAACGCATTAAAAGAGGAGCGGCGCTCAATACCGCCTCAACACCTTCCTGTTCCCCTTCAGGATCGGGAGCGTGGGGACACACCCTGGACGAGTGTGGCACACATTTCTGCCAAGCTTCAATTAGTGTGCGTGACGAGTGTTTGTAATGGCGGCCAAACCTTTTTGGAGCGATCCGTTATCGATGGACCTTTATGAAGGAGCCTCTCCTGCAAGTACTCGTTATTCTGGAACATAAAGGGCGGAACGCGTATTAATGGATACACAAATACTTTCACCCGAGTCTGGCAACAGCAGCTTTGGCTTGCTCCCATAAGAGAAAAACGCGTGGTCACCTTGGCTTTTGTAAAGAATTTGTGCTTCAGCAACTCGGCAGCTGTTGGCCTGAAAATGAAAAGGAAACAAAGCGTCTTATTCAAAAGGCGCTCCTCACAATTCTTTTACAAAAAAAAAAAAGCAGTTGGGAGACTTAACTAACCTCTTTTCAGGGTCTTTCTGTAAGCAGAGCGAGAGCATCTTCCTGAAGGACTTCCCATACTTCTTCACCATTTCTTTATCCGTGATGCCCGTCTCCAGACAGGGAGGGTCGTTTTGCAAAGTCAGCATCAGTACCTGAAGACACAGAAAAAAAGCAGCTTGTAAACATGTAGTCATAGAATTTAAAGGCCAGAACCGATTTATCAAAGCTAATTGGACCACTCCAGGCTAAGATAAGAGACTGCTGCTCTCCAAGTTCCCTCACGACTAATAACTTCTCCATAACGAGTACAAATCACAGCGGCATTTTCACGACATTGCATATGTGACCTTTACCTTCATGGGTGGGTACTTGTGATATGGTGCCGCCCCGGTCGCCAGTTCGATCGCCGTTATCCCGAAACTCCAGATGTCGGCTTTGAAGTCATAGCCACGAACCTTCAAAATAAAAGCAGACTCGTGAAAAAGCCACTCGTGCGGTCCGAAGTGAAATATTCGAGGGACAACAGAGGATGCCCAAGTGTCCCACCTGCTCCATGACCTCCGGAGCCATCCAGCATGGCGTCCCAACAAAGGTTTTCCGGACTTTGTTCCTCGTCATGTCTCCACCTGCAGCTAGAAAGGCACTCACACCAAAGTCTGGTGTGCAAATAAATTGAAACGAATTAGGACATTTTCTGAAAAAAAAAGAAAAACGAAACCCTTCTGTAGTCCATCTTGACAGCCCCTCTCTTCATTTAATAGAAGAGAACTGTGTGTTGTCTCAGTGGGGATTTGTCTTGTTTGAGAATGTGAGGATGTGTACCTGCAATTTGCACCGAGCCATCTTCTCCAAGAAGAATATTTCCAGCTTTTAGATCCCTGTAAATAACGAGAACATGAGGCTTGGGACACAGAATTAAAATGACAGAAGTCAGCGGCTGAACAAACACGGGTGTGGCTCCGCAAGCAAACGTTCGCCAATATTCCAACGCAAAAAGAGCTTCAAGGTGAACTTTCATCTATTGAGTCTTCATCCACTTGATTTGTGGTTACATACTGTAACCGAGTGCAAAGAATGCACCGAGAACTGGAGTGGATTAACCTGACCCCAGCCTCTCTCGCTCCATCGATCTTTCCCGATTAGGGATAAGTGAGTTAGTCAAAGCAACTGATCTCCCTCAGCTGCTGCTCCGTCTACAGACATACTGACCCGTCCAACTCAACTTCAACTTACACACTGAAATGTATAAGGTCCGAATCGGAGTGGCAGTGAATCAACCATAAGCGTCAAAATTAAAACAAAACTTTGGTAAATGTTTCAATGTGAACCAATGACACCAGTCAGACAACACGGCGCAGCGGAGAGGCCTTCCGTTTCATCCAGTGTTCCTGGGAGGAACACTTATGTGAAACAAACTTCCTCAATTATGCATTTTCACTGTATTAAATATTGAGAGCGCGAGGTCTGGTTCAAAGCACATACTTCTGCACAGATGGAAGGCCGGCGCCCGACTGAGGCTCAAGCAACAGCGTTTCTACTCACCGATGAATCTGCCCGTTCTTGTGAAGGTACTCCAGTCCCTCCAACACCTCTTTCAGGATGGTGGCGATGCTCGCCTCATCCAGCACGCCGCTCTTATGCTCGCCACGGGAAATGATGTGTTTGATGATGTCCAGCACTGAGCCTGAGAGGAGCAGAGGCTCGTCACACAACTTGTGTACTGAATGAAGTTCATCTGGCCAGCGGAAGTACCAAGTAGTAAAAACTCAACCTTTCACACAAATCATTCATGTCATATTCTACATAGAAATATAAAGTAACATTGGTAAAGTTCAGCCGTTATGTTTTTCTGTCACAATTACAATGGTAAAGTGTTAGCGCGTTTAAGATGGCAATGCAAGTATCACATTTTGAGATGGTGAAGCTGGTGTCAAATTACAAGCATCAGATGGCGACAGGCTCAGCACTGTCAACAGAAACGCTGGCGATGGCTAATAAGGAGAAAAAGTCAAAACTGGGGCCAAAATCGAGAGAAGTGAAAGTGAGCATTATGGGTCACCTTTGGAAGACATTCAAGACGCATTAAAGAGCAAATCTAATTGCAAAGACAAGAGAAAACCGTGGACTTAAACGAAATACACATTCCAAGTTCAAATCTGAGCTCATCTGAGATCTAGAAAACACTAGAAAAGTGAAATCAAAGTCAGGACGAAGATGAGACCAAGCGAAGTCCGTATTCCTGCACTTACCCCCACTGAGCAGCTTCATCACCAGCCACAGTTCATCCTTCACCACAAAGGAGGTATAATAAGACACAATGTTTGGATGGTGGCACTGGCTCATAGCCTGAATCTCTTTCTGTGCACAGAAGGAAAAAATGTGGGATAAAAGGTCACTCAGTGAGAACAAACTGTAGCGTGCCAAGCTCGAACTAAACCTTTATATTACACTTTGAGAGGGGAAGTAAATCTCAGTCACAGGATTTGATCTTCTGATTGAGAAAAGAGTAATAGCAGGGATTAGGTTGTTTCATTTAGCCCACACTTGGTTTAAGCTCTCATTAAATGAAGTTCAAGAGACAAAACCCGCTGTTAAAGCAGCTAAATCCTAAACCAAGCATACGTATGGCTTTCAACTACAGACAAAGCAGTAACCTGGGTTACATCACCAGTGAACCACCAAGCAAAGACATTTCAATCCGAGAATAGGCATATTTGGAGTCACAACCTCAGTAAGTTACAGAAGTAATTCATGAAGTATACATTAAAAGGACCGTGTCATGAAATGTTGAGTTTAAATCCCATAAATTACAATGTTTGTGACTGAAAAATATCAATGCTGGGTTGAGTAATAACTCCCAACTCTTATGCTGTCTGAACTAAAGCTTAGTCACAAATATTTTCAAGGGGTCTTTAAATATCTGATGTGGAAAAACTAAGTAAGGGGAGACTATGTCAAACATTCATATACTTTATTGTGAAGAAATGACAAAAACTCTTCATCTTTAAAATAAAGAATGACAACCATCTGGTTAGATTTTGTGCATTGGACACGCATCTGCACTGTGGGGTTACCATGTTCTCCCTGTGCGGGTTGGTTTCCACCCACACTCCAAAGACACGTACATTGAATGAGTCTTTCTTAATCAACTGTGGGTATGACGGGGAATATGTGGTTGACTGTGACGGTGTTGGTCCTGCCATGAACCCATCGAGGGTGTATCTTGCCTTTCACCCATTGTAAGCTGGGATCGGCTCAATTGCTCCAGCTGTAGAGTTCAGAAGTTACTGTAGAATCAAGCATCTGATCTGTCCTTGACAGAACTGACCCCACCAACCCACACCACTCCCAGAAAAAAAAAACCTCACAAACATTACATGGACTGTGTACACTGGGTGTCATATTGTTGGGTTTCTTACCAAGAGTTCGTCCATGCTAGTTTGACACTTCTCTAGGTTGATGCGTTTGATGGCCACCTTCTCCTTTCTGGGCTTGCAATAAGCTGCCTGTACAACTGCAGTGGCTCCACTCCCTGAGGGTAAGACAAAGAGTGAAGTCATCACACTGAAGAAAAGCTTCGCGTGTCGGCAAAGTGGATTCTTCAGAACATTATACAAAAATAATCAACTTTAGCATGGTTCTTTAACGTAATTTACTGTTGCGTGATGCAGAAAATGCAGTGCAACAACGAGCGAGACATCGAACCCCGCCAGTAATTGAGACCAACCATTGCCTGGCTTAAGAATAGTATGAATGGCTCACTGTGAGCTGTATCATACCTCCATGGGAGCACCACCCACTCCAACAACGTCCTGGAGGCTAACTCCTTCAGCTAGCAGTTTAGCTTCACGCTGCTTGGCCAGGAAGCTAAAAACCCTTTCTAGCTCGTCAACTAGCTGGGACAATAAACCGATTTAGGCCTTGCCACGGGTAAAGTACCGAGCTGTTGACGCTCCTGTGGCGTAGTGACTGTAAAGCGACTCGTGTGAGCTGCAGACATGCAATGCTAGCATTAGCAGGTAGCCGCCTGCCAGCCGACGCCGCCGTCAAGACAGACAGGGCAGACTAAAAGATGCTAACATTAGCATGCTAAGCTACTTACCTATCACCTCTTTAAGTTCATAGTCATCCTTGTCGATTGACCAGGACTGAGAAGACTGGTCGTCTGCCATGGTCGTTGCTTCAACGGTGCTCCTCAACAATAACAGTGACGCCGTCAGGGATAGTAGTTAGTTTGTGATTACTCCATTCGGCTCCGGGGTGAAGATGACTACTGTCGCCGCCTGCTGCTGTTCCGCTCCTGTCAAACACAACTTTACGCGCGACAGACGTTACGCCTTACGTGCGCGTGAAAGTGGGACGAAGGTGTCGCCATCTTGAGTGTGGCGAAATTTGGAAAATACCACATGTCCAATTTAATGCAAAAGAAATGATAACCCCAAAACACTTTAATTATTGCAGTAACAGTGAAACCACATTCACAGACAAAAACAAAAAAACTTGGAATGTTTCGATATTGAAATACAGACATTGATCAGTGCTCTCAGCAGAGGGCGACACAGCGTAAAAACCCCACGAACACGTGAACAATGGTTTGTCCCATTGTTGCTCATCCTCCTGAGGTGGTTGGAAACGTTAATTTTCCTTTAAATTTAGGCTTAACGCGTTAGATTTTGATAAGGCTTGCATTAAAGAGACTTGTGTGAATTTGAACCATTTCCACAATCACCCTGGTGTACGTTTCAGACTAAAATAACTCTTTAAATCACAGAGCATCTATCTTTCTTCTCAGTTTAGATATAGATTTCACCACTCCAGGCCTTCCACTTCGTTTGCGGCACGACTGTTTGAAAAAAGAGCAATGACTCTTTTGTGATCACTCTGTTGCAATCACAAATTACTTTTGAAGTCTAACAATACTAGAGTTAGGTTTTTTTTTTACTTGAAATGACTGTGCACAGTCTGGTCATCTTATCTAAATCTTAGCTCTTCACCATGAATACCTGGACTTTTTAAAGAATTTCCAAAAAATATGTCTGTTGAAGACAAAGTAGCTCTTGCCAATGAATGCAATCTATGATTATCTATAATAAATGGTAAAACATTTCAGTATTTACTTGCATTTTCCAAAACGCCACACATTTTAACCAACTACCTGAATTTAGACAGAGATGTTTAGCACAGTTGGAAATATTCAACGTTCACATTTTTGTTTTGTTCTGTAGGATAGAGTTTAATGTGTATTATTTGCTTCTTTTCCCATGGGGTACACTTTCCTTATTTGTTGCCACATGATTTACTGCTGCCTGAAATATAGGGCATGACTCCAGTGACTTAACCTGTTCACACCCCATTGGTAAATAAATGCAGTAAGGTAAAAGCATAACCTTTGCCCTGTTATGTGGGGGCGGGGGGGGGAGATCAATATTTACTGAAAGAATTGTGTCTATTTAAAAATATTGAGAATAGAAGCAGAGTCTGGGTTAATATAGTCCACAAATGAATGCAGTATTAAATCCTTACTGTATAGTAAACTGAGATTATGAACATTATCTGTTGGCCATTGACAGATTTTGTCTTGTTTTAGGTAAATTCTCTTGCTAATCTTCAGCTAAAAACTAAACAGTCTGTGCTGAAACATAACTTTGAAAAGTGTTGCTGTAGGTCAAACATTAACCATCTCTTTCTTTAATTGTTTGTTTGTTTGTTTGTTTGTTTCTTGAATTCGTTATCCCTTTGAAAACAATAGGAATTGCATAATCGACATCAGACAGTGAAACCGCAGCCTGAGACTGGAGGATGTTTTGGGGGGGAGCCTTGGGAGCCCATAGGCTAACTATGGATGGCATCAGTGGTATGTGAGGAAACAGCATGGGCCTGTTCTTGCTTGTTTGACACACAGTCAGCAAAGGCACCAACCAAGGAAGTCATTTATGAGCTCTTAAAGTTTTTAATTCCAATCACTTTTTTTTCATAGTTCCTTCCACCATATATGGCACTGAGTACATTTCAATGCAAATGATTTTGTACTCTTAAGTACAATTCAACATTGAAATGAATTTCCTTTGTGCGTTTTGGTGGGTTTAAGGAAATTGTTGACATTTTTTGGTTTCAAAAAAGATGCATAAAAGACAGAGATTCAAAGCGAAAGACAATGCGGCACTGTTTTTTCCAGGGGCTGTTGGAGGTGTTGGGCCCTGGCCCGGAAGCTGTCCTGCCTGATGCTGCATTAAAGCTTGCTCATGATGCTGACTGTGCGCTGAGGATAAGCCGGGCCTGAAAGGGAAGTGCTGAGAGCCACACGAGTCCCAACTCGCTGCTGATTGCACTGCCATTATCCTGACAAGGCTAAGCTGCACATGAAAAGGAGGGTACAAACTTCATCTGCCCCATTCAGAGTCCAACAACTCACCGTTGAATCAAGTGAACTGTGCTGTCCTGTCACCTTCATCATATTTACCCTCGATTTCAAATATGACAAGAACTCACAATGGGAATACTTCGCCAACGCCTTCACACAGTTTCCACACTGTCCGGGATTATGTGTTTCTCAAGTGCACGTCCCCCTCCCTGTTTACTCACATGCAAAAGTTTGCTCTCAGTGCAGGATTGGATCTGAGGTTCTGGGAGGGTCTTTCAGTTTGTGTGTACAGAAAACAGGATTTAAAAAAAAAAAAAAAAAAAAAAGAAGGCATGTGAAACTTGCAGGTGTGCAGAAGGTGACTACCAATAATGAGCACAATTTGACTCTTGAGTTCAAGGCCAGTCCGAACTAATTCAATGTATGCTGGCACAAAAAAAAAGAAAAAAAAAGAAAAGGTGTAACCAATCGTGTTGTGACATCAGCAGCAGCAGTGTTGAATGGCAGAGTTGTCAAACCGGTGTTGAAGCCCGTAGGAGAGCTGACACCATTCAGCCAGGAGCAACCACCTGTACCACCACGGCTGATCGCAGTCTCCTTCCTCACTACCACAGGCCTGTTTTTATTTTTATTTCATTTTATTTTTATTTATACACCTCCTCCTCACGTACATGGACAGAAAGAGCGACTTTGCGTGAAACTTTACATCAAGTAAAAGGAAGAAGCTGACTGCGAGAGGGGGGAAATGGAAACGAATGGGCTCGAAAAGAAAGTGGACGGTAGGATACAATTTCTCTCAGCAGGGAGTCTTCCAATATGAACACGTTGCGCATTTCTTTGTCGCCACATCTCCAACAGTGACCAGAGTTTAAATTGTTGCAAATTGAAGTGGCTTCCATGCTTTCTTCTTCTTCTTCTTCTTTTTTAATTCCATACATGTAAACTCTGAGGGGGAAATAAAGGTTTCCTCATGAATTTGTCAAACATTTTTGTATGATTTTTTTTTAAAAAGAGCGGGTTGTTCAGATACAATCACTTGTGTGCAGTTTAGGTTGAGAAACGCACTCTTGCCAAAAGGTGTGGCTCCTTTTTTCATCTCTTCCAGTTTCACCTTTGCTTGCAAACGAGTTGCCAAACAAACTGTGCACACAACTTCTGGTTCATCGGAGAAGAACAAACTACTTCTATTTCACTAAAGCAGGAATTGGGCGCCGTGAAAAAAAACCTCACACTTCTCATTTCTCGGCATTGCTTGTTGACTTGTTGTTACAAGGTCTCGTTTTTTTTTTTTTTTTTTTTTTTAAATAAATCCTGGTCCAGCTAAAAAAAATAAATCTCAGCCGTCTGCAGCAGTGTCACCACTAGAGGGCGCTCCGACGCTATCGACCGCAACAACCAACTGCAGCCTTTTCTCAAACAAACGACGCACTTTTTACCGCAAAAGCATAAATGCGGATTATTCACTAAAATCTGGCTAATGAGCTATTTAATTCAAGAACAAACTATACAAGTTATTCCCAAAAGATTGATTAAAAGGGTGCAGCCGTTGTGCTCGGCTCAAGTTTTCTATCTAAATAAACAATTTACCCAGCTGCTACAACATTGGTAGATGAAGCTTCTCTTATTGGCGCAGAAATAAGTCATAATGTAACGAGGTAAGACTACACTTCAGTATTTTATTTAATAGACACACGTCGATATTCCCGATTAATGTCAATTGCAACTTTTCCTACAAAAAATGTAAATATAAAATTAATATCTGGCTTGTTTCACTTGCAAACCCTTAACAAAGCAAAACTATTATAAAATATTCAAAAACAGTTTCTATTGGCCTCTGGCTATGATGTCTGGAGGCATTGTTGAGGATGTGTTTTTAAAACGATTTCACATGTGTCGACGTGTTGAGCCCCTTCCTCTTCCGCACTGGTGGGCGTTTCCTGGTGTCAGCTGACCCCCTTGAGAGCTGGCAGTCATGAGAGGTGGACTTTGATAGGAGATAGATGAGACACACCCTCCCAGCGCTACCATTCTGGTAGCGTTTGGGCCACAGAGTCACCATGTCCTGCTTACAGAAAGAGCCCAAATTGAGCAAATCTCAGGAATTACTGCAACATGCCAGGAGCCAGAAGGTGACACAAATGAACGCAAATCTCCTAGGTAGGGCTGCACTGCAGTGGGGTTGTTGTGCATGGTCGGACTTGCCTTTTGTGATCTAATCTTGTTAAAAATGTTTTGGGAGAGGATTGCTTTGTCTTGACTTGGGAGCAGTCACTCTTGATTCATACAATGCAATTGCAAAAGTTTTGCAATCTCAAAATGTTGTTTTGTTTTTTGTTTTTTTGTCCCTCTGTCTTGATGCCTCCCAGGCATGGAGGATGACCCAGCCCTCCAGTTCCTCCTGCAGGGAGGAGACCTGCTGAAGGTCCGCTCGCCATCCTGGAAAAAGACTCGCTACTTCAAACTTCAGGAGGACTGCAAGACCATGTGGCGTGAATCCAAGAGAACTTTCAGGAAAAAGCAGACCTGTGAGTGCTGCCCCATCACCGCACCTGAATGTGAGACAGGAAAACCACTCACACACCCTTTTCTTTTCCCACTCGCACATCTTTTTTTTTTTTTAACTCCTGGTCTATCCTCGATGTTGAGCCAGGATTTCTTTTTAATATCTCACCTATTGACTATCTTTTCCCGGGTCAGATGTGTTTACGGGTAGTGAATTATAAAAAGAGGAGGCCTGATCACAGGGCTGTAAAACACGATTCGGGTCTGAAAGTCATTGGTATTATCAAACACACCTGGATCGCTCCTGATATCGTTGTTATGTGTCCTGGGTGTGTTTGGTTGAGATAATATTTTATTGGGATGGCTTAGGTTGATCTTGTTATATATTTTTGCCTTGATGTGTTTCCGCCTTAAGTCCCAAGTGGCTAGACTGTGCTGTGATGGTGTCCTGATTGCTAACACAGTGTGCAACTCTTTAAGTGCATCCCGTGCTTTGGTGTCGTCTTCAGAAGAAGCAGGCTAATGTGACACAGAAGGCTAATGTTTACCAAGCTGGCAGGTCTGTGATGCCAAAAGTACAAACGAGCAACTGTTTTAGGCAGACTGTGCAAACATTATGTGTGTATGCAAGGGATATTTTACAATGGGTGTTTGTAATAAAAAAAACAAAAAAAACAAACATTAAATAAAAACCCGTCTCCAGTTTCCCTGGATGACATCTCAACGGTGCAACTGGGCCGTCAGTCCGAAGGCCTGAAGAAGAACACGGAGGAGCACGTGGAGGGTCGCTGCTTCTCCATCATGTTCAAAGGTCAACGCAGGACCCTGGACCTCATCGCCAGCTCGGAGGAGGAGGCCAGGCAGTGGGTCAACAGCCTGCAGAAAATGATGTCCAACATCACCAGCCTGAATCGCCAGCAGAAAACGGAGCAGTATCCTTTTCACGTGACGGCCCCTAAAAGATCTCACGAAGATGACTTCGTCTACTCCTGGAACGATTTTTTTACTTTTAATAGAAATGTGTGTGAACAGGATTTGTGGCGATGGTTTACAAACACAAAAGTACTGGTATGTCTGTTCCTTACATCACGTTGTTCCACAGCTGGATCTACAGCTGCCTGAGGAAAGCGGACAAGAACCAAGACGACAAGCTGAGCGAGTCCGAGGTCAAACGCTTCCTGCGTCTGGTAAACGTTGAGGTGGATGATGATTATGCTGAAATGCTTTTCAAGGTGAGGTCCTCGGCTCCTCTATGGCTCATAAATAATACACGTGTGCTTAAAGACTGTAAAGACATTTTTTTTTTAAACATACAATTGTACTTTTGTTGGAAAATATGAAATGGAACAAAACATGTTTCTTTATTTTTTTTAATAGTTTGAAGAAATATGACAGATTTCTGACTGGATTTTTTATAAAATATTCCATGGTTTCCTCGTTGGACTGTCAGCATGTTTGAAGTTGCGCAAATGGTCTCTTTCGTGAGAACAATGTACAAGTATGGAGTACATTTAGCTGTACTTCACCACATTTTTAAGTTGAGGCCCCAATCGGGTGACTGGAGTCGGGGCCCATATGAAATCTGTGAAACGGCAGAGTCACGACTTTCATCATACCTACAAATCCAGCGCAGGTAATGTGATATGTTATGATGAGAGCTAATTCTTCATATCCCCTCCCCCCCATCACAGAAATGTGACAAGTCCAACTCTGGGCTCCTGTCTGGAGACGAGATCGAGCATTTTTATGACCTGTTGACCCACCGTGATGAAATCACCGTGATTTATGGAGAGTACGCTAAAACCACTGGCTCCATGAGCCCCCAAAACCTGGCAGACTTCCTGATGAAGGAGCAAAGAGAAACGGTCACTCTTGCTGACGCGCACAATATCATCAAGAAGTTTGAGCCAGATGAAAATGGTCAGTACCTCGTTTGAAACTACTGCTATTTCAGATGTTGCTGGTTGAATGTGACGTCGCAGGTGATTTCCTCCCTGTCTTTTGTGTCTTGTTTTAAACTGATTGACATTTATTGTCGACTGTGTTCCCTCAATGCTGCTCCAGTAAGTGAGAAAATAACCAGGGCAATTATTTTATTGTTTTATGTTGAGGGGCTGACACATTTAACTTTTCTTTTTTATATATATATATACTCTGTCACAATGGAAATTAAATTAACTTCAAAGCATAGAGCAACAACTGTTCTTTACTCTGCCACTGCTTCTGTGGTGTCCTTTTATTTATTTATTTATTTATTTTTGAAATCTTAACTTAAGCTTTGCAGCGTTAATCCAGTGTTCCAAAGAAAATGTGAATCTCCACTCGCCTCAGTGAGTTTTTAAACTGCAGACAACTCGGGACAAATAAATTACGAGGGTGAATCTATACTGCTGTGACAAGTGAGTGCTGCGATTACTGAGATGAGTGTGCGTCCATTACATTAAGTGTGACATAAAGTCTTTCCAATCCACTCGATATATTACAGTGTTTTGCATCGGACTTCCATATAAAACATAAGTGAAATGAGATTCCCGGGACTAAATCTGTCATTCTATGTACTTAATGTGATTCTGATGCGCCAGTAACACGTTGACTGTCTGGTCTCTTGTCATTCCAGCCAAGGAGAAGCAGCTGCTCTCCAAAGACGGTTTCCTCATGTACCTGCACAATGCGGAGAGCATGATTTTCAATCCAAAGCACATGGAAGTGTACCAAGACATGAGTCAGCCCCTCAACCACTATTTCATCTCCTCCTCTCATAACACCTACCTCATGGAGGACCAGCTCAAAGGGCCCAGCAGTACAGAGGCTTATGTCAGGTAACGGCTTCCGGCTCGTTTTTGGGATTTATTTGTGCTTTTTTTTTATTTATTTTTTTATCCCCAGCTGTTGCAATAGTGATATGCATTCCAATAAACTTTAGATCATGAGATTATATTTGATCATATATATAAAATCCTAGTGCAGGCGACAGCCCATCAATCATATTTAGGGTACACTTTAATAATGTCACATCTTAATCTTAAGTGTTAGGATCCAAAGGTTTTTCAGTGAGAAATTTTTCCTATTAAAAAAAAATGTAATAATCCTGAAGCCACAACGTATGCAGTGTAAGAGTTTGACAGATTTAAAAGAGAATTTACATTATATATGCAATTTAATTTATTTAGACTGTTTTTCAAAAGTCACAAGTAAAAAAAAAAAACAAGATTAATCACGGACATCTTTTATTTCTGTGGAGGATGCACTACAACACCTCAAATTCTATAAAAGCCATTAAAGGTTAAAAACGTCACAATATGATAAAACATTTACAGAGTGACCATAATTCATATTGTAAAACTTAATACAGTTTTAAATGTGCTTTAAAATGAAAACTATGAATTTGTTGCTGTAACCTCTTTTATTTCAGTTTACGATTTTTTTTTAAAACCACTAATTTCAAACTAGGACCTCGACGTCCATTTTTTTCAAAATTCAAATGAGAAAAATGGAGGCGTTTGGATCAAAAAAAAATTTTTTCCCCAAAACGCGCCCATGGAATCAGACCTTTTTAGTTTGTGTAACAAATCTATCTGCTAACTCATCACAACTTGAATATTCATATAGAACATGCTGGTAATTGTCACTAAACCTGTAGATTTTCCTCCCAGAGCTCAGGGATGTCGGGCAGCAGCGCGTTTGTGTTTATTGGCGGACTCATGTCTGCTCTGATCCCCAGGGCTCTGCTGAAGAGCTGCCGCTGTGTGGAGCTGGACTGCTGGGACGGGTCGGACGACGAGCCAGTGATCTACCACGGCCACACACTCACCTCCAAGATCCTCTTCAAAGACGCAATTCAAGCCATCAAGGACTATGCCTTCAAGGTGCATTTTGGGCATTCTAATATCTATTAGCTTATACTATCAGCGTATCCTAAAACAATAACGTTTTCGTGTGTTTCTTTTCATCTGTTTTTTTCCCCCAGACATCCGATTACCCAGTTATCCTCTCCCTGGAGAACCACTGCTGCGTGGAGCAGCAGACGGTCATGGCCCATCACATGAGCTCCATCCTGGGCAGTGCGCTGATCACCTCTCCCCTGGGCGAAGGCATGCCGGCAAACTTCCCATCTCCCGAGGTTGTCTATTCGCTCCGTCAAGTCCACGTTAAAGCAGAGAACGTTCATGGGTGCTGCAACGCCGGTCCGTACTCTTCATTTGCAGGAGCTCAAGGGGAAGTTCCTGATCAAAGGGAAGAGACTAAACAAGCTGGAGGCCAGCTTTGTGCAGGACACCGCAGCAGCTGAAGATACAGACGTAACTGAGGAAGAAGAGTCAAACGATGAAGCGGAGAATGAAGAACAGCAGAAGAGCAAGGTAGGCATGGGCTGGAGGGAGTGAGTCAATGCATGACAGAACGTTTTCCTTTGTAACTGTTTACGCCGTTCCCACGAGGAGCTGCTGTAAACGGATCCCAGCGTCTCGTATCCTGTGTTTACTGTCGCCCGTTTCCTTGAAATCGCCCAGAAACGGTTATTCACCGATTAATTGTTTTGACACGTCAAAAGAAAAAGCTGAAACTGGCCAAAGAGCTGTCCGACATGGTGATCTACTGCAAGAGTGTCCACTTCCACGGCTTTGAGGATGCCAGGAAAAACCTGGGTTTCTACGAGATGTCGTCCTTCAAGGAGAATAAAGCCATGGGGCTGGCCGAGGAGTCGGGTGAGGACGTGGAGTAGTCCACTCCAGTGTTTGCTGTACTTTCATCCAGTCCGTATAAACGGTGCATTCAAGGAGGAAGGCCTGTTCAGTGAATGTCTCTCGCCGTTTCCATCTGCAGCAAATGCCTACATCCACCACAATGTGGACAAATTGAGCCGCATCTATCCAGCAGGATCGCGGGCCGACTCCTCCAACTACAATCCAGTGCCGCTGTGGAATGCCGGCTGCCAAATCGGTACGTACGACTGTCAGAACGAAGGGATCCGAACCTCTTAAATCCAGAATGGCCAAGGGATTATGTTGACTTTTTGTTTTAGCGAAGACGGACGCATAAATTTCAGGGATTTTACCTCGAGAATCCCTTTCTATTACTTTTCCAGTTGCCCTAAACTTTCAGACAACTTGCTCGGATATGGACGTGAACCAGGGCAGGTTTCTGGTCAACGGGAAGAGCGGTTACGTCCTGAAACCATCCTACATGAGGGACCTGTCCTCCGAGTTTGACCCCATCACCCTGACTCGAGGCGACTGGCTGAAGCCCAAGACGTTGCATATCATGGTGAGAGTTCCAGCGTGAATACTCCATGTCGGAATATTGTGGAGTATCCCGCTCCAGCGTCACGCCTCATGTCCCGGTGCGTCTGTACTCGTCTCCAGGTTATATCTGGCCAGCAGCTCCCCAAAGTCAACAAGAAGAAATCCTCCATCGTGGACCCGCTGGTTAAAGTGGAAATCTACGGAGTGCAGGCTGATGTCGCCGAGAAGGAGACCAATGCTATTGAGAACAATGGTATTTAACATTATTGGCTGCTGTTATATGTCTGCTCTCTGCAGTTGGGGTTGACTTTGTTCAGCACGTCTTCACGTAGCTGCAATTTGCTCCGATGTATTTTCCCCCCTTGCTTATGTGAACTGTAATTTGTACAGATTTGTCACATGTTATTTTAATTTGAATGTTTCAGGCTTCAACCCGGAGTGGAATGAAAACTTCCAGTTTGACGTGTACGTGCCAGAACTCGCTCTGGTGCGCTTTGTTGTCGAAGACCACGACACCACGTCGGACAACGAGTTTGTTGGCCAGTACACACTCCCCCTCAATAGCATACAAATGGGTGAGTTCTGCAACAGACGATGGGAAGTTTGACTAAATTTCTTTGCCTCTTTTAAAAAAATTTTTTTTTTAACCTCCTCGCTGTTAAAACCACTGACGGTGATTTGTTTTCACGCTTGCAAAGCAGAGACGGGGCCTATTTCCCCAATGGACTGGAGTTTAAAGGGCTCCATTTACACGCTGCACAAGGACCTCCTGATTATTGTCTGATGACTGACTGCGACCACTTTGTGCTCCCGTGCAGGATACAGACACGTGCCTCTGCTCAACAAGAACGGAGACCTCATCCCCTCAGCTGGACTCTTTGTGCACGTCATGGTCCTGGATGCTGAGTAAACGCCTCATCAAATCTCTGCAGGACACTAGAAAAAAAAAAAAATTCTTTTTAATTTTTCTTTTTTTTTTTACTCAATCCTGTTTTATGATTTTTTTGTTTTTATTTTCTGTAGTTTAGTTTGACTTCATGATTAACTTATTGGCTTAATTCCAGTAGTGCGAGAATCGGCTGTAAAAGGGAGATGAAGATCCACGACGCCCTCATGGGATGGATGTTATTTTTGACTGTCCCCTTATGCAACGTGCATTTTGTTGTACTGGGAGTGGGTAACTGCATGAAAAAACAAAAAGAGAAAAAGGAACCTTTTACACTTTTTAAATGATTCACATGAATCCCATTACAGGAATTGTAACACAAACTTCTAAACATTTTTACCTGTTGCACTGATGATCTATTTTACGTTTGCAATGGCATTGAATATTTTTGGACCTCCTGTCCCCAATGTTTGGTCGGTTCAATGTGATGTCTGTTTTTTTTCCAAGTCTTTTAAATGAAATGGACATTTAATGCATTTAAGAGAGCTATAAGCCAATACAAAAACTGTGCTTTTTAAAGACTTTTTAATCAAGTACCGTTTTCCGTGTAACATTATGACTTCTTTATTCTTAAATCAAGATAAAGATGCTGAACACAAACACCGTCTCAGTCCCTTTCATTGAACATTATTGTGTCCAGTTTACATTGGTATATGTTTATTTTCTTTTTTTTTTTTTTTTTAAAGACCAGTGTGGAGGATTTAAAGCAGACATGGGCAACATAAGGCCTGTGGGCTTAGTTCAGCTCTAATTTTTTTTTTTTTTCTAGATCTAAAATGGTCACATTCCTCAAATTAATGGACATTAATACATTTTTGGTTGTGACTGGCATACTTTACCTCACCAGAATTAATGTTTTACAGTGGAAAAAGAAGCTGATTAATGAAGAATATAGATCTCATTTCCTGAACTTGAAATGTAGAAAAATCTAATCACGATTTCCAGACAAAGGCTGAGAAAGGAAAAAAGTGACGAGCAAAAGGAGCTTGTAAAAAGAGATGATTCTTACTTGGCAAAACTCGAGTCAACTTATGTCTCGGCCCTCAATAGTTTAGCTAATTTATCATGTGACCCTTTAGGAAAACTAGTTGCCGACTCCTGATTTAAAGAGATATTGTCAAATTAAGTAATTGGAAATAATTCCTTCATTTTGTGTGCGTGTGTGGGTACTGACATGTTTGCAGGAGAGGGAAGGTTGCTCAGTCAATTGTAATCAATTCTAATCTTCAAAAGCAGTTTAGCCCTTTTTTTCCACAATCCTCCCGCTTTTCAAGTAGTAATGCAACATTATTTAAACTTGATGACTTTTAATCACATAACTTGTAGCCCTTTTCGTGATAAAAGAAGCGAGCAGCATGATGCCAGTCTGCAGCGTATGAAGTTAACACTTTAATGATGCACTTTATCTCACAGGAGAAATGTTGCCGAGGTTCCCGCCTCTCCCGAGACGAAGATAATCATCTGTGAACTTTGGGAAGACACACCCAACAAAACTGATAATTGCAGAGCTCTCGGCTTGCGGTTGAACGACACTGGCGCTTTTAAGTGGAGCTCAGTTTTAAATTAATTTAGGAAACATGAGTCACATGACTGATTTACAAAAATCTTATGGACTTTGCAATCCACGGCGAGAATACCGAACATTTGTTCTTCAGTACGATTACAGTTAAATTGCTTAAATGTTAACTCGAATACAAGCGAAGGCACTCGGCTTCGACAAGGAAGGTTTCATTCCATTCATGTCATCTGTAAATTATTCTTCACAATTTCACAACTGCAATTTGTTTTACAATCAAAAGATTTAATTACAGGAAATATTGGCTACAAGAGTAAAATTTTATGGATATCCCAATTGTAGGTGTATTAAGTTTTTTAAATTGAAGTGCATTACATATTTGAATACTTTACAGTATGCAAAGAGTAAATTACATACTTGGAAAGAAAAAAAAATGCTAATAGTGCATACTTATAGTATTTGAATTTTCCGAGATAACTCACATTCCATTTTAGTTTTACAGTGTAGTTATTTTAAGCCTTTTCCACTTAGTGAAACTCTGGCTACAGATCCTCACATAATGCACTTGCATATCTTTCAGAGGGAAGTGGCCACAGATGGCTCACTGTAATAATGTCACGGACCTCGTTTCACTTCTAAAACTGCTCCTATTAATCAGTTGACAAGACTCCATAAAATGTGCTTTATTGTGGCATGTCTGGGGGGAAAAAAAAGAAAAAAAAAGACTTTCAGCATTACAGTGACAATAGAAACCTCAGTCACGCCAGTTTAAAGTAATCTTTGGCTTTATTTCATGAAGCATATTAGATGTCACCAAATAAGAAGACATGACAAAACGGTTACAATGACACCTTTTTATTTAGGAAAAAAGAAAAGTGATTCTCAGGATGACAACACGCTGCCAACACAAAGTAAGCCAAGAACCAATGAGTGTTAGAAAATAAAGAAAAAAAAAAAAGAAGCATAGTGACAGAAACTCAAGTGTTTGAAAACTTTGGTGTTAAACTAAAACAAAATGATCAATGTGATTGAGTGAGGTGATGCACAGAGGAACACACACACACACACACACACACACACACACACACACACACACACACACACACACACACACACACACACACACACACACACACACACACACACACACACACACACACACACACACACACACACACACACACACACACACACACACACACACACACACACAAAAAGGGGAACAACAGACCTGACTGAGATTTCTCACCAAAAAAAGGCAAGACAGGTCTGAGAGGAACAGAAAGCTGGGTTACAATATGTAATGTTTCCAACCAAATACTGACAAGATGCACATAGAAAAATATCACAATGGTACAAACATTTTCAGAGAGAAGGTAAATCGCTGAAAGGTTGAGAAGAGTCGACCAAACTCTTCTTATAAAAGGACATTGCACCGGAGCCGTGGTGAGCCGAGCGCTCGCTACCAACACGGATGACAAAGTGATGAAATAAAGTCAAGAGCTACATCTGAACAAGTAGCAGGTTTTTCATCTGGAAAATTAAATGCTGGAAATTCGGAAGTAGTGTCGGTCTTTTCGAACGCAACGCCTCGACCCACGAACCAAACGAGATAAACACACGGCTTCTGTCGGGGCGCAGGACTTGTGGATGGAACCTCAGAGCTCGATCTGATCCTCACAACAACTCATTTGACCTGAACCACATGCGGCCGAGCCGTTTTCAAACTGGGAACGTGACGATGCAGCCTCGGAATTAATGAAGCGTCGCTTTGTGCCTCCTCGGGCAGTAAGGCATCGATGCCACGGTGACGGCCCCTCCCCCCCACAGTCCTCTTGCCCCCGCAAGCGTTTCATTTAGAGCTGGACCCTGACATTTGGAGGGCTGTTTGGATGAGCCGAGACAGAGCACCGATCTCTAGGCTGAGCAGGCGGCCTTTTTCTTTCTTCTTCAGTCACCACAACAAGAGTGTAAATACGCCAAGCCACATTTAAAACTGAAAATTAAACTGTATTAATTTCACCGTTAAAAAAAAAAAAAAAAGACCAAACGATGTGAAAATGTTTGAAAGAAGACCTGCCTTACTCTTAATAAACCTCCACAGGCTAAAGATGTCAAGTGCTCACGACGCCTACGACCAAACAGCTGGGAAGGACACCCCCCCCTCCCCCTCCCCCCTCCAAACAGGTTATTGCCATGGTAGCGAACGTTGCAGCATTTGGTTTGTTGGGCTCCTCTCAAACACGTAGGCACTGAGGTGAAGAGCAGTTTAAAAAAAAAACACCCAAAACAAAACATAGGAGGATATCTGGGAGGATAAACGCCACACGTCGTCACTGCTGGTCTTCCAACACTGGACCGGGCTGCAGGTCAGCCAAGTCCACACCAAAACTATCGTCGCGAGTACACGAGGAGACGAGCGCCACTTGTTCCGAACACTTGTCCAGACTCTCGTCCCGAAAAACACTGGCGTGAAAAAAAAATACTAACGTGGCACTCTGTCCATTCACTCCCGAGACCCCCGGACCACTTGAAACTATCTGGAAAGCACACTTTGCAGATGCGGTACAATTTTGGAGAGCTCGCCCCCCCCTTCTGGGTGAAGCTGCACCACTCAAAAACAAGAAAAGAAAAGAAAATACAAGCAGGAAAAGGTAGCTATCTGATGAGCGAGACAGAACAAATATATAAACGTACAAATGGTTTTGACAGCTACCCATCAAAAAGAATAAAGCCTATAATGCTATAATTACAACTACTGGTTCAACAGCTGAAGCTCAACCTCTGGTGAAGATATGAAGCCTGTTAAAAAAATAATTTCCTTATTTGGCAAATTAAAAAAAAAAAAAGACAGAAATAAGGTGAGTTATGCATACAAACGGGGAAAATAAATGGCACAATTTTATCCGAGCTCAGAAAATATCAAAACAAACAACTTTACTTGCAGGTGGGACACGAGGTTCACAACTGCAAACTTCCTCCATTGCCTACAACAAATTAACTAGTTTTCTACATATAATGTAATCAGAAAAGAAAAAAAAAAATTAAAAAACAAAAGTCACAGCTATATAATGGCACGACCATATTAGGGGGAGAAAAAAAAATACTATTAGACAATTGCCCAGCGTTTCATCAAAAAGGTGAAGTAAAACTTTGTGTATAAAGATACTTCTGTGTCCACTTTAAAGCATATCGCGTGTGAAGTACTTAGGAAATATGCCATGTACAAAATATTTCCCCATATAAACAACATTCACACAAGGCACTTCATTCAGTAAGAAAAGAGAATCACAGTCCTTTCTACTACCAGAAAGTGCCTGCATAGCAACAATATGAGGACAGGAACTTCTCAGACTTTTGTGTGGTACCACAAAAAAAAAAAAAAAAAAAAAAAAAAATCCCAGACAATTTTTTCTTTTTTTTTGTTTTTAAAATAAACACTTCACCGAATAGTAAAACATTGTTGATTTGGAAAATAAAGACCAGAGTTCAATCCTCTTAGTATTTTAGTCCACAAATATTATCAACTTAGGATGCTCGTTACACTTTCTGGTGCTTTTTTTTTTTTTTAAGAAAAAAAAAAATACTATTTAGACACAGTGCTCCTGGGATTTTAAGTGTTTTTGAGTTTCAAATGGCACTCGGAAGGCAGCCAGTCACCAGGAGATGAGAGCAGAAAAGGGTTTATATGGAGGTTTTCCACAGTGAGACTCCACAGCGTCACCTTGGGGGGGGGAGGGGGAGCACGGCTGAGAGGATCTGCCTGAGTCTGAGAAATGGGGGTTGTAAAAAGAGGCCGGCTGAGAGGAGGATGGAGAGCACGGGGGTTGGCGCCGCGGGGGGTGGTCCTGCTACCTGCTCCTCAGGTTCTGCAGCACTTCGTAAACCTCCTCCTCTTTGCTGAGTCCCTCGAAGAAAGGCAGCAGGTCGAGGAGCTCCGTGTCGTTCATGTCATCGAACCAGGACTGAACGGGGACCTGCGCACAACAAACCAACGACCGTCAGCCGCGTTCAAACTGCAGCTGCAAACAGTTGGAATCTTGACCGATAATCGCAATTGATTTCATAGAGGCTACTTATTGTGGCCCTCTGGTTTTTACGGGCCTGTAAAGAGTTGAGCAGAGCAGTGTGCCGAATCATGTGAGCTGGTGAAATAAAGACATAAACCAAGACAGAACGGCCTGACATAAAACCTCAAAAGATGTGAGAACAGTTCACTTTAAGAAGGAGTGCAGTTCGATTAAAGGTCCAGTTTCTCTGTGGACGACTGTACAGTAGCATTAGCTCTTGGACAACAGCTTCAGACACATTAACCAGCTCAAGGTCAAAAAAGTACTCGGCAGGTGAAATGTTAAACAACCCATAAAGAAAACTACATGAAGCTGATGTGCCCCCCCGTTTTTTAAAAAAGGAACATTTACAAGATAAGAAACTTACAGCATTCTCTGGATGGAAAATATAAGAGGCGGGTGAATTGTCGACGATGATGACGTTACTAAGCTCTCGTCCCAGCCGGCTGAGGTCTTTAACATAGTTGCCTCTGTGAAAGACGCAGGATTCTCTGAAGAGCCGGGCTCGAAACACGCCCCACTGGTCCAGCAGGTCTGCCACGGGGTCCGCGTACTGCCGGGGGCGCAAACACACACAAACGTCACACCGCGGTAAACATAAAACTGTGGCGGCGCCACGTACAAGGATGCATATGACGAAGCGGATTCAGTGACGCATGTGGCGAGGACATACGGTGGCGCAAATATTGATTTTTCACAACGGTTCAACTAAGAAACTCATTTCTACACTATTATTACAGCACAATGCCCGAGGAATACCATTCGGGCAACACTACAGTACGACACAAGGAAGCATCGCTTCTAATTCATGAGCAGCACGTCATCCTCCAGTAGAAGTTATCTGCATCGCGTTCATTAACTTACCCATGCATTTCTGGCTAAGGTATAGAAAAGACGGATGGAAAGTGAAGCAGAGGGAGGGTGAAAATTCAGAAGATGAAGATTAGTCAGACACAAAGGCTTTGGATCACACGCTCGTCACCAGCTTGTAACCAAACGCACGTTTAGAACAGCCAGAAGGCACGTTCGCTTCTCAACACACCTTGGCAAGGCTGGCAGTGAAGAGCACACATTCAAACAGCTCTCCCATCTTTTGCAGGAATTCGTCCACGTGGGGTCTTTTCAGAACATACACCTGAAAGACAAACCAGACTTTAGAACAGGTTGAAACAAAACAGACCCCACATGGCGCGAGTGGAGAGACGAGAACGCGTTCTAGGTGCTTCACATTACAGCATCTGTGTCGTCTTTCTTTCTTTTTTTTTTCCCCAAACAACCAATCACATGAGACTGACCAAGGTGGGTCACCATGGTAACCAAAAAAAAATGGTGGGAATGCACATTGTGGACACACGTCTCCCTTTATGACGCCGTGTGGCCGAGAGAAGTGGTCAGACAGAATATCAACGAGAGTCGCATGTCTTGTGAGCAGATCGTACAGACGCTGAATGTTACTGGGGGGAAAAAAAATTATAAAAAGAAATCACACAATCTATAGTGAGCATTTTAACGGTGGAGTGAAAGCCATCGTCAGTGTGTGTTACATACGGGCAAAATTACTGTTCCAACTATGAATTCATAACACAAAAGAATGCTTCATTCTAGCAACACCTGCTATATAACAACACTTTATGGACACGTGTCGTTACATCTCCTTCAAAAAAAAAAAAAAAAAAGAACTTGCTCAGTGGATGCCACCAAGAGCAAGTAATCATGAATAGGCCAACCAGGATATACACAGCCTATCCTGGATTACTTGAACTGGGTAACAGCCATTCTTCTTCATGTCCTGGGAATCCCGCAGGAAATAAAAATATTTAACATCCAATTTAAAATACATTTTGATTTATGTACAATACCTGATGAACGGTGCCGTCGATCTCCACCGGGACGATGAAGTCGGCATTACTGATGGGCTGAGAGGAGGAAAACACAGAACTTTGTGAGTGTCTTCTAAAAGTGTTTGTGTAATATCTAAATTGACCAGCAGAGGACCTGCTTGTAACAGTAAAGCTCCACTCTGATTCCCAAAAACTTTTTCAAAAAGGGGAAGTAATGAATCCATCTTTTGAAAAAAAAACAAGGCCCTCATGCTGTACATTTTGCAGAAACCTTCACCTCAGTGAAACATTCAAGACCAGACTGTAACAAATGAAGTATGAGCGGAGAGTGTTTTGCAAACATGTGCCCATGTGGTGAGGCTTGTTAAAATGTCCTGTGGTAACAATATTGCTCTTTGCTGCTTTGTTTACACACAGTGATGAGGATACATCAAATATAATACCTAGACTGTGGATCTAATTTTCTACCCGATAGGACAGATCACATCATTTGAATACAAAACAAAGAAATGAGGATAATCAAAGCTACTAGTGACAAAAAAAGCAAAGAGAAAGAAAAAGCACTCGAGAGCTCTTTCCTGCACTGGAAGACAATATCAAAAGTGAAAGCAAGTTTAAGTTGAAGCCTCATCATACCTTAAATGAACTGTGGACTAGCGTTTCATCCAAGTCAATCACCACACACTTTTTGCCATAGTCCGATATTTTCACCTCTGGTAGGAGGTATTTGGCTGGGGGCTGTGGGAAACACACATAATGTCAGATATTGTGAGTAAGAGTGACAGTATGCAAAAGAGATGGAGATACTAAGACAGCGCGAGTGTAGTCAAAAGTGCCCAAAGAAAAGGGTCAAAAACCATGTTTTAAAGAAGCATTTTGATAGAAATTAATGAAACAATAATCAGGCTACGTTTAGAACGATGCATTAAATGAGTCTATAGCTTCATACAGCACCTCTGAAATTAGCGGATGCTCCCTGGCAGCAGCAAAGAAAAATAATACCACCCTGCTAAATATTTGTCAGCTTGGCAAAGATTAAATGGAGCTGATAAATTCATTGGGACAAAAGCCATGCAATGATTAGCTGCTGCTTCCACAGAGCAGTGCCAGCATCATTAACCCCACCATAGTGTGTGTGTGTGTGTGTGTGCGTGTGTGTTGACGGAATAAAGTGAAGTGGTGGTCTACTCAATAGGATGGACTTTAAACTTGAGCAACTAATTTGACAAACTTGTTGCGCAGGCCAATGAGAGCTGGAACTCTTCTAAGCATTTCAAGCAGTAGGATCAATTAGTTAGAGCCCATCACGGAAAATGTAAACCCACAGACTCGGGCTGGCATTTACTTCACTCCCAGAATTAATCCACTGCAAAGGCCAGTAGCAAAAGAGATGCGTTTACTTCTTTTTTTTTTTTTTGCAGAGAAGCGCCCAAAGCAACAGATAGGAGTTATCGGCATAAATGTCAAGACCGTTAGTGTCACAGTATCTTAGAAAGCGTACAAACCACCAAGTGTCAATCAGGCAGATCAAGCACTGAGACCTCGATTAAACCCCAGTGGTGCACATGCACCTTCCATATTGGCGGCGCTTACAGCGGGCTGAAAATGAGCCCGCAGCACAGCAGCAGAGCTCGAGCTCTCTGAGGAGAGAAGCGCTGGAACCCACACAGACAAGATGTGCCAGCGCCATCCCACTCAGCCTGCATGCAAAAGAAAAGGGTGGGGGGAGGAAAAAAAAAAAAAAAAAAGGGCGATACATACACTAGGGACAGGGATGACCTCGACCTGGTCACACTAAAATACAAGAGAGACACGCACACACAAAACACGGTGAAGGGAAAGAACAGAGAACAACAACAAACAGAAAAAAAAAGAGAGAGAGAGAGACAACAGGTACACAAAGATAAAATAATATTCACACAAACAGACCGTCGGCAAAAGATGGAAAAACGGTTGCGAACTAATATTGGGCCTGCGCTTGAATGAGGAGCAGCTCACCTTGGGAGGCGATCCATTCTCCTCAACAGGTGGGGGGATGGAGCTGGTGTTTGTGTTGGCGGCTGGCGGCTCCACATTGTAGTTGCGGAAGCAGCAGAAAAATGTGCTGAAGATGCTCCGGCTCCTCTGCTTCTTTATGCTGCTGTTCGACTGGGACGCTGTCAAAAACAACAAGAGTGGGTGTGGACGAATTGGAGGGTGAACAAGTGAATATGCAAATGGCTGTGTCACAAAAAGAAAACGTTTGCAGGCTGCAGCTCGGAAGCATTTGCAGTTTTTCCATCTCAATGCCAAGGACGCCGGCTATATTAAGTATGAAAACACGGTTATGTGTTCATCACAGTTTCACTGGGCTCAGGAGTGTGAGCAACACTGAGTCGCAATGACAATGCGATTAAGTGGCATTAGTGTTGGTTTTGTCGAGTCGCACTGGCAGAACCACTGATCAGAAAATAACGTGGCTGGCCGGGCGTCTGCATCAGTCACACTCGGTGACAGTCCAGAGCATGCTGCGCTCCGATTGCAAATCGCCTCTCGTTCCAGTACTACGGAGCAGAGCCTAAATCAGACACTGAGCTTTTATTAATAGTGACAAGCTGGAAGCTGTATGCTCCTCCCTCCACTTTTTTTTTTTAAATTCTTTTTCTTTTAATGCTTTTGTGGCTCCCACCACCCGATTGGCCCAGGAGCCTCCATTTTGAAAGGCGGCCTACGTTTCCCTCCCACGTTTCAGCTGGCAGGTGAGTGACTGAAGCAGCCTGGACATGCACAGAGGAGGAGAGGGAGGTGGGAGGCCCTCAGACCCCGCAGAGCCTATACAAGGCTGCATTCCTCTCCACCCATTAGTCCCCCCCCCCCCTGCTCACCCCTCCTGAATGCCTTTGCAATTGAAGCCCAGTGAAACGCACATAGCATTGTCACGTCCTTTGGCATCTCCACATTGTGCCACTCGCTAGACCTCAGCCAGACATTTGACAGCGGAAACACAAAGCCTGGAGAAAATAAGTTTCTACACAACACAACCAGCCGCTCTTACAAACCAAAATAACTTCCATGCTGCTCCAGCTTTGGGAAGTCATACATTAAATACATTTTCCAAACTATCGTGAGACCACGAACGCAGCCAGAACCGCTTATTGTGCGCCTTCAGATGTAGAGCATGTTATTATAACGCGGTTGGTTTGAAGCCGATTGATTAAAAGTACTATAATGCATATGGCAGTGACAAAGTGAGGACACGTCACTGCGACACGAAACGCCGTCTGGCCACCTCGATCTCCACGTCATTTCCCTCCATCTCTGCCTTCCAGTAACGTTAATTATACAATACAGCCTTTCAAGCAAGGGCACGCTGTGCTGGGTATTTAGGATATAGCTTATCAGTGGCACAAGTGTGTTCGCTGCAAGACATGCCAAGTACAATATACATCCATCAACAAGGAAACGGCATTAAAAACAAGAACAAACTCTGTTGCTATTCCGAGCGGCCTGAAGCGGAAGCGTGTGAATCTCTAGATGCAGCCCCGTGTCTGCAGAGGACAATAAGCTAAAGTATTTGTTTGGACAGATCACCGACGTGAAATTGTATCATTCTTTCAGACAGGAACTCTAAAAATCAGACGTAAATCACTGTCGTTTTAGTCGGCGAGCCACCCACCAAGATGATCATACTGGCCCAACAATTTTGTTTAAATCCAAAAATAACACAAGCAGCCCCACATAACTTTTTCTTTTTTATTATACCAGACTTTGTCTTTTCATTTCAGTACAGCTCCTGTGAAAGTGGGACAGTGAAGTAGTCATCAGCTTCCTATGACTCATCGCCACATACAGCCGGGATATTGATCCCTCCACAAAGACCCTCAGAAAATTGGCAGGACGAAAGAATCATGGACTGGGTCTTAAAACGCATTCCTTACCTACAAGAGACATATGGAATGAAGCCACTGATGAAAATGTGTTCTCACCAAATGCATTTGGAAGCCCAAAATAGCTCCGTTTAAACTCACCTCATGCGACACGTCAGGGTTTAATTACTTTAATAAGAATTAGAAAAGGAATCAAGAATAAGTCAGAAACGGTACAGATTGCTCCTTTATATTCATGGACTTGTCCAAGAAAAGACAACCAGCCACCTGCCTCAGAATCTGAGAAAAGTCTGTTCATTTTGTGTCCCCAACTAATACGAGTGTGTAAAAGGTAACATTGGCTCAGAGTGAATCCAGCACAAAGGGCGAGGTCGTCACCCCGATACGGCCTGCTGCAAGCAAACCAATGCAAACTCAACACTTTATACTTGGTCGAACCTTTAAAAGTGCAAATGTGCAACGAGTCTGTATTTTCAAGGCATAATGAATAACGAAGAGAACAGTGCCATCAAACTAAACATTGCTCCAAGGCCAATAAAAGTTGTGTGAAGTCATGGAAAGTGTGGCAGGGGACCAAAAGATTTAGCCATTGTTTGAAAACAGTGTTACACTCATAGCATATAAATAGTTTTACAAAATTGCACATCATGAAGAACAGAAGCTCCAGATGTTAATAGAAACTAAATTTAAACAAAGGTCTGGTGGTCAAGTATAATTTACTGCTGCTTCCGAAATGCTCATTCTCATTAAAACCACTAAACTTAGGCAATTATGGGTAAACATTGTAAATGTTGTCACTCTTTCATAGTTGACGTTTTATTTTCTGAACAAAATCATCAAGTTAAACATGATACGGTAATTGTTGGAATACATTTAAATGGACTTCTTATTTCAACATTTTAATGTTTGGAAGTTGCAGACAGGGAACTAAACTAAAGGATTTCACAAAACTCCACATATACTGAAATATTACAGATAATACTGGAAAAAAACATTAAAATATATAACTTTGGGATAAAAGCATTGCTTGTAGGGTTTAATTGATCATTTGACACATTTCTGTAACCATTTTCTAATCATTAATGGCGCCATAGGAACAACAACACTGGAGTGGTGAATTAGAGACCATTAAACGGAGGCTAAATCACAATCAATCCAGTGTTGTGCCGTTTAAACGCAAGCGTGTGTGAAAGAATGAAGTGAATTAACATCGTCATCTCTGAAAAGTCGTCACACTTGGCCCCGAGGTCAGTGGCCAACAGGGCAGCGCGTCTAAATATAGGCTGCTGCTGCTCGACGGCCAAACCAGCGCAAAAGGCGGCCAGCGGAGGAACACTGAGCGCAAAGGTGGTCAATTTCTGTCCAGACAGCTTGGAGCCTGTTTGAGAAATGCAAGACAACCTATTAAATTCCTCCAGGGCAGCTGGTGGGACGGGCTCCACGCAGAGTGATTTACAATTGATAAGAAGCAGCGGAATCACAGACTGACAATGTACTACACTGAGAAAGGCGAGCCGAGGTGACAGCTGCATAAGCTGATAGTGACAGATCTGCATCTGAGCGTTATACTGGCTAAATAAAAAGAGATCCCACTCCGATCTCTTTACAAAGTCACGTCCGTGTCACTTCACTGGACTCCCCGCACTCAAAACAGTGGCGTTTAAAAAAAATGCTGGGAGGACACGGGACGAAAGGAAATGGCGATGCGGTTCCTATAATGATGGTAATATTTGCTTTGGCCCCGAGGGAAGACGCATGACTCATACTTAAGAAAACAAAATGAACAAGGTAGGAAACAAACACCAACATCACAGCTGAGCTTTTGTCCTGCAAATCAGCTGCATCCTCCTAAACCCCAACGTCGGCCAAGTATAGGTTTTATTTTAAGAAGCAGCCCCAATTCTCTTTTCATGAGCACGTGTGCTTTTGTGGCTCATAAACCACTACAGACTTGACTGAATACTTTCTGAGAGCAGTAAATACCATTGCATACTTTACTTTACACTTATGGCCAAAAACAATTGACATTTATTCAGTCATGACAAAGTGCCGCACAATGAAATCAAGACTATTTATATACAGAGTTAATTATACACATAAAGCAGTCTATCGACAAGTAAATTAAACGCAAAGAAACCCAAAAATAATGATACATTTATTCCCATCAACATGAGTAAAAGGCCTGAAAACACATGAATTCACATAAAAACAAAACAATTTGTCCACAGTATCTAAAGATTTCACTGGAGTAAAACATACAGTGTATTAACTTAAGTGTTCTTCCATCAATAAACCGCTCCAGTGAAGGATTCCAACAGTACTCAAAACACATCGAGCACTAAAATGTGTCAAACATGTAAACATGCCTTTAGCAATGCTTCCAGATATCCACGATGGAAAACAGTGCAGACACGTGTATAGATACATACTGCGAAGCCATTTGCAGTCTTTTATCACCGACATATATTCATACGGACTTGATCCACTTCATCTGCAGCGATAATCTTCACAAACTCCCACATACCTGCAACACTAATCTCCCATGACGCCCACACGTGTTGGGAGTCACACAAAATCCATAGTGGTCCATAGCGGATCGCTTTGTAGCCCCAGAGGGAAAAGGCATTGTTGAATTTGAAAGACCGAAGTTCTCAAATTACTAAAAGTCTGACAGGTGAGCTTTGGGATGCAACAGTGATACACACCCCTTTAAACAAGGGTGACTGGAAAGCGCCAAAGAGCCCCAGGAATGAGAGCCAATGGTCGTGAGCAGCAAAGGTTTCAAAGACAAGGGGTGACCTCCAGATCATGCTTAAAGCAAACACAGATCAAAGGGCAAAGGTTATCAGGACGATGACGGTGTCTGACTCGAGCAGGATATCGATTTGTCTGGTCAATATTTTGATATTTTCTACCTCTCTTCACTGTTTACACACATTTGTTGCAATATATAATTATGAAAGGATGAAGTCTGTCCTATTGAACAGATAATGTACTAAAATACATACAGGCTTCATTAGTTCATTTGCATGCCAGTGTGCTTAAGAGTGTCGCCATGATAAACTTTGTGCTACACTGGTGATAAGACCAGAGGAACATCAAGGCTGTCAACTTGAGACATATGGCAGACAGATCCGATGTGAGACAGCTTCAGTGTTTACAACACAGCCCAAAGGAAGTTAAACTGTCAAAAATGTAAATATCCGTCTCCTTCGAGGTGGTGATACAGCTGGTTGCATGTCTCTCCCGTCCTGCACAAACTTTGATTCACAAAAACGAGTGAGCTGTCATTGCCCCGGTTTTGTAGCGTCACAATCAAATAATAAATACAACTGCACAATGTTAATATGAAGAGGCGTATGTCCTTGACTTGTAGCTGGCGTTAGTTATAAACGTGTTAATATTAGTGGAATCAATACCACAACTGAACACGCAGCAAACAACCCTTCGGCTGGTTAAATAACTTCTCACCACGGGGCCCCCCTGTTCTACTAAACTTGTTGCCGACTGAAGGTTTTTTTTTTTTTTTAACTAACAACAGTCCCGTTTTCGTGTTTTGACGAGTAAATCAACCGGTGTCCTCAACTCGCTCGCGAAGCGCCAAGGAGCGTTACCGTCACGAGAGAAAAGTAGTTAGCCGCGTTAGCATTAGTTGCACACTGTTTATTCACGTTAACTTACCTTTTTCCTGGTTGAAGGATATTACTTCCTCCTCCTTGGGATTGGCGACTTGGGTTATTATGGACATGTGGTCCATTTGGTCGAGTGGTTATTCCCGCTTTTCGGCCCCGCAACGTTAACGCGTACTTAGCACGCTCGCTAGCCGCTACGAGCTAGCCGTCTAGAAGCCCACAAAGCCAGGAAGCCGTCCGCGGCGGCGGCGGCGGCAGCCAGCCAGCGAGCGCGGTGCAGAAAGGAAGCCGGGGGACGCCTGTCATTTATGGCTTTTCGCAAAATATCATCGCCAGTTTCAGCGGGTAACACCGGCAACGTTTAAAAAAAACAAAAAACAAAAACAAACAAAAAAAATTCACCAAGAAACACAAGGCGTCGAATCTGCCAACTATGTGAAGTTAGCACGTTAGCCTGCGTTAGCGGGTTAGCCGAGAACGCGAGGCCGTAAATCTGCAACAAAAACACAAGAAAGCGCCGTCGGAGGAGGAGGAGGAGGATCGTCCCCGTCCGAAAAACATGGAGCGACCACACGGGAGGAGCCTCAGCGGCGGAGTTGGCGCACACTTCCAGGCAATCGACTCATATCTGCTGGCCCGACATTCCCCGTGCAACATGGAGGCTTTATGTATTTTGAGTTGCATCCGAAGCGGGGGCACTCGGAGTGGGAGGGGGCGGTTTGTTTCTGTGATGGATCCTCTCAGGCAGGCGGCACCGCGCCGCTGGACGCGGCCCCCCGGCGCCCTCGCGCACCGCACCGCACATCTCGAGCAGTCTGCGGCGGCGGTCCACGCAAGGCAGAAGTGACTTTTATTAAAGTGGATAATGAGCGTGATCCGCTGGAAGATAAAACAGCCGCGCTTCAGGAGAAAGTAAATAGTTGATTGGAACCCTGGCGTGTGTTCGTGGATTTTGGGGGGGAAATCCGGCAGCGCCATCCAGTGGAGAAATTAGCGAAATGCTCGATAGAGAGCGCCTGGGTTCATAATTAAGTTTTCCCCCAAATTAGACCATTAAACATATTTTACAAACTTGTCGTCAACGCATGTTACATAAAGTCTTGTGTAATTTGTGTATATATATATATATATGTGTGTGTGTGTGTGTGTGTGTGTGTGTGTGTGTGTGTGTGTGTGTGTGTGTGTGTGTGTGTGTGTGCGCACACATACAAATTGGCAGAAACAACACAATACTGAGACCCAAGCTGAGAATTGTGGGATGCTGCCATGTAGGGGAACAAACGAGCCTCAAAGCCATGCTGTCAGGGTGAGTGTAAAATAGGAACAACAGCGAAAGGAGAAGTTGCTTTTTCTTTTTTTTCCTTTTTCTTTTTTGGTAATTTCACTATATTTTGCACCAGAATATATCATTATAAATGTCGAGATTGTCATAATTTTTCTATAGTCGTTTTTGGGTTCTGTGAAAATGCAGACATTTTCATGATCTGTGTGCGACAAAGAACAACAACAACAACAAAAAGTTTAACTATTTCAACTGTCCTGCCAACTCAAGGTGAAACTGGGCAGTATGTGGCTCTTGACTTTTCCCCACCTTACCAGGACTCTTCTAACAGAACTATGTTCAATAAAGTTAGACATGTGACAGTTTAAAACATCTGGACTCATTCAGTTTTATTTAGCCAGGAGAACCACATTGAGATTAATGATCTATTTTAGAAGTGTGCCAACCTTGAAAACAAAAATGTTTTCAAAGTTCATTTCATTGTTAATAAAAATCCTTTAAGAATCTTGCATTGTGTTCCTACTTTGTGTCGGCTATAGTAACTTATGCATCTAAAGTCCACGTAAATCTGATTAGCCTGGGCTGAAACCATTCACCTCAGATCACATAAAATGTGACTTTAAATAAAATGCTATCGCTCTAGAAATAAGACAACAAATCTCAACTCAAAATTAATATGTAAAATGTTAACTTTTCTGCAGTGCGCTCTTTTTCTGTTGTTCAACATTACTATGTGACTGACATTAGATTCATGTGTCCAGTGATACCAGCAAACCATTCAACTGCAGTGGTAAACCCTATTAGTGATTGACTGCCTTAATGATAGATATATAAATAAACAATGTCAGAAGTGTTTTTTTATTAGGATTATTAGTGTGTGTGTGTGTGTGTGTGTGTGTGTACACGCATGTTTCCATGAAATCGTTTAAATGTGGAATAAACAAGGCTTTCACAACAGTTTAAGCTGTATTGCCAAATAAACTATCCGTGGTTCTCGTGGCCTGTGTTGTTGTCACTGTACATGGATGGAATTGACTGTTATTTGCAGGAGTGTGTCCCGTTTTCCTTTGTACACTGCACGTGTGTGTACCGCCCATTCATGCCATTAATTGTGTTATTGTATCTTAATCTGTGCTGCGCTCCTCGTGTTGTTATGGAGGATCCAAGTGTTCATTTAACGCAGTGTGTTTTTGCGCGCAGTGGGCTCGGTGCGGACCACCCCTCACTGCGGTGCTCGAGGATAAATATATCCCCCACCTCCTCCTCCTCCTCCTCCTCCTCCTCCCCCTCCTCCTTTCGTTGAGTCCGCAACATCCTGACTGGCCGAGGCTGTTGTGAACGCAGGCAGCGGCGAGCCCCCTCCAAGACGGATGAATTAGCCGGTCGCCCCGCTTTCCTTTCCAATTTCTTTTTTTTTAATGATTTTATTTTGAGGATCCGGGCTGTGAACGCTGCTGCCGTCGTCTTGACAGTGCGAGGCTCATACAAGGTTAGTGAAAACAGGTGTGTTTTTTTGTAATAGTACAATTGTAAGTAAGTCGAGAAAAAAAAAGAATCTGCACAAAAAGCCCGTGTGCTTTCTGAGCACGGAGCGGGTGAAACAGTAAACCTGGATTTGTATGCAGGACGCTTTGCTGGGGTCCCACAGAGCCATGGTTACATCTTGGCACTTTTTATAGTCCAACTCCTTTAACTTCAGCTCAAAGTGCGCCACGCAGTGAAGCAAACCAAGCGCAGGTGCCCGAGGAACATTCGGTGTGATTTCTTCTTTACATGCACCATTCTTGACAATTAAAGCCAGAGCGGATTGTTGTGTGAAGTGAGATCCCCTGCGCCTCTCAGATCACATAGCACTGCAGCTGCCCTGCCGCACAGCGCACCAACTGCACGAGCTATAATAGGAAGGAGAGGTAAGGTTGCGCAGCTGACGGTGCTGATTCCACAGAGCCGGAGCTCTGCAGTCCTATTTAAGTCACTGGCCTGTGGATCTTTAGGGCTTATTGGTAAAATGTCAGCTCGTTTTAAAACAACCGTGGTTTGCATTGAACATGAAGAATGTGCAATAAATACCATGTCAAATCTCACAGTGGCTTTATTGTTCTTTTAGATGTACTTTGTTCAATAGTTTTCACCATTCCTCGTGGACCCCTGCACACTAAACAAGGGATTTCTGAGTCCAGACCACCACAATCTCATGTCTTAAATGTAACATTCACCCTCAAATGTGTCCATAAGTGTGACATTTATCTTAACGGATCTTATAACACCTGCAGACTTTTGTTTATGCATTTTTGAGTCCCATCTATTTTTATTCTGTGTATTCAGGCGAGTTGAATTCAGTCAGGTCTAATGTTGTGTGGCTTATTCATGTCCCAATCGTTAGGCTTCCAGTTCACAGATTCACCATGGGGATCAAGGCTGCCCTCCCCAGATATGAGCTGTATCTCTACACAGCCGTACTCGGCCTGGCCTTGATATGGGCAGGCAGTTGGATATTTGAAGCGTCAAGTGGTGAGTGGACAACATGTCCAGCGATATCCAACGTACATACACATGTAACTCGGCGACCTTTGAAAAAAACACAATGCTGCACTAGTCTGTTGAATCCATATTTGCTGGAATATGAATCCTATCATGTCAAACCTAAACTGAGAAAAAAGGCGTGAGTCTCAAAGTGTTGTTTATTAATATATATTCTTATAAAAGGACAAACTTCAACACGAGAGGTGCTCAAATTACTTTAGACCAGTGTCAGAGGGAAATGGATTCAGTGGATAGTAAAGGGACCACATGCCCTGGGGGATTTGTGCATAATTCTATTAATATGAAGAGAATTTAAAGGAGCTCCACTGACTTTTTAATTATTGTGATGAAGGAGATACAGTCACTCAGAAAAGAATGTAAAAAAAAAAACTACATCTTCAGATATATAGTACTTAAAGTTGTTACCTCATATGCTAATCTGAACAGGCTGAGTGTGATCTGGTGACTGGTGCTGCCTGTCACAGTCTGCAGTGTCACATCTGAGGAGGCCACAGTCCTGCCGTCAGTCACCATTTCATCCTCACAGTCTTTTCTTCCTTGAGCTCATTCTCTTTCCCTTGAAATGTTCATTTATGGCCGTGGATGTTTTAAAAAAGCCCCGGTCTACACTGACAATACATCCTGGTAATAGAAGTCTGGCTGTGTTCCCAGAAGTAAGAGGCTTTCCCTGACTGACCCTCACATTTTTATATCCTTTTTCGTGGCCATTAGTGTAATCAGGAAACGCTGGAGGAGCTGCTGGAGCTGCTGGAGCAGCAAACGCCAATCACATTTGTTACTGTGCTCTGAACACTACTCTGCTTTCAAATGATAAAAATGACTATTTTTGTAGTTTTTTTTAGTATTTTACTCCTGATCAGGTTCAACAGTAAACTAATCTCATACAACAAGAGTATGACCACCCAAGAGTAGGTAGCAGCTTTTGAAAAAAATTTAATTAAAAATTAAAGCACCACAATGAGTGTATTATGTAATATTTTGTTGTCAAATGAGCCCTCACACCCAGATTTAATGGTGGAAATAATCCAATAATTAGACCAAAGCCATTCCAACTGTGACCGACCTGTTCTCACAGAGGATTTTAATGATAGTAAAAAAAAAAACCAACCCAAAAAACCAGACACAAATCAGCTTATGTCAAATATTCTGTAACATAAAAGTTTCAAAGTGAAATTTGTTTTATCATGTTTTAATTGTATTTATTTTCATTGTTTCCAGACCATGTGAACAGGAAGGCCTTCAAAGAAAATGTAAAACCAGGATGGCATTACTTTGGCAGAAAAATGGTGAGTTCCTCATAGACTGTCTCTGTGATATAATCTCACACAGAGATGTAGCAAAGCCATAAATAAGTGATGGCCATACATCAGTGGTGCTTTCTTTTTTTTGTTTTTTTTCTGCTACAGGATGTTACGGACTTCGAATGGGCAATGTGGTTCTCTACATTCCGCAACCATATCCTTTTTGCTCTCACTGGTCATGTCATCTTTGCCAAGATTTTTACCATTGTAGCGCCAAAGGTGCGTGATAGAGAGACAGAGAGAGAGAGAGAGAGAGGATGCATGGCGAACTGAGTTTTATTGGGAGTCATACAGATAAATATTGCATGCCTTTTGTTTGTGAAATAGTTGCAAAAAAAAGTAAGGAACATTGTGTTTAGTTGATCATTTATTTGTTGTCAAAGAAGTTCTATTGTCTATTATGGGATCTATTGTCAGACTCAACACCAGAAGTTCCAAACAAGAGTCAATATCAAAAGCAGAATTAAGCTGTTCTCTATCAGAGAAGATTAGCCTCCCTTTTTTTTTTTTTTAACTTGTGCAATCCACAATTTCATGTTCCTTTTATTCACACAATTAAAAAAAATAAATACTCATTTTAGCCAACAAAACGACACACATTTTTACAACAAAGAAATAATCAACAAATAAAGAAATTCCTTGCTTTTTGCGCTATGTTTATTTGGCCCTATGGAAGTTTTGCACATGTATTGTTTATATCAGCGATGGGTGACCCGGATCATTGTGAGGGCGACAACAAATATTCCTCAATACCAAAGGGCCAAATTGGGATCTAGTAAACTAATTCTTTTACTCAAATTTCCATGAGGATTATGCATGTGCATGTCTTAGCTTGATATAATAAGTCATCTCAGGTAATCTGGAGTCATTTCACTTGATAACTGGTTCAAATGTCTGCAAAGTATAGGGGCCACCCAGTTGACAATGTCTGATTTTAATTTATTTATATGTGTAGCACTTGTAAACAGAAACAAGCATTTCTTGGAGGCTATACCTCAGATTTCTTTTAGTATGCGTTACAAACACATTAAATGCAGCTGTTATGTTGTGACAGCATGTTATGTTTTGATCGACATCAAAAGATCAAAACATATTCGCAATGTTTTCATTATATGAATGGTTTTGAATTCTGTTTAATGCAGTGAAGTTATGATATATAAACATACAGTTTACTTGTATCTCAAGGTGTAACTAACAATGCATGAGCATGAACTACATTATTCTACATTGAGATTTGGTGTGCTGAGTGATTGTTATTAGTGAAAATGTTGACATATTTAAAACAGTTCTTTATGTTTTAAACATGTTTTCTGTCTTGTTTCATGCTTACAATGAAGATTGGTATAGATGGATGTAAGGTAACATTAATAAACTCTGACTTTTTTTATAAACTTACTTTCATCATGTGTTTCATTGCATCGCTAAATCAACAGTTGTTTTCTTCTTCTTCATGATTTCCTCATTCCATCCTTACACTATTGTAGTGTTGTACATATAACACTAAAACCACTCTTCATGTATGTGTCGCAATACATTTTGAATAATGAAGTAAACAGAAGCTAATGTGACACTGATGCTGGTTTCTCTTTCCCCCACAGCACAGATCCTTGATCTTTGGCGTGTACGGCGGTTTGGCAGTCTTGGTCACGATGGGCTGGACCTACATGGCGTTACTTCTGTCTCACTGCATCATCCTCTACAGCGTCGCTCTTGCCAAAAAGAAGTGGCTGTGCTTTGCAGCTGGCCTGGGTACGCTTGCTTCTATCAAGCTGGAGCCATATAACTCCTGGCAGGTGAGTGGGCGGCTCCAGCTTTGGTTTCATAAACAGTGAACGCTTGATGCCAATGAGCTGTAGGAACGTAATCAGATATCTACCTTGTTTCCTGTAATCATTACAGACTGTGTATAGCCATAATATGGATAATGTGTTGCTTTTAATGTAGATATTGTATTAACGTATACAAATAAGTTATAACACAATAAAGTAATACATTTTACCTTGGTAATGTATCAGGCTCAGATCAATTTTGACTAATTCTGATTGCAGGAAGCTTTAGTGACTGGTTCCTTTGACCTACAAGACATATTATTCTATGGAGGATGTGGCTTTACCATCATGCGCTGCATGAGTTTTGGTCTCGAAAACTGTGAGAAGAAGGATGGCAACTACACGTTTTCTGACCTGCTGAGATACAATTTCTACCTCCCGTTCTTCTTCTTCGGACCTATAATGACCTTCGATCTATATTATGCACAGGTGAGGTATTGAAAGAGTGTGAAATCAAGTGTGAAAAAAAGAAAATTGACCATGTAAAAGATAAACGTGAGCAGCTTCTTACTGAGGCATTAATCCCACCTACTGATGGGAAATTCATACTTGAATTAATATTATTCATTTGAATAACCAACTTCCAATAATTGGATGTACCTGCATCCATGTTGTAAATTGGTATTTCCAATCCTGGGGTCTGACATCATTATTATTAGGTTGTCCAAATTATATGTATCTTTTGCAAACATGTGAAAATGAGTGTTTTAAGTTAGAAACAAGGTCTTTATATAATTCCGATCATTCATTTTGGGCCCAATCATGTCTAATTTCGACATGAAGCACACTATTGTGGCCGAAAACCGTTCAAACGAAATATTATTTCCACCACTTTATGAAATGCTGAGGTCGTCTACACAATGGCTGAGTCATAATGATGAAAACTTTCACGTCACAGGCAAACAACACTCAGCTGACACGCAAGGAGAGAGAAATGTGGAACATCACCACCAAAGCCTTGCTGCACCTGGCCATCATTCTTGTAGTGGACGTCTTCTTCCACTACCTCTACATCTTGACAATCCCAAGTGACATGAAGCTGGTGGGCAAGCTTTCAGACTGGTGTCTAGGTAAGTGAGGGCAAAGTTGACTTCTTTATTTAGTTTTGTGTGTTTGTACTGATGGCAGTATTTTCAGGATTGGAATCTGCTTCAGGCATGTCATGAGTTGTATATGTTTTGAATAAGAACGTGAGGATTACTCAAAATTGGCCTTATTTCAATGTCTTCGATGTTTTAAGGGTCCACGACAGGGAGAGGCTTATGAGGGCTGCAAAAAATGTATCATTGAGGGGCAAATTGTGACAAAATAGATCTTCAAGGCTTTCTGCTTTCTTGTGCTCTGCAGCTGGATTGGCTTACTCCAACCTGGTGTATGACTGGGTGAAAGCTGCCGTGATGTTTGGCGTCATCAACACCGTGGCCACGCTGGACCACTTGGACCCTCCTCAGCCTCCCAAATGCATCACCATGCTCTACGTCTTCGCCGAGACGTATGTATGACGACCACGATTTCAGCTCAATGCATCACAGTCTCATGTCCTCACTGCTACGCCACCTATAGTTGTATACGATCGTTTACAACGAACCACCTCTGTCTCCTTTCAGGCACTTTGACAGAGGCATCAATGACTGGCTGTGCAAGTGAGCGCTTGGACTTTAATACAGGAGCTCCGAATGGGAGAAAATGATCTTGACCCTTTGATTGTGTTCAATCTGAATTGAAAATCTGCAGGTATGTGTATGACTACATCGGTAAGGATCACACGAAAATCTTTAGAGAACTTTTGGCAACCATCTGCACTTTCGTCATCACCACCTTGTGGCTGGGCCCCTGTGAGCTGGTTTACATCTGGTCCTTTTTCAACTGCTTCGGCCTCAACTTTGAGTTGTGGGTGGCCAAGTTCTTCTCCCTTCCGCCATTTTCTACCATTGAGGTGAGAATTATTCGTTGCACACATTTTTTTATTATTTTTTTTTAATATTCATCATTTCTGAAGATTCATAATGATCCTGATCAAGATCTGCTTTGAATAATGTGTTTTGTTTATATTATCTCAAATATCACAGTAATTATGTCTTTCAGTCTTTCATTGATTTAGTTCATTACCCAATAGATTTCCCCCATCTCACACTAAAGGTGTTATATAATAGTACAATGTAAATTAAATTCCCACGTTTTTTATGTTGCTTCTATTTAGTTTGTTTAGCACACGTTTTGTTATATAGAGTAATCTTGTCAAATTTTCTTGAACGTGCCTCTATGTTTGCTGCCTCCAGGGTGCTATGGGTGAAGCCATGTCACGCAGGATCCGCGGTGTGTTCAACGCTGCCAACTTCTGGGCCATTGTCCTCTACAATGTTCTTGCCCTGAACAGCTTGGAGTTTGCCAAGATGGTGGCCAGGAGACTGATCTTCAAAGGTGAGTAGGAAGGGAAAATAAATTATTATAGCATTTAAAAGAAGAGGTACACTTCTTTATTCATCCATCCCCCTCCCTCTTCTCTTGTGTTTGTCCTTTAGGCTTTCCTCTGTCCAGCCTCTCCGTGTTGCTTGTGACCTACTGTGGTGTGCAGCTGGTGAAGGAGAGGGAGCGACGACAAGCCCTTCTGGAGGATCCTGAGCCAGTAAAGCCAGTCGATGACGGCAAGCAGAAAGCAGAATAATGAGCTGGAGAAACAGAGTTTCACACACGTCACGTTCAACAGGCCCTCACGTGGTTCCTTCCTCCGCCTTGAGAACTGTAACAGAACCAGACTGTAACAGCCGGTCAACTCATATCACGTTCACGGAAGCGAAGCAATGTATTGAACTGTGAAATATCCTTAAGTGCACTTGCTGTAGATAATCGCCACGTCCTTTGGCACAAACTCACCGATGGTGCATTTTGTATTTGTACAAACATGTGAACAAAAGATTGTTTAACATATATTTAGCTTGCCAAACGAATGATGACGCTATACCTAACAGTATCTATAGGAATGTACGTTATTGCAAAGGTACAAAAACATTGTTTTGAAGTGCTTGTATTCTTGTTCAATTTTAGATTTTCTCAAATTTGGACATTCTTTATTATTTTCATTTTTTTTATTTGAATTAATTTTAGTAAGACTGTCTTAAGTTTACCAGAAATCACCAATCTTCACAATTTCTAATCATACCGAAAGCGCTACTGTTGCCGGGGTACTACAAATGGAGTGCAATAAAGAAAACAAACAAAGGGTGCTGTGGAGATGCTCCACAAAGCTTGCAGCTGATTGTCATGTACTATATTTGCTTTAATGTTACGAAGCAAAAATATCTATAATGATCTCTGTAATTGTTGAATTATTTGAATGTAGTTCAGTCACTGTATAGAGAGCCTTTCTCCACCATCATTGGGAGATTATTGGAGCTGGGGTATTTTACCATATCTTTTCTTCTACCCTCACTCACAAGGGGGATCAGTTTACAATGAAAGGCAACAGGCCCAGTGGGGAACATGGCGTTTTATCCTGTCTGTCATCAAAGTCTGCTGTGTGTTCTCTACGCATGAGGCAGGCACAGATCTCCTCACACACTGTATTTTCCCTTGAAATGTCTTCATTTCAAATGTTTGACTTGGAATAAAGTTTTGACTCAACCAGGAGTGACACACCAGCGGTGAGTTTGTTTCGTTGTAATGAATATGAGGTGGTAGCAGAGCTTGTTTGGATTAATGACCAGTTGCTGCTCCTCGACTATGGAACCATCTGCCACGACTCACCAGACAGGCCTCCAATCGATCTTTCTTTTTAAAGATCAACTCTTCAATCCAGCATCTTCGCCATATATATATATATATATATATAAATAAATATATATATATATATATATATATATATATATATATATATATATATATATATATATACATATATATATATATATATATATATGCTGTGTATTTCCCTCGCAGGTATTTATGGTGTTGTTATATACTTTGTGTACAGATTCTTACTGAAATAAATGTAGATGTGATGGAAAAGTTGAGTTGCCATGTCAAGTTGTGGCATCACAGGAAACTGCAGCCGGTTGGATGATAAGCCTTTAAAATGTACAAGATTTAGTGTTCCTCAGTGTGTGTGTGTGTGTGTGTGTGTGTGTGTGTGTGTGTGTGTGTGTGTGTGTGTGTGTGTGTGTGTGTGTGTGTGTGTGTGTGTGTGTGTGTGTGTGTGTGTGTGTGTGTGTGTGTGTGTGTGTGTGTGCAGCTCTCTAACAGCTACACTGGTATATTTCTATGAATGTTTGTTGTATATGCTTTTGGATCTTGTGTGATTTGTGTGTGTTATTTACTAAATAAAGAATAAATGTCACTATTGTGGCAACTAATGGGGATCTTAAAGTCAATAAACAGAAGCACTATCTGGCTGATGGTGTTTTGTTTTTTTTTAAACAAAAAAATATATAATTGTTGAAAAATTCTAAATTCAGCACATTATTTCTTATCTATTGTCTGTTACTGGAAGCTATAAATGGAAACACATCTAACAACAACAACACATACTTGTTTGATGGTGTAAACCTGACATTTTGCTAAAATCTTTAAAAAAAACAATTTCGTTATTTTATTATCATATGAGAAAAACATTTGCAGCTCTATACTCCAAATGCCCAATGTAACTTCTGACATTTCTCTGACTCCTAATTTCTACCACCAGATGTCAGTCTCGTTTATCACTTCGGAAGTTTAAAGTTTTGAACAATGGTCACACCTACAGCACAAGCAGTGCTACATTATCTCCTTTATTGCATTTGCAAATAATGTTGAAAACATCTTCACTTGATTCTTGATGAATTCTTTATGTTAATACTTAATTTAATCTGAAATTTGTTTATTATGATAATCTCAAGTGTTATGACTGTATGATAATAATTTGTATTGATGTCCCTATTATTTTTTTAAAATTATTTTCAAGTATGGCTTTTTTCCTTCTTTTTTTTTTTACAGTGAGACAATCTTTGGGGATTATAATGGAGGGAGAAATAACTTTATAGAGAAAGTAAATATATATCCATAACCAGAACACAAGTTTTAAGTGTAACTTCACAAATATTTAAGAAAGTTTATAATAAACATTACTCAAAGTGAGTTTTCCTAGAACCTGCCTTGGCCAGGTAACAGAATAAGTTTATTATATAACATGTTGGTTCTTCTGAAACTGCCGGTATCTTTATAAAGTTTGTCGCTCCACTGATAACATGAGTTTTGTGAACTGACCTGTAACAGGGTAGGGGACATATTCAAGTTCAAAAATAAAGTCAATATTGCAACAGTGTCTTGTATGATACCACGGTGATCAGTCTCAACAAACCTGTGTGGTGAGTTGTTCTGCTGGATTTAATAGTCCCCATCATGGATTCCTCAGCTTTGTGACGATCTTGCCTATAAATACCCCTGACTTAGGCCATGCCTGACAGCCACAGACAGCTGCTCCCACCAGACAACCAACCAGTGAAGAGTGCCCACAGCAATCTGAGCCGTCCCGTGAAACGCTGGTAGTCTCGCTCTCCCGTTCGTAGTAAGAAGGGAACCCACGAAACCCAACCGGCACAAGGCACCAGAACAAAATGGCTGCCATGACTATAGATCCAGCGGAGCAGCCTCGGATGTACCAGCAGACCCTGCTTCAGGATGGATTGTTTGACCTTCTGGAGAATGACAAGTTTGTGGACTGTGTCCTCAAAGTCCAGGACAAGGAGTTTCCCTGCCATCGCTTGGTGTTGGCAGCCAGCAGCCCTTTCTTCAAGGCCATGTTCCTGTCTGACCTGGAAGAAAGCAAAAAGAAGGAGATTGTCCTCAAAGATGTGGAGCCTGGCATCATGGGGATGATCCTGCGTTACTTGTACACGTCTGACATTAATCTGACAGAGCAGAATGTCCAGGATATATTCATGGTTGCGAACATGTACCAGATCCCTTCTATCTTCTCTGTATGTGTGTCCTATCTACAAGAGAAGATGGTGCTGGGCAACTGCCTGGCCATCTTCAGGCTGGGGTTGCTCCTCGATTGTCCCAGACTCGTTCTGACTGCTAAAGAGTTCATTTGTGAGCGCTACAACGTTGTTGTCAGAGATCAGGACTTTCTCCAGCTCGGCCCCAGTGAACTTGCTATGATCATCACTGCAGACTCGCTGAACGTTGAAAGGGAGGAGCTGGTGTTTGAATCCCTGATGGAGTGGGTAAAGTATGACGAGACAAACAGGGCCAAGGACCTGCCAGAGCTGCTGCACTGCATTCGTTTCAGACTTATACCTCTGGAGTACGTCAAAGACAAAGTGGAGCGTCATCAGTACATTCGGTTCAGCCAGGAGCTGAAGAAGGAGCTGGATCTGGTCAAGGACGCTCACAAAGGCCGGCTCCCCAAACCAAAGAAACCAGGGCATGACAGGGCCAATGGGGCAGAAGGGGGGGAGGAGGAGGAAGATGAGGAGGAAGAGGGTTACCTACCTGGCATTCTCAACAACAATCCTCGCTTTGGGATGTTTGAGACGGACCTGATACTCATGATCAGTAATACAGGGACAGTCGCCTATGAGCCAATAGGAAATGAGTGCTTTGTGGTGTCAGAATCCACAGAAATCCCCAAAAACCACAGCAGCCTGGTGACGTCGCAGAACCAGGTGTTTGTAGTTGGAGGACTTCTGTACAATGAAGACAACAAAGATGAGCCATTCAGCTCTTACTTCCTACAGGTAATTTTGCCATTGGGAAGAGTGTTAGTGACTCTTCAAGACCTGAAAACCAAGTTTACAGACTGATTCATGACCAGTTTCATTTGTTTTATCCATAGTTTGACCCAGTAAGCTCAGAGTGGTTAGGGATGCCCTCTCAGCCAAACCCTCGCTGTTTGTTCGGCCTGACAGAAGCTGGAAACTCCATCTTTGTTGTTGGAGGGAAGGAACTGAAGGAAGGAGAGCATGTGCTCGACTCAGTCATGATCTATGACAGACAGTAAGATTCTTTTTCTTCATTTGACATTGACCCATTGTGCATATTCTTGTTTTTAACCATTAAAACCTCCCGATCACCAATAAGGTGTCTTATTTGCATGTTGAATGACAGTCAATTCTTTTCTCAAACTGTCCTGTTAAACATAATTATTTCTCCTCAGTGTCATTGCTGCTTGGATCTAAACATCCATTCAGATTTATCATCAAGAGTTAGCCAGTTTCTGATGTTAAAACCATTTCCTCTGTGCACAGGTCATTCAAATGGGGAGAGTCCGACCCTCTGCCTTATGGAGTGTACAGCCACGGAGCTGTATCACACAAAGGTCTTGTCTACGTCATTGGAGGAAAGTCTGAAAGCAAGTAAGTGGTTGGCATGAGATAACTCATATTTCACCATTTGATTACACAACAAGGTTGCCTTTTTTTCAGCCATTTGCTGCATTGTTTCACTTTCCTTACCGAACACCAGTATTGTACTCCACTTCACGATGTGTGTTTTGTTTTTGTTTTTTTCATTTTGGAGGGCCAGATTTCACTTAGAGATAGATAAAACCAACCTGGAATTGTGTGATCCACAGAAGACACCTTAAAACTAATAGTAATGGTCAATGTTTAATGTTTCAAACACAAAACAATACATATAAGTGTTGAAAAGCATTATAAACTACAATCATAATTGCAACAATGTGTGTGTGTGTGTGTGTGTGTGTGTGTGTGTGTGTGTGTGTGTGTGTGTGTGTGTGTGTGTGTGTGTGTGTGTGTGTGTGTGTGTGTGTGTGTGTGTGTGTGTGTGTGTGTGTGTGTGTGTGTGTGTGTGTGTGTGTGTGTATAGAAAGTGTATGAGAAGAGTCTGCGTCTACGACCCCACTAAGTTTGAGTGGAAGGACCTGGCTCCTCTGAACACAGCCCGCTCTCTGTTTGGCATCACCGTCCACAATGACCAAATCTACGTGGTGACAGGCGTCACAGACTCGGGCCTCACCAACTCGGCGGAGGTCTATGATATTGCCACCAACAAGTGAGACAGCTGTTCATTTTTTTTTTATATGACTCACTTTATGTTCTTGTTATGAGCTGAAGCATCTGTCCACAGTAGTGAAATGACTCACTGAGTGTGAACAGCACATCATTAGATCATAAAAACGCTACTCGCTGCACTGGCGTTGGGGATCATGCCATTTCTTCGCTTTGTGTGTGTGTGTGTGTGTGTGTGTGTGTAGGTGGTCTGAGTTCACGGAGTTTCCTCAGGAGCGCAGTTCTCTCAACCTGATCTCAACGGGGGGGTTTCTGTATGCTGTGGGGGGCTTTGCCATGATGCCCACGGAAACCAGCGAGGAGCCCGTCCCTACAGAGATGACCGACATCTGGAGGTACATTGCACACTTCCACACAATAGGCAATTCCATTTGCTTAAGTAAGAAACAAAAACAAAAAATGTTTTGCTCCTCAATTTCAAAAATAAAATAAAATAAAATCTTGGGCATATAAAGGAACAGCAGTGTGAAATCACAGTTTAATTGATCTGTTAAAAGCACAAATGTGTCAGAAATGAGCGGCTAACCTAACCTCTGTCTAAAACGTACAGAAAACTAACAAGCCTGAACTGATCTCAGAAATGTAAATACTCATAAAGGCTATGCCCACTATGCTTATACATCTCCAAATGTATTTGATCTTTTTCACCTTTAAACGGTTCTCTCTTTGCACCACTGTCATATTATTATCATAGAAAACTAGAAAATGAAACATAAGATTAGAGCTGTGAACATAAGACCACACTGTCACATTTGAAATGACCATAATCAGATGGTATTTAGATTTTCTGTTTTTCTAATCTTAATGGATTTTGAGAGTACCCACAGCTAATGGATGTATATTTCCAACAGATATGATGAAGTGGAGAAGAGCTGGAATGGGATTCTGCGTGAGATCAGCTATGCGGAGGGAGCCACAGTTCTTCCAGTGCGTCTCAACACTCTGCGTTTCACCAAGTTGTAGCTGAAGTTCATTCGCCAAGTGATAAAAAATGTCCCATTGTCATTAAAGTGAGTGATTATGACGTTATTACACCCAGATTTATGGAGAATTCAAGATGTTTTAGTATGATGTTTTGGTATGACAGCAGCATTTAGTTTCTGTAAAATAGAACAAACAATTGTCATGTAATCAGCGTCACGATGTTTTATTTCATACTTCACAGCAGGGGGAGACAAATGCATGTTAAGTCAAAATGCTGATTAAAGAAATCAGGATATTTATTTAATAATTAAAAAAAAAAACTCCACTTTGTACCTCTATTTTGTTATATTATTTCATGCGGTTATTACCTGCAATGTTGTATTAAAAAAAAAATAAACAAATACAGATCATGGATGTTCATTTTACTTTTGGCCATGTGCCTCATAGTTTTAATAGAAACTTTACTAGAGCCGTACTCACAGTGCAAATGGCTTTTATTTGTCTTGATTTGACATGTTGTTTAATGACATCTTAACACCTCACTCCACATACTGTACAGTACAACACATTGACATGGCAACAAATGTGAGACACTTTGTCAATTTCATGTTGACATTATGCAAATACCACGAGAGAGGACCGTAGCCTTGAATGTAAACATAGGTTTCCAGTTGACACCTGAGCACTGAACATATCACCATGAAGCACATAATAAAATATGTCTGTATCCATATTTACAGCCTAACATTAAATACAGCGAGGGCAGTGTGTGTGACATTGCAGCCTGAGGTACGTTCCATTAGTCTGACTTCAGTTTCAGTTTTACGCACACGGGCACAACGGCGACGGGAACAGAAGACTAAATTCCAACATGATCCACGTGAACAATCACACTGTCACCATTTGCACACACAAACACGTCGACAGTGTGCCTTCATACACATGTTTGAAAACATTGTTCACCATCGATCACGACTCGATTAGCGTCCACGCAGCACTTTGAGTTTGATGCCAAAAGTAATGTTTATCAGGTTAGATATTCGTCAAAGCTTTCTATTTGGACTAAACGAAACGGAAACGTCCTCATTTTTGAGGTTATCCTGCTACGCCCATGCCATCTTTTGCCAACGCTGTTGTTTTGATCCGTTTCTGACATGAGAAGGAAAGTTTACAACATCGACGTACGAAATTTGATGAAAAGTCCCTACAGATTCCCCCCCCTCATGAAAATTGTTGGCACTGGAGATGTTTCAAACCCATTAATATTTACAGGCTATTTATTACCGCCTACAAATTTATGTCTCCTGGCCTGGTCATGAATAACTGGGGAGTGGGAGAGTTCTGACTCAGAAAAATAAACAGATGTTGATGTCACTGACCATATCAGCTTTTTTGACATCCACATGAGAAATAGTATTTCTAAATGATAGAATCCATCCTGTAATAATAATTCATCTTATCATAGAATCCGATTTTAATAGCCTAGCCTGTAAAGCTTAGCCACCTACAAAAAAAACAGCAGTGATTGTGGAGTGTATTCATCATATTGACCAAACAATAAGAATTTAATTTGTGCTTTAATATAATTAGGTGTTAACAGCATTCTCTTGTCTTTTTTGTGGATTGTTTTGCTGTTTCTTGTCGTCATGTGAATGCTCCCAAAGTGGGACTTTCCAAACTGTTCCTAACTGCATGAATGCACAATTTCACTCAGGACATCACAGCTTGTATCTCAGTTAAAGCAAATGTCAGGGAAATTTGGCAAAAGTAGTTATTTTGATCCAAACAATTGTATTTTCTCGACACCTAACCAAACCAGGTTGGTACCTAAACTTACTATTAATTTTCTATAGCTTTCAGGGGCTCCCTTGTAAGGTCAACAACACTCGATTATGTAATCCCTCTCTGTTGCAGCCTGAGCTATTCAGGGTTGAGGGCCTTGCTCATGGAGCCACAGTCGGCCTCAAACCAGTGAATGTCTCGTCACAACTTCACTTCCCGAGCCGTCAGGCCACAACAATCCATAAAGCATGAATACATTAATTGATAATATTATCAGGAATAAAGTAATGATGCCTCTCGCTATTTAGAAATGTAACAAAACATTAATTTTTTTTTTTTTTTCTGGAGAATCGGGTCAACTGGAAGACATTTTTCCTGTTATCCCGGACGCTTCATCAGTCCGTGCTGCTTTCCTTGACGAGGCTGGCTACTCCTTTGTCGAGCTAAGTGATGCCTCTTACCTGGACAAATGACAACATGCATAGACATGGCACCGGAGAGCCTCTTCATGTTTTATGTGCTGTCCTGCTCCCAGCAGCTCAGTTCAATTGAATGAGTAATCATATTGAGTTGCAGGAGCCTGACAACAACCCTTTCATTTGCTAAATATGTAACACATGCAAATCAGTTGAGTGAGCACACTATGGTGAGCAAATGTGACTGAGATTGCATATGTAAAATGTGAAACCAGCACATGGCAATGAAAAGTGGCCCAACCTTCTTACTTTAGTCAGCTAAACTTGTCGGAAGGAGAAGAGAAGAGAAGAGAAGAGAAGAGAAGAGAAGAGAAGAGAAGAGAAGAGAAGAGAAGAGAAGAGAAGAGAAGAGAAGAGAAGAGAAGAGAAGCAGTGGAATGAGCTGTCCAGTTAATGGAAGTTAGTTATTGTTACCGCATATGTATTTACAAATATGTGTACTGTGGACTAAGTGAGCACATCTGCTATATCTGTTAGGAAATCAGGCACCCAAGATAAAAGACCCTGAAATCTGAGATAACATTTTTATGAGCTGAAGCTTCAGTCTTTTCTCTGGAATGTAACTCGACAGTAAATTCAACGGAGTGTATTCCTCATATAAAACTGTCGTCGACAGGACAGGAACATCCAGTACTTGGTTTAATCCATAGATTTTTTTTTTCTTCCCCTCACGACTCCCATTCAAGACAGCCCAACACTGTCATTTCCAATGGTCCCCAAAGCAACGTGAGCTATTAGGTTAAGTGGTTGGAGTCCTCTTGTATAACACGCCCTTTTAATAAACATCTTGTTTCTTATAGGATGCTGCTTGTATCTGGCTTTATCCAATCTTTCACTTAACATCATGGAAAATGCCCAGCCAAGAGTCCCTGTTCTTTTTCCCTCACTCCACCGATAATAGTGTTGTGAAAGACCTTTTGGCCTGCAGTAAATGGAGCCTTAGATTGCATGCATCTTCCCAGCAGCGAGTTTGACTTGGCTCATCTTCGTGATTTCAACGAAGCATTAATACTGGAAAACGAGCTAATCTCTTTGTCTATACATCTTTGCAATACTGGCCTCCATCACGTACCTACCTGTCTCTGCAGTCAACCTCCACTATTGTGAAAATAGCTCCGTACTCAAAGGCTAACCGAAATGTTCCTTTTTTTCTTTTTTTTTTTAACGTTTCCATACTGGTTATACGTAGATGCCGTTTCAAGCTGGCTTCTGGTCATTTTTGACTGCTAATTTATTTGCAGCAAAAAAAATATAAGCTTCAATATAAAAAACATTTATCTGAACCTTAGTAGCCAATATCCATTGGATTGCAACCGTGCACGACCAGCCACACATCCAGCGCACGGAGGCTGTCAGATAGTGGAGAGGTGCTCCTGACATGCAGATGTCCGCCGTGTGGTGGGGCTGCTCTTGGTCAGCATGGTGATCTGAGTACTGAAGTTGTTACCGTTGCTCCCTATGGAGGGTTGCTGGTACTTAGTGTCTGCACCCAGGAACCTCTGCAGCATCCATCTGCGCCATTTACGCTTAATCTCTGATTGTACCTGCGGGAGACATGGAGAGGTAGATAAACACAATATGAAGTGTGTGTGTGTGTGTGTATGGGGAGGGGGTGTTTAAGAGCATAGGGAACACAGCAGGTTGAGTTAAAATGAGACTACAGGACTGAAAAGGACAGTAAATAGCTTTAAGACCTGTGTGTTTTGCTTTAAATTGCCTACCTCTCCATTCAAAAAGCAGTACAGGACCGCGACGACAAAACCCTGTTGAAAGAAAGAAGAAATGCAGCGCTGCATAAGAGTCGCTGCTACAAAGCAACAACAGTGTGATAGCACAGCCGGGGAAACACTCAAAATATTTGTAAATGAATAATGACGGTAAGATTACAACCGACGTCGTGCTCAGACAGGATTTTCATCATTTTGATCTCTGGGAAATTCTGGGAAAGCACGAGATATCACTCTGAGCTAAAACCGGTATAAATTAAGAAAACTTTCCATTGCCAGATTTCTATTCTTGCACTTTGCACTCAGTGTTACCATTCAATTTAAATCTCTATAAATCAGCAAAGTCATTATTCAAGCATTGAAAATGAAACGTCAACCAAACTGACCATTCATTTGCTTAATCAGACAAGCTGTCATCATCAATGCCAAACTGTTTTCATCTAACTTTGGAGGCAAATAAAACAGACTTTTTTTTTTTTTTTTTACTTCTGTTGGTTGTATGGTTACATGCTGGACATGACACAAGTTCTGCCTCTGACTGACATTTATCAAGAGTAGCCGATGTGCCTCATTGTCGAGTGACGTTACCTGAAATGAGCCCAGAATCAGATCGAACACCATCCTCACTTGTCGGTGTATGTGGTCGGGGATGAAGGCAAAAATGATGTAATTGACACCAAAGAGTGGTATCAGCAAGAGTGTGGATTTCGCCAGCCTCCTGAAACAGAAGAACACTGAACAGTGAAGAGAAGGCTTGACGAAATCCAGACAAACTCAAACCAAAGCTGTATTTGTCCCGAAGCTCTTGCTCAACACCAAAATGTATCCACAGGGGGGGAAAAGTAATCCATTATGTCACCTGATAAGAAACGGCTGAAACTCAGAAATGCCAGAAATGTTGACAGTCATGGCACTGAAAACCTACGAGTACTGATTGGATTCCTTTCTCCCGATGTCAGGACAGTTCATCTTCTGTCGCAAAATCCGGATGATACACATGAAGAGAAAAAAGTTCACCTAACATGAGAGTAGTGTTAGTATCAAATTACACACAGCGAGTATGAGAGGACGTATTTGAGAAGCTCTGGTGTAACTCACAAGTATAGTGACTAAAATGGGTGTTTTGATGATCCACCATGGACTGTCATCAATGATTTCCCAGCATCTGATATCAGACGGGAAACACAAAAGTGATTCTACAAAAAAATAAATCTCAGAAGAAGCAAAACATTTAAAGTGTGCTAAGATGATTAAAGATTTGAATTGTTGTATTGGGAGCAATTTTACCTATGTGCAAATACAGTATCTACATTTCAATCATTCAAAAAATAAAGAAGAATTTCAGATCTCAAGAAGATTGTACTTATATTCTTAAATAACAACACTCCTCATTTTATTTGTATCAAATATGGCATTAAAGAGACGTGCCCCATAAACTTTAATGTGGTTCTGTCTTTTCATTATTCTGTTTTAATAAATGATGAATAGCTCATTAATTTCAATATCCCGCGGTGGGTGTGAACAATAAGAAATACCCGCATGACTGTAATTCAGCCGTGTTTAGTTAAACATTTATGACTATTTCATCAAGCGTGCAATTGTATTCATTGTAGTAGCAATTTTATCCTGTGTTTCATTTGGTTCACTTCATTGTGCACTCACACAGGAAAGTCAATAAACACTGTCTATTCTTGTTGCTCACACAAAATCATAAATATACATAAAATTGTTTACGTGTAGTATAACATGGTTCTTTTTTTAACTGCAAATTATTAATGAGTAGTTGAATTATAACTTCTGACTGATATTAGATTAATATTTGGACTGAAAATGTGCTTTAAACATAAATAATAAAATTTTTATGCAGTTTTAGTGATCATATGTTCCAAACAAAATCTAAACAGAGTCAATTTAGCCTGAAATGACACAGTTGGAAATGATAAAGTCATCTAAATCAGTGAGATTAAAACAAGAACAATAGATGTCTCACCCCGGGTGATTTAGATAAGCCTTTGTAATCACCCATGCAGAGATAAAGACAGCCGGAGCCCCTGCAAACATATAAGACAGACATAATTGGCTGTAACATGTGTCATTCAAATAAAATAACGGTCTAAACCGTGTTCAAGTAAACATTGCGGCAACTTGGCAAGGTTAACCTTGCACATGTATACACTGTGCAATATTGTTCGCAGACAAAGCAGTATTGCATTCTGAGTAGCTTTTCTGTTTTCAAAGAATTTTATAAGCTGGATGGAAATAATATTGGTTCAATTGTCTACTTCAATAAATTACTGTTCTTGCTGGGTGACACGGTTCAGTCCAATGGATGAAGTTTATTGATGAATAATGACGAGAGAAAAAACATGGAGATTAAACGTGCATTCAAAAGTGTTGGCATGGTAAACAGATTGTCTGTTTGTTCTGAAGATGAAAGCACTCAAGGGTTCATGAGTATGAATACCCTCTTCAGAGGCTTGCTGAGAAATGGAAAGCATCTATTTTCTAATGTACAAAGTTCAAGAGTACTTGTTTGATCTCTTAGCTCAAGATGTACTCTATTATATCCTGCCATTTTATGTCCGCAAATAAATTCTTAAAGCGGTTTGCTGTTTGGATTTGAATGACAACAAGAGCAGAGTGCCACCTGCCTGCTTCTGCTCATCTCACAAGGAACCATTCATATGCAAATCAAGAGCCTCAGTGTATTCCTAAAACATATGCGTGTGTAAAATCTCACTCATAAACCCATTTACATATGGTCATATAAGTTACTACTGTGGTAGCACGGAGTAAACAACACATCTGATGTATGTCTCACTGGAATACTCCCAAATACTGAGAGACATGGATTCTTGATAAATGAGACTCTAGAGACCATCAGTATTTATGGATGTTTGGTACAGTGGCTTCCACGTACCCCAACCAATAAGGATGTACCACCAGAAGTACTTCCTCTCGGAGAAGAAGGAGACGGCTAACAGAGCGTGGAGATAGAGGCCCTCCACCAGTAGCCAGAAGTAGCTCGCCATGATCCCATACTGGAAGAAGACCACCACCACCTTGCAGCCCATCTACAACACATTTGCATGTTAATGAGTTTTTGTATCGTCAACAAATGGAGACGGATGCATTTCTAAAACAATTCAAACGGTGCAAACAACTTCTGTTAGCGGTGAATGAGGCGACACAGTGAATATCTTATTAGATTATGCATAATAGATATCGATGAGTCACTCGGAAGAAACCAATCTGTTAGAATTGACAATTCACCACGCAAAGCCCGCACTGACAGGTGAGTCCGTGAGCACGAGCATAACATAAGCAGAGCTGCGGCTCAGGTTTCCATGCACGTTTAGCAATAATACATAATAATCCACATTTGGTGTATGTTGAGAGCTGAATATATGTGAACGTCCTCAAACAACAAAACTGAAGAACTTTCTGTTGATCACTCGATCGATACATAGTTGCAAAGACCCTCGGTTCCAGGTTCACCACCGCCCTCCCAAGGATGTTGTCTTTGTTGTGTGAGGCAAACTGGTGATTCTAAAATGGACTTGCGTGTGTGCAAGTGCAGTTGTCTGTGTGGCAGACTGGTGACTCGTCCAGGATGAACTTTGACTTTTCCCCAACTATCAGCTGGTCAAATACTGGCCCTTCATATTTTCAACATCTCTCTGCTGCAGAACACCTGGATGTAACGTGGCTCACCATCAGGCTTTCATTGACAAATACATTCGATTCTGGTGTTGCAGCAGGAAGACAATAAAAAATGCAGCACGTTGGCCTTAACAGGGCCTGGATTGGACACACTGGCTTTACTAATTTGGACTTATGCACGCAATTCTTCGTTATGAGCCAAATGTTAGGGTGAAATCACATTGCAACCAGTTCCAAAGCAAAAACACACAAATACAGAAAACGATTATGAAGGGAGGGATTAAATAATGTCAGTTTTAAAGCCTTAAAGGCTCGAATTAACGTCATTTGGTCACAGTTTAATGAGAGGTGATAATGGTGTAAACAAACCGGAAGCATATAATGAACCATTGTTGAGCTCACTCTTTCATTTTATTATAAAGCAATATCTGGCTTGATTTAGCTGAGCAGTGCAAATAAGAATATGCCTTGAGAAAAATTGCTGTATTCGGATGTTTGGATGTTCAGTCAAATAATGAGGGAACAGCAAACACATTAAGACACAAACACACTTTGGTTAGGAGAAAATAGTGGTTTCTCTTGGAAGATAGACTTTATATCACTGGCTCATTGTAACGATGGCAAAATGCAGTTAACATCGTCTTGTAGTTGCTAAACTGAAGGCAAGAAAAGTTTGAGGTTCAAGAAAATGACGTCCATCACTTCCATTCATTCATTTTGTTATTTGACTCTCCATATGTAAATCCAACCCTGCTCCAAAACAGCCTTTTTTTTCACATTCATCTAACATATTTCTACACAAGTTGCAATCATCATATAAAATTCACGTCCTGTCCCTGTCCTGGACTCGAGAGCGATTCAGTTGGTCTGATAACGTACAGACATGCTGTTTTTAAATTGATCACTAATGAACCAGCAGCAGATTTAACTAATTATTAAAGCAGCAAAGCCAGAAATATTCAGCTTTATACGTTCTGACTGGCAATTGTAAAACGAGCTTGTCCTGTCTCGAGTAATGTGGATTCAGGCTGTGGGTTTTATATTTAACCGGCTGATATGAGAGCAGTATCAGTCTTTATGTCTCACATAGATATTAAGCAGAATCAGAAGCTTTAACACTGAAGCGAAGTGAGTCTGTGCTCCACTGCACTTTGCGTCACTCTTAACTTGCATCAGAAATAAACACAATAGGGCCATTGGTACATGTGCAAATACTTACGCCAATGCAAGTTTAGTTCTAATCCTGTGACATTAAACAATTCTGTCATTCAATTCAAAGTTTTTCGGTGGGAAGTTTAATATTTAACAATCTGCAACTATTGTAAATTCTTTGACCGAGCGATGCTGGGACTTTCTACCAATACATTTAAAGGGAACATACTGAAGGTGCTGGATGTATTTACATTAAGATCAATCTGAGGGGGAAAAAAGCTCATAGTTTATTAATATCCGGCTTCTCAAGTTGAAAAAAAAAGATGAGAGATTTATAAACTGCGTTTGGGGCAGGACGGGCTGTAAACCCTGAAGAGGAAATATCAGTACTTATCCGTTAACAATCAGCAGTCACACACAGAGGGCTAAAGCAGGTGATTTACTGTCTGCTGATCTCACCCTCGAGTGATAAAGCTGTGGATTAAGCCAGAACAAGAGCTGAGAAAACAACACTGACGTTGATGACTTGATCAAGTATAAAACTACATTTACATGAAGCCGTGGTGATATCCAACGCCTTATCTTAACTTGACGTTTATATTACGGCTGTGATCTTAGATAAAGGGAATAAACCTGGACATCAGAGCTATGAATGTGATTTGCGAACGCTGTCGGCAGTTCAGGCTTAATGCTCAGCAAACAGGAACTCTCACAACATCCTGCTGGACGTTCGAATGTGGAAACACTATCCCAGGAGGAGAAAAGACTCAGTAAACACTGCTACACCCAAAATGTTAAGTAAACGCCAAAACAATCCGTTTGAGACGGCGACGTACGAGCGCGCACCTGCTCAGGTAAGAACAGAAAGAAGGAAAGTGGAGAAAAGAAAAAAAAATGCAAGTACAAACTGTACAAACTCACAAACAGATCCGGCATGTTGATAAGGCAGAAATATGAGACAACAGGAGACTTACGGGTGACTGGCAGTTCTGTGTCTCTCCCACATCATAGAGAACCACGTCCTTGATGAACACAGTCACTGCCTTCAGTATGAAAGACACAAAGAGATGCATGTGGATGTAGTTTCTTGTGCAGTGCAGCTTCCTGCAGAAAGATACAAGAAGACGCTTCAGTTTCCAAATTGGAAATAATTCCTCTGTGAATTCCTCTACATTAATAAAGAATTGGATGATTTTTTTAATTGAACCTATGCAGACAAAATGTCCCAAAAGGAGGTAATCACAGACGACAAGTAAATACTGACCCTAAAAACAATAATCCCAAAAACATCATTGATAGAATTTTTTTTCTCTTCTCTTCTATTCTATACTATCCTATCCTATTCTGTTCTTTTCTATTCTATTCTATTCTAGTCGAGTCTAGTAGAGTCTAGTCTGTTGAATCATTGATTAATAGATTGATTGATAGATAGATAGATTGCTAATTTAAAGCAAATTATAATATATAACAAACACCTCTGAATATCTGCGCTGGGTATTTGTTTCAAAATACAAATGAGTGTTTCAGGGTTTCAGAATGTAGATTTTCTTCCCTGCGTGTGCATTCAAACCAATGTTTTCCTGCGGAGCTGCCAACGTGGGGTGAATTGTTGTAAACCATCAGTAGGAGTCATGGTGCGACAACACTGTATCTACTGGCTGCTTCCTGCCTCTCTGCTCCAAAAAGTCAAAGTATTGACATTTTATAGCCCCAAGACGTAAACACATCCCCTATTTATTGGCCTCGTGGCAGACAAACATTCCCCATGCAGCTGTTTGTATTCTGCTTATGTTATCTTCTTCTGTGACCTCCTGCCCGGAGATCAAGCAGGACTCTCCTGCAAACAACGGCAGCCACTCGAAGGGCTCCGACTTCTGATGGATCGACTTTGCAGCTGCTCGCACAAGACTGCTCAGAGATGTTGACACGGATGAGATCAGGGTTTCATGACTCACCTCACAAAATCTGGTGAGATGATGCAGCGAAAAACATTGTATCATTCCTATCCCACTTCAATAACATCACCCGAGCAGCTTTCTTCCACCTCAGGAACGTCCACCTAACAGCACTGCCACCACAAGGCTGGACTATTGTAATTCCCTTTTCCATGGCCTTCCACAAAATAAAAACCCTCCATAAGCTCCAACTCATACAAAACTCAGCTGCGCAGGATCATTACTGGACCCCCACTCCACTCACCACATCACCCCCGTGCTCCAGCAGCTCCACTGGCTCCTGGTTCACCAACACATTGATTGGTACTCTTATTCTTATTCTTATTCTCATTCTCATTCTCATTCTCATTCTCATTCTCATTCTCATTCTTATTCTTATTCTCATTACAGCCTCTATTAAACATGTAAACGTGTAAAATGAGGTGAACAGTTTTATTGGTCGACATGATGGACAAAAGGTGTTTGCTTGCTTTAACGCAGAGACATTAGAAAAGCACTTTGAAGAGTGTCCTTACGGGAAGAGACAGAGTATGACGATGGCCACAGTCAGACACATGAGCGACACGCTGTGACCGATGGTGTAACCCACTTTGATGGCGTCGAGGAATTCTCCCTGCAACATATATTTAAATATACCGTGTGAAAAACAAGCAAAACAAAAAAAAAAGTTCATCTGGATTGAGTTTGACTTTTGACACAAAAAAATCACAAGCAAAAGAAATCCAGCTGGAAGAGATTCAAACGCTTGTTGTCATACTGACTGTATCCTCATCCATCGTGCCGTTGGGATTGTATCCACAGTCCAGTGTGTAGGAGTTGATGCTGATCGGGGTCCATCCATGCTCCGTGCAGGTCTTGGAAAGGTTACCTAATGAGGCGAAGGGCAAAAGTGAACATGGCTCTACAAAACCGCATTGCAATGTTGGCTTCAGTGAGTTTCATGTCCAACAGCCTGCCTGTGTGTGTGTTGAGCGGGTAGCCTGCATGAGCCGCACGGCAAATACTAACTCCACATTTACTCACACTTAATTATGTCATGCAGTGATGTATAGGTCTCACTGGAGTAGTCCCACTAAAAAGCAGTGGAAGGAATGACTGAAGGGGATCAGTTGTCCAACTGGCTCAGAGATGCTTGTTCCCATGTGGATGTGTGTCTCTTAATTATATACACACACACTCCAGAGGGTATATTTCTATATTTTCTCTCTGGCTTGCCCCGAGGGGGGGTCAGGGGTGAAAGATCAAAGTGCACGAGACTGAACATTAAGAGAAAAGAGGGCGCTTTCATAAACAAGTAGGGTCGCGTCCAGCAGATCGTCAGAGGTGGCAAAGTACAAATATGTCCAACAAAAAAAGAACATTCACTATCGTAAGAAGCTGGAAATATGCTGAACGCACTTTGAAGGAGATTTTACTGGGCGCTTCTGTTATTGGGTTTTCTCATATAAGGAATGAGCCGCTGCGATAAATGGCCTTGTTATGTGGTTAATCTTTAGCCCTCTACAACAAAAAAATGCGTGTTTATTTTTATCTCTGTACGCACTGATGGATGAAGCATAGAGAGAGATCCAGTTTCAATAGTTTGAATTTACATTGAAAACTTAATTTGAATGAAAACAGATCATGATGAAAAAGACACTGTGTTTGGTCTGAGTGGTGAGCAACTGATATAACTGAAATTGGTTTTTTTTGTTTGTTTTTTTTGGAAAACTCAAAACTGAAGGCATCTGTCTTAAGAGAGTCTAAGAGACATTACACACCCCGGTAGCTGCAGATCAATAGAAAAGAAAAGAAATACATCAGAGAGCAGTAAGAGCTCTCTTGAGCACTGGAAACGAGAACACGATAAAATCCAGTAAGCTGGAGCTCAGCAGGACAAATCTTTGTGACATCTCTGTGGAGCACTTCTACAGAAGTCCAAATACCAATGACAACAAAAAAAAAGCGAGAGATTTAAGTGCAAGAAAGTAAAAATGTAGTCTTGGACTCATTAGAGTCGGGGCTGGGAGGAAGGTTGGTGGGCGAGCAAGGGGCAAGACGAGTTCTACATAAGTAGATCTGAGAGTTGTGGTGCGACATCGACAGGTTATCTTTATTAATACATTATTCATTTACTTATTTATTTATTTATTTATCTATTTAACACATGTCTTTAATTTCACACCTTCCCGGTTGGTTTTATGTGGATGTTTGGGGAAACGTGGCTATTTAGAGGCAAGATTAATGAAAGTGTATGCCAACATTCATGAGGCATATCTCATAGGCAGCAGATCGACAGCTGTGTGATTTTGATTAGTCTTCTTGTTGCGTGAAGCCTATCCATAGTGTTTTCCTCACCTGTTATCTTCGCGACGAAGAAAAACAATAAAATACCTGTGCATATTGGTGACAAATTAATGCGCGTGCTGCTTGCAGAATTCTAAATGGAGGACATTCCTCACATTTCCAAACCGTATCGCTCTATCAAATCAAGACCAAGTTGGGAAATGACCAACAATCCAAAGTCTTAGAACGTATTTGGCATCGAAATTTTGGTCAGCTGTCAAATACCTGCGTGGCGCACTGCGGAGAAGACGAAGGCTTAGCTTCCTTAAACAATATGACAAGACACAAAGGCAAAGAGGCGAAGATAAGCCCCTGCTGTTTCAGCCCATGCCACCACTGGATTTGGCTTGTTTGAGGGATTGCCAGAAGAATGCTTTCATCATCCCACAAAACATGACTGCAAGGGTTTTCACTGCAGCAGCGAGGAGAACTCGAATGAGCTCGTCACTCCATAATAATCTTTTTTTTTTTTTGGGGGGGGGGGGGGGCTTTTCTCCGTCAATGTCTTCCTCCCATAGATGCAAATGTTTTATCTTTTCTAATTATATCTTGGCGGATGAACCATCCGCCGTGTATTCTGTCGGCTCCAAATGCACTGAATACTCCAGCCTGAAGGTGAAAGCATTGACACGGCCAGGCACTCTGTCACTCTGCGCCTGCAGAGAGGGTGAGTCTCCTGTGTTGTTAAAGGAGATGAATAACTGTGTGTTTGTGTTAGGCCGACTAGGTAAAGAGTTCATGAGAATGGCAAACTCTATCTCAACTAAATTTATGACTTGGCCTCCGAATCGCCGTGGCGCCACGTTTCGTAATGCTGTTTTTTTGTGAGTGGGGCTAATAAAAAATGAATGGCTCGGGATGTGTCAATAAGCACGGTCTGTCGAAACTCTTTTGAAATGTAAATCTAAAGTTTAGTTAAAATACGTTCACGGCGTGGGAGCAGCATTGAAAAGTGTCAAACTTATTTTGGGATTCGATTTGGGTTTTTTTATTCATGAATTTACAGAGACAAAGCCACACAAACACAACTGTTTTTGCTTGTTTCTATAAGGCTCAAATTAGGTTCTCAATATGTTGCCATGGATAATTCATTTATCGTCCTTTACCTGAGTCCATTTTCAACAGATTTAATCAGTGAAACCTGCACCGACGAGCTGATGTATTGCATTATTGATATCACGCACATCAGTGCAGCAGTCATCACTTATAACCACTTCTCCTTTTAGTTTCGGCCCCTGGGCCTCATCCTGGTCTCTGCTCAGCCTGCAGGGCCTATGAACCCATGACATGTCAATGAAATATACCTCATCTGCCTCCAAGCACACAAATCAAGTCTTTCTGCATTTGTCCCCTTCTCTTTTCTCTGGAGGGCTACCCCCCCTCCCCCCAGGTCACAGTATCTCCCATCTGGGTCACACCACAGCTTCCCACACAGCCCGTCTTCTCCGCACAGAGCCTTCACATGCTGCTGATGAATATCTGCTTCGAGACCCTCTCATGTCCCGGATTTGATCGGGGGGGGGGGCACTGGCTCCATTACAGCAACTGGAGCCGTTTCACTCAGTCCACATTGGAGCTCAACATAGTTCAGCTTAGAAGCACTGTAATCACTAACAGCTGAAATTTGCAACCTTCCACTTGATCAAAGGTAGCAGAGGTGACGGAACATCTAGTGCTGCATTTGCGTCTCGCTGGAAGAGAGAGGGGGGGGGGGGGGGGGGGGGGTGGGGGAACCCTGACGGACAAGGTATGCTCGGCATGATCAAAGGCAAGAACATGCCTGATCGACATTTTCTAATAAACCATGTTTGATGTATTGTGGAAGTGGTGGATGTATGCATATTTGGCTCATTAGTTTCTACATGCTATGTAATTTTGATTAGTAACGTCCCTTGTCTGACTCTATTAAACCAACAGCAACAACAAAAACCCTGCATGTCAAAAATGCAGGATTGTCGTCACAGTACATTGAGCTGAAAAAGGGCTTAGCACTTTTTTTTTTTTTGGGGGGGGGGGGGGGGGTTACTGCACAGGTGAGTACATAAAGCCCTCAAATACAAAGATTAACTATTTCTTTTGAAATTGAATAAAGCTTTAGAGAGCCATGTCTGTTTATTTTTTTTTCTTTTAATTTAAATCAGCTTGTAATAGTTCTCTAAGATTAACGATGAAATTGAGGATTTCCTCCAAATTGACTGAAAACACACCAACTTTGTCAACTCCTACGCCACAATTAGACTGAGCAGGGTTGGTTTGGTACTCGGTGACAAAATGAGATGTGCAGGAGTCTCACAAGGGAATGCCAAGAACTACAAACACATTGCAACGCCGCCAGTGAAATCTCCCGAACAGCCGACACCTCCATTCTTAATTAACACCGTTTCCCTCTGAGGCTTTCACGGATTAAAAGACGGACAAACAAATATAATGCCTCTTTGATGGTTGGATGGGAAGCTGTTTTTATTCTGTACGACTGTATCGGGTTGAAGTTTTTCTGTAATGTTTATGATTTACAACACAGTCTGTCGAAAACAGGTCATTATAATGGACCTGTATGCATCGTGGGTATGAGCCACAGGGAGGTGGTGCATCACTTTAATAGTTCCTATTTGTAGTCTCGTATATGAAATATAAGGAAACTGACATCAGAAGCAGGGAACAATAGTAAAATGGAGGTCGAAGGATGATTAATATGTATTGCAGCATCTCTGTCTTTTGTTTTCTTTCTTTGAAAGTGTGAATCATAACGCCTTCTTCCAGGACTAGTCGTCCTCATTGAATTTCATATCGACCAACATATGGATGAAGGATTGGCAAAAGGAGATATATTGTCATCGCTGAAACTGTTTTTTGTTTTTTTTGCCTCTAAAGATAACTTGTATATGACTTGTTCGTTCCTTTTTCTTCTTGACAGTAGCAGCTATATGATAGATGTTTGAACACTTCAGATCAATCCACTGTTTGGACACTCGGTATGAATACAAGCTTCACCCACAACATGTTCCACGTTATTAAGTCCAGAGGGGAAGTGTTGGCAAACATTGGCGGCCAGTCTAGTTTGAAAAGGATTACGATTCTGCAGAAGTCATATTTCCACAGGAGGGATCTAAGTCAGTTGTTTATTCTCCGCTGTGCATCTCACCTGAGATTCCAGGAGAAATATTTTTCTGTAAATTACCGACACTTTAAGTCTCTACTTTCCTCAATTTGTTACATTCAGGGAAATACTGTATTTGGTTGTTTTTTTTAACATTATGCATTTATTTACTATAACTGGTGTTTAGATCCACTGAGGCCAGGGCCCACAATTTGTAAATTCTTGAACTAAAGTGGTCAGTCGACTCAACAAACAGTTTTACTAAGGAAAAAAAAACCCTACAGTATTGATAGTTATAGTTTATGTGTTTCTTTATCAAACCAGTCTCCTACTGTTGTAGACCTTGCTCTATTTCTGACTCTACCACCTTTCTCTATTCTTAATGTCAAAATGTAAACGCCATAGTTTATTTAGATATTTCATCTAAAGCATCAGCGGGTGTCAAAGACACATGAATACTTCAATTTGAATAATCTCTTTTTTAATGTTTACATAAAATAGAAATAGAAAATATTGTTCTGACTTTCGCTCTCTGACCTGCCAGCCCATAATTCATAGTCCGTAATAATAAAGTTGACGCTTACGTGGAGTCACATCCCCGGAGAAGTAAAAGAAGTATTTCGGGCAGGGGATGGTAACCACCTCTCCAACGTCGGCGCTGGGCCAGCAGGTGATCTTGTCCCAGGTCCCATTGCAACCTGAGGGAGAAACGCAGAGACAAAAGGCAGCTCGTCACATGTCAAACAAAGGAAAATTCCCCCAAAATTCTTTGAAAGATTCACATAAAATAAAGGAGGTTTCCTTTATGGAGGACACAGGAGCTCTCATGGCAGCCGCACTGTGTTGAGCTCAGGCCAGCATTTGGGTTCATAACAGCAGATGACCCGTGTTAACGTACTGCCTCCATGACTAATAAAACAGAAAACAGCTCCAGGTTCTTCACCACCCACTTGTATTCATGTCTTTCCATTGGGTGTGTGTGTGTGTGTGTGTGTGTGTCTGTGTGTACACATGCACGCACGCAGACACACACACACACACACACACACACACACACACACACACACACACACACACACACACACACACACACACACACACGCACTTCAATTCAAACACCTGCTCTACAGTTCCTCTCAGTGATAAATCACTTTGCCAGGTGATCATCCGCAGCATCACCCTGAAGAACCGCTAAAAATAAAAAAAAATAAAAAATCTCGATCCACTAGAATTCATACTTTGCATGAGACGCCAAAATCTAAAAAAAACAAACAGATAATGAGTGTTTAATGACTTCTGAATTTCTTCAGTTATAATAAACAAGGTTTCAGTCCCACAGAGGTAACAGAGGCTCAATGCACAATTATCTCTGCAGCAGATAATCATCAGCCGCGTGCTGCAAGTTTGCAAAGCCGCACTTAGCGGCGTGTAATTTAATCCTTAACGGTGATGAACAACAAAAAACAAAACAAAAACAAATCAGTTTAATGATTGGAATTTTCTAAACATTCTGTATTTGTGACATAATAAGATCTTCAAAATGTCAAACAAAGACAATGAGGGGACTTAAAGACCTACAACATGCTGCCACCCAAAAGCAGGTCGTGGTAAAACACAGGAGAAAGCAGACGATGTACCTGTTGTTCTGTTTTCAGCCTGAGCTTCACACATGTTCCTCTCTTTGTCTATTTCCCTCATCATGTCGCACATCTGGTTCTGGACTGAAAATACCTGCGGAGAAGAAAATATCACACTTTTTTCCATACAGCTTTCAGATAGAGTCACAGCTACAATAAAAAAAACAAAAAAACTGTGCAAAGCAATGACCAAATGACATGTTCATAAAGAAACATAAGAAGATAACCTTCATTTTGACATGTAAAAATTAACAGTCAATGAGCAGAACGTGGACTAAGCTCCAGATTGTCATGTTGAGATACAGGATTGACCGACGTGTGAATAAAGCCAAGTTTTTAATGGTGTTTCCTGGCAGAAGATGAAAATCTATTTGAAGTTGCCCAGTAGTGTCCAAACTCATGCATCCTGCTGTGCAGTCACAGTCTCATACCAAGGTAAACACATCTTTCATCCGTCATGCTGATCCCTGTCATTATTCACCAAATCGGATTCAAGTCACATAATCAATCTTGTATCTTTGCCTCCACCGTGGCGGGGGTATTCCCCAAGGTTTGCATATCGTGGAGGAAGTCGTCGTACATACGGCGATTCAATACGTAGTTGCGTTTACAATCAGGATTTACTCAAACGGTGTGCAGGACAAGAAGATTTATTGGCTCTACTTAGCTGGATGAGTCTCCTCACTGTGGGCATTAATCAGGGTGATGGTCGGTAGCTATTGTTAGCCCCCCCCCCCCCTCTAAAATGAGCCCGTATGGCTCCAGCACAAGGTGACTCTCGCCTTTAAGTTATGATACATCTGGCTCCTCAGGCAATGAGCAGAATGTGTTGCACCACTCCACTATATGCTGACAGTGATGGATCAGGGCTGCCTTAAGCAGTGCAAGTCGCTGGAGGGATTCTCCAGGTTCCCCAGGTGGATCACCATGATGACCATTATCTCTTGAGGTTGCTGCAGGAACATACATGACTACATTTTCATTGATAAAAAAAAAGGAAACAGTCAGTAAACTTGCACCAGTTCGAATGTTTTTTGTTTCCCAGGAGATTGACCTCCATCTGAGTTTTAGTGTGATTCCCCGTGTGCTTTTGTACAGGAGACACTTTGTGGGTCAGGGTGGTGGAGACCAGGGAGCAAGGAGAGAGACAGAGGAGGCGTTGCCATGGCGTCCGCCAGAGAGACCTGCACGCACCTCTTTGCTTCTCCTGGTAATCCAACTTAATTTAATGAAAGGAGATCGAGAGGACATTCAAAAACACCCCCAATGTCACGAGAAACCATCACAGCTGGGGAACACAGTTTGGTTGAAGCCATTATGGAGGCAGCTGAAGTTGCTTGGGGGGGAATGAATTGAGGTTTAAGACCTAGAAGTGAAGGTACTGGAGTCAGGTTTTGAGGTTGTTGGCCAAGCACTGAAGTTGCGTTGAGATGGTATTTGGAAAATCCAAAACTTGTGAAAATAAACACGTTGGTGAACAAATGTAAGGGACAGACTGAAATCATGTATTTAAATTAAAATGGGTCACACCGGTGCGTCCTGCATCCAAGACAGAAAGGTGGAGCTGTTCCACCACTTTAAATCTCCAAATTAAACCAGATGCCAAAATAAAATTAAAAAAAGAAGCTATAAGTGTTCAAATATACTTACAGGTTTCAGCAGCATGCTGGAGCAAAGGAGTAAGATGCCTCTTGAGATTTTCGCCGACATATCCTTTAAAAAAAAAAGTTGGGTTATTATCAAGAAAAAAAAAGTATAGTCGAGAATTGATTCTCAATATTTGTCGATATTGAGAGCACAGTGAGATTTGACAGCAGGTTTGAATGGGTCTCTACTCTCAAACTGTGCGTTCTTGCACTGTGTAGTGAATTGCTCCGCTCCTGAAGTCCTCCTCCTCCTCTTCCTCCTCCTCCTCCCCTTCCTCCACCTCCCCCATTCCCACTCGAGCGAGCTTTACCTTGCGCCATCAACAAGTCACCAATAAAATGACGCGAAGACGTGACCACTGTGTCCTAAATGCAAATTAATTGTTATAATATGTTTATTTGATAACAATGTTACGCTTCATTGTGAAGGCTGATTACTCTCTCTCTCTCTCTCTCTCTCTCTCTCTCTCTCTCTCTCTCTCTCTCTCTCTCTGTGTGTGTGTGTGTGTGTGTGTGTGTGTGTGTGTGTGTGTGTGTGTGTGTGTGTGATAAACAAGGAAATAAGTTATTTCTTTAACCGCTAACCTCCTTAACTTGCTTTTTTTTCTTCTTCTTCTATTTGTTCAAAGTACATTTTCAAAGTACATTTGTGGCTCTTTCAAAACAGATAAGCCATGTGTTGGATGGGCATTGAACTCTTATTATTTGACCAGTTCAGAAGCAGATGTCTCAACCAGGGGAGCCACAGCCTGCTGACCTCAATGTACACATCTGCTCAGGGGATGTGGACCTTCATGAATCCTCATGAAACAAACTGGCTCTGTTGTTGAAAAATGTCCCTGGAGAGATGAGCTTCAATACACCTGCCAGGTCTGACTTTTCTCTTTTAACCATTCACCGTGTGACGTGTCCCAAAACAATTTTTGTTTATTGTACATATCAATACACTGTGAACCGGAAGAAGCTCACAGGACTCAAAAACTTTTTTTTGTCTAACAGATTACACAAGAATATTTAAATGATGTTGTTAAACGTTTAAAGATAATATTTAAATAATTTATTTTAACTTAAAACACTTAACATCACTTAAATATTCTTATCTACTCCGTTACACAGAAACCTTTTGAGTTATGTGAGCTTCTTCGGGTTTACAGTGTATCAGTGATCAATTAAACATTCTGCTGAATGAAAACCAACAAATGGTTGAAAACAATGCCTTTGCCTTTTATTTTCCCCAACTGAGGCATGCAAATAGTTTTTGTTTGTGAGTGTTGCATCCTTGCATTCAGCTGAAAGGGAGCCTATGAGTTGGCCATTGTTCAACACACGAACATAAGATGAATCCATCTTCTGTTCGGAATCCATTAAGATGATTGCATTAACTGACTAACTTCTGGTTTTTGGACTGTTGAGATTAACATGTATACATTAAGATGAACTGTACAGTTTCATGCAGTAGAATTCAGTCAGTTCCCAGATATAAAGATGGTCATAGCAAGACATGAGGGATTTTCTAGATAAGATAACGCAGCCACACAGAGATGGAGAATGATGCATTGTGTACATATGGTGGCTGCATGCTCTGGAGAATTGTGCTCGTAATTCATCCAAAACCATGTGGGAAAAGAGAAAAATGCCTGCGCTCCTCTCAAATGTCCTCGTTGCATTGCACAACAACAATGAAAAGTGGAAAAACATGCAGCGTGTGTATGTGTTTGTCACTGGTCAAGTGGTTGCATGTCATGACGAATTAATGCATCTTCGTGTGCATAGTGTGAAGAAATGACATTCGTATGTCATTTACTGACAACAATGGACAAGCCAGTGCTTTGTTTCATATGCCAGTAGCATCGTATACTTTACTTGTTCAGTTTCATGGGTGAGTCACCGAGAATTATAAAAGCCTTGATAGAAATCACGACAACTTTCATTTGGAAAGGGACATAAACGCTTGACCTTTAGAGTTCTGCAAAGTCGACGTGGTTTCATGCGAGGGAGAAAGCTTTATTTTGACGTCTGAGATCTTTGCGCAAGGTTTCATTATGTTTACTTTTTATGTGATGAATAGACAGTAACTGTCAGTGTAATGCAGAAAATGGTGTAATTACGGTGGTCATTGGACACCACTTGTGTTTACCACGCTCTCACACTGGCTGACAGTGCTGCTTTATTGCCACTATGTGACCACATTTAGAGCGTATCTCTTTTTAAAGAATCCGTCAAAAAGATGATATGCTTCATTTGGTCAAAGGTTTCCTTTTTACACTGACAAGAATAAAGGATGTTTACATTTTTCAACCGTCCACTTCTGTCAGAAACTCAGCATGCTGGGCAATCAGGGGCGTCTGCAATTGTCTGCAATTATGCGGCAATCAGATAACAACCCAACATGAAGACAAGCAGTGTGAAATGTGATGCTAATCAAATAAACAGACCTCATTTTCTGCTATTGAAACACTAACTACTTAAGATTAATATGTGAATTTAATAAATGCAGGTAACCGCTGCAATAATTGCTGCTTTTGATGCTCAAGTCAAAAATCCTCCTCACAGGCATTTTCTTCTTTCTTCACTGGGTCTCATACAAAGAATGTGCTCGCTCCCACGAGCTGTCAGTCAACACCCCACATATCTAACCAACACTGATGAAAATTAGAAAGATGCAACAAACTCATTAAGCTGAGAAATCATCTTCCCAGCAGGGAAATGAAGACCTACGTATGTCATTCTGTGTGTGTGTGTGTGCGTGTGTGTGTGTGTGTGTGTGTGTGTGCGTGTGTGTGTGTGTGTGTGTGTGTGTGTGCGTGCGTGTGTGTGTGTGTGTGTGTGTGTGTGTGTGTGTGTGTGTGTGTGTGTGTGTGTGTGTGTGTGTGTGTGTGTGTGTGTGTGTGTGTGGTGCCTGATGAGCCTGTCAATAAACACTGAGAGCACAATGAGGCAAAGCAAATGCCGTTTCGTCCTGATCACCTTGTAATCACAACAATGTCAAATGGAGCAGTTACAGTTCTGGTTTGGTTTGTTAAACATGTTTTTTTTCTTACCTTCAAAATGGTTAGAAGATCTACATGGGGGGCACAGAATAAACACAGTAAGTGTGGCATTCACATCAACCTGATGGATTGGTTTGCACAGACTTTTACGATCTATGAATGCAAATGTTCAACTGTCATTTGAATGTGTGCCGGTGGTCTTCACCGGTACTTTAGATATGGTGCTGTGGAGCTCAACTCCACCTGCCAGAGCCACAAGATGAGATTTATGGAGATATCCAATGCTCGTGACAGCAAGGTAGATGACTGAGAAGAAGAAAAAAAGGGAACAAGCCTATGGGTTAAGCTCTCTCTCTCTCTGTGTGTGTGTGTGTGTGTGTGTGTGTGTGTGTGTGTGTGTGTGTGTGTGTGTGTGTGTGTGTGTGTGTGTGTGTGTGTGTGTGTGTGTGTGTGTGTGTGTGTGTGTGTGTGTGTGTGTGTGTGTGTATTCAATCAATTTTTTTTAATGTAAGATTATTTTCCTTTTCTTTTAAAGGAGATGCCATATTTGTCCAACAGCTATTGAAAACAGATGCATTCCTATTCCACCCTTCCTCCTATTTTTATTACTTATCCACTCGCTCATTCTCCAGTGCCTTAAACCTGTGAGTGCACAGACTTCTAATCATTTACGGTAGCGGCCTGGCCGGAGAGCGGCTGCAAGGCAGCGCTTACCTGTGTAGAAATCCACTGATTTCTGGGAGGAATTGAGAAATAAACCAGAACCAAGCAGCATGTCTGGAGTGATTGTTGTTTCTACCCCAACAGTTGTAATCCTATTGTATTATCCAGGAATTCTTTCGTATATCTTTCCCTCACGGTGAGGAAGTGTTACAGGAAAATGGCTCAGCACAAACAAGCTGATGTGACGCTGGATATCTTTAGCCTTATCTCACCCAGAGGTCAGAGACTGTGTGTTCACCTTTAAAACAAATACCACAAGATTTAGGGATGTGAACGACACAAAGGAGGAATCTGGGAGCTCCTTTTTCTCTTATGTAGTGGAGTTAAGAATTACAGTGAACCCTTTTCCCAAAGAAGAGACCATGGCAGATGTTTGTGAAGCCACTGCACTTCACTGATGAAGTCAGTACACAGCTGTTTTCCAGTCAGGTGGCTTCGCCTGATATCTGTGCCCACCAGGGGGGATTGTTCCTCACAGGCTCGGCCGCTGCAGCAAGGCTGCATCCATTTGATTGAGAGGAATTCCAACAATAGATCCACTGGCGTCATCACCCTGAAAAAAAAAGAAGCCATTTTTGCTTTCAGCAGGCAGTCAAGGACGGACATGTTGAAGTGGTGCCTGCATCAGGATGAGCACAAGAGCACAAAATGAGCTTTGAACAAAGACATTCTCCAAGTGGTCGGTCATCTTCTCTTCTCTTCTTTTCTCTTCTCTTCTCTTCTCTTCTCTTCTCTTCTCTTCTCTTCTCTTCTCTTCTCTTCTCTTCTCTTCTCTTCTCTTCTCTTCTCTTCTCTTCTCTTCTCTTCTCTTCTCTTCTCTCGAAGTATCGAAGTATCAGCAGAAAGCAAACACTTTGATTTGGGTTATTCTCACAGAGGCCACGGTCAAAGCAAGCAAACATGAATACTTTATATTATACATAAAGAACAATGTTTGTTTTAAATTCTACTGAACTTCAGCCAATGTCTTGCAGGGTCCACAGTGTCAGGTTGTGCAGCCCTATGCTTATGTTATATAATGTAAAAAAAAACAAACAAAAAAACCTGCTGTACTTGATGTGAAAACTGATTTGACATAATTTATTTACTTGATGTATTGTTGGTGCAGTACTGTAAGAGGATTTAGATCTGATCAGAGGAACACAAGTTATGAATATGTGAGCTATTCCAACACGGCTTTCTTTCTCGCCCTCAAACAATCTTTGATTAAAAAAAAAAATAGAGTTTTCATAAAGATGAAGGTAAAAAGTGTTATTTTTGGGGGGGAAACAAACAAACTAAAAACATTCATATATACTGTATCTGTGGTGAAACTCACTTTTGGCAATGGAGCAATTTACCCCCCACCCCACTCAACTCCGTCTCCAGCTCCTCTGGGTACCAGGTCTTATCTATCCATCCATCCATCCATCCACCCGTCTTCTATCCTGTTCTATCCGGTTTAGTTTCACGATGTACAGAAGCCAATTCCAGGAAAGGGCAAAATCAGGATACACCCTGGACAGGCCACACACAACCCCACATTCACACCTACAGGCTATTACAGTAAGGGACATTTAGGACAGTCAAACTATATTATTTTCAGTGAGGATAAAAATGTATCTACCTTTCACCAGATCCCTCAAGCAGACCAGATTAAAAAAAACCATCAAATAAATATCTTGAAACATTACGCAAAGCAGTAGTTGTTGTTGTTGTGTTTTTCATACTTAGCAGGAACCTTTCAATGAATTTTAGACTATAACACATGTTGTATCTAGGTCCTCAATAAAGGAAGGATGTTATCACTGTCAACCAGAGACACCTGTACAGCTTTGTTACATTCATAGTTTTGTTTAAGAGCATATTTCAATGATAGCGAAGTGCATTTACATTACAAGCAACTGTTAAAAAAAACAACAACAGAAGAATAATGTCATCATAGATGTCAGTCGACACCACATTATTCTTTTTTTTTTATCATGATTTCCTCTCAAACGTCTCACAGGGTGGCGCACGCTCTGAACCGACACTGCTGCCACCTGGTGGCCGCAATGCAGATTCACAGGCTCACACGCTGCTCGCTTCTGATTGGATGACGAAATGTGACGCGTGAGGTAAAACGCGGAAATTAAAACAGAAACGGTCGAGCGCTTGTTTTCATTTCTTTGCAGGAAGGCTTTGTGTTCCTGGTCAGTCCAGTTTTGTAAGGTAAGTTTCGTACCGCCGCTTTTGTCCATTATGTCCACTCAGTCGATTTTGGGGCGACATTGTACCCCCCCCCCCCAACTGACAGCAGTTGTGTGTTTACTTTGAGACAGTTCGTTGTGTTTCTCTCCACAGACACAAATATGAGTGACCTTCCTGTAAACCCGCTCGTCCTGATTGGTGTCGGCTCCAGCTTTGCCTTGTCCGGTCTCTTCTATCGGTTATACCGAGAAAAGCAGACAGAGTTACAAATGCTGAAGGCAAGAGCAACCCTGCTGGGAATGATCAAAACGGCAACTATATCTATAAACATACATATATATATATATATATATATATATATATATATATATATATATAAAACATTGTAACCCAGACTGTTGATCTATATTTCAGAAAATACCCCTTTTCAGACCGGATCAGCAGTTACTCAAACTACTGCAAACTACTCCATACAAGCGACTGCAGTATGTGGCTGTCGAAGGTAAATCATGTAATGTGTCAACCTACTCTAACGTAACCTCAAACACACATACACATGGAGAACATGCAAACTCCACCAAGAAAGGCCAGGCCGGTATTTGAACCTATGACCTTCTCAGTGTGAAGAAATAATGTCAACCACAGTCCCAACATGCGTCAACTGGGTGTTTAACATATATGTGTTTTTATGTTGTCTTCTAAAATGTGAAGTGAAATCATTCATTCATCCTTGCTCCAGCGTTGTTATTGGTAATGAAATTGCTGTGGCCTTTAAAAGGATTTGTGCTTCAGCAGTTGTACCAGAAAGATAATTGAAACTATGACTCATTGCCTCAGGAGATGTTTAAATCCATAGCTTGTGAAACCAGTAGTTCCTACTCCTACTTGTTTGTTTGGTATGTTAAAGGAAAAAAGAGAAATGTTTTCTCGATTTATGAATGGTGAAAACTGCATAAAATGTATAAAGAATTTCTGAATGCTACCATAGCTATTCCCATCATTTTGAAAGGTAAATAATCCATCCTGAAAATCTTTTACTTTCAGTATCTGACTTGTCTGTAGTACATGTAATGGAAATGTAGCTTACTGAGAATTACAGATCATTGTGTATAACAATTTTTATTTACCTTTCACTCATCCCGACTTTTTTGAAATAGGTTTTCCGGCTTTTTTAGGCATTACATTCATTGAAGCAACAGTTAAAGCTCCACTACATCCCAGACTTAATGGAAAAAAATGCACATTGACTAATTTGTTTCATCATTTTTTTCCACACCATTAAGAATCTTTTTTTTGTGTGTGTGTGCCAAAGACTTGTACATTTTTTGTCGATGAGACTTTCCATTAGTGTGATTAAGTTCTTTGGCCTATTTTAATGTCATTCCATCACGTTTAACCATTTAATACAAGCGCGTCCATGTGCTTAAGGAATCGTGCAGGCAGACGGGGAGCCTTTGGCCAGCCAGTTTGTCCCCCGGCGCTCTGGGGTGATTCAGAAGATTGTCATCGAAGAGGACTGGAAGTTCTGGAACTCCGTCACCGGCACATGGTGCGTCCATACACAAACATGCTCTTTTTATGTCCATTTAATGCTTTAAAAAAAAGCTCCTTTGTGTAAAGCATGGCTGAGATGATCCCCGCTGACCTAACGATCATAACTGTAAAAATAGGATTTGTTTTTTTGGACTTGTCTAATTGAATGAATTTATTTTTCAATGTAGGAACTGTCGGACGATCAACAGACAAGAGACCAACAACGCAGTGCCCTTCAGCCTGGTCAGCCCCGACGCCTACATCTCTGACGTTTACGTGAAGGTGGTGAACCCTCAGGAGGCCGGCAGCTCCTTCTTGGAGCAGGTTCACTTCAAAGTGCGGCGTGCCGAAGAGAGGGCGGTGGATTTGATAGCGCAAGGCCTGAGTGGAGAGAAGCCGGTGGCGAAGAGGGAGAGCGAGGAGCTGCTGTGCATGGGGACCGCCATGACTGGATTTGGAGAGGTGGTACTGGAGGGAGGCCAGGTAGCGAAGCTCCAGGCCCCGCGGGACGGCCGAAAGTTCATCCTGGTCCCCACGAGCCACCGGAGCTTCATGGAGAGACACGAGGGCTCGGCCAAACTGTGGAAAGCGCTGGCTGCCCTCACGGGGATCACGGGGGCTTCCTTGTTGGCCGGCGTTGTGTACAACCTGGCGAACAAGGAAGACCGGTGAAAGTACGAGCAGTTTGTGTTTCCTTGCTGAAGACGAAAGGAAACTTAAAGACGGTGATTCTTTATCATAACCATAATGAATAAATGGTGAATTATTAGCCCTGCTGGACCTCCTCAGAATCACAATCGACGACGCACACACACACGTGTTCGTCTTACCGTTTTAGCAGCTTTTGGCTGTTTTATGTGTTTAATGCATTCCAGAATTATTCATTGAAAAGATATTTTAATAACATCATTCCACTTAAACCAGTTCAGAATGAAGAAGCTCTTAACTGCAGATACACTACTATTTATCCACCATCATTATTGAATGTCCTGTCCATTTGGGAGTCTTAAATATGTTTGTTTCGTTATGAAAATGACACGGTCGCTTCATAAACTGCTCTTAGGTGAACCATTTATGGTTTCTGAGATCAGCGTCAATGTTTTGAGTCTCACACTGTAAATCAGATCTGTGAAATATTACATTTGTGGTTGTCCACAAATGTTACTGGAGACGACAGTCTTGCACAATTCTGGAGAGCTGGGTTGTTTTTGAGTCTTATTACTTGAATATTTTTGTTGGATTTGTTAAAATTGTAATGGCATTTGACAATCACAATATTTAGTTTTTCAGTTTTAATGTCGGCACATTCAATGTGATTAGCCGACGCCAGCTATTGGTTGAATTGAATGGGCAGCCTGCCTTTGCTCATATTCAACTGGGATTCACTGTGAATGAAGCAGTATAAAAGGGATGGATGATTAAATTGTATAAATGTTCTATGTGATCATAAGGTTGTTTTTTTTTTTGTTTTTTTCCGTTGATATTCAAACCTCAATTTTCCATGTTTGTGGAATTTCTTGTTTGTTTTTCATTAAAGTTTCATTTGATGTCAGCAACTGTGTTCAAAAGTTAATCCAGAAACTCTGAGGAGACTGATTCTTTTTATTGGTATTATTTGGGTATCAACACATCGTACACAGCAGGTTCAGTGTTTTGTCAGAATTGGTCCAACTGATTCATGGAAGCAGAAAGTTCCTTTAGTGGCATAACAGTCTGATGACTCTTGTTGTTTTACTCTGCTTCCTCCTCCGACGACTCCTCGGCTTCTTCCAACCACTGGATGAACTTCTGAAGCTGTCAAACAAAAAGTCGAGATTTAAAAGCAGGACCGTCAACAAAATCCATTCAGTTGTGGACATTTACATCTGCAGTTTTACTGAAGAACTAAAAGACGTGCTTGTATCTACCCCCTGGTTCTTGCGCAGCTTTCTGCTCTGCTCGGTGGTCGCTCCCTGAGAAAACCAGCGCAGGATGATCTCCTCCTCCAGGATCTCCAGCTGGTACATGTTCATCAGGATCTGAGTTTGGAAACAAAACACATCAAACACAAACCTAATTTGAATCCACTCATTGAGTTTATTAAATCGCGTCATAGTCATTGTTTAGTAAAAGGTAATTCTGCATGTTAATCATTCTGACCTTGCCCATGGCGGCCCAGTGGCTCTCCTGCTCCAGGAAGTGCTCCTCGAAGGCCGACAGGCAGTCTCGGTGGTCCTGTGCTCTTTTCACATAGTTCTTAAACACCGGGGCCCATTTCTTTAATAGCTGTCGGGAAAAAAAAAACAGGTCAAATGCATCATTGTATGCCACTTCTCTTCATATGGACAAAAACAAAATGGGTTGAAAAGTTCTTAAAAGTTTTCTCTGTGTACCGGGAGGAGCAGAGTAACATATTGTGAAGGCGTGAGCTCTGAGCCCTGCTGCTGAAACGGGTACTCCAGGACCACTCGGGTTAAAATCTGCATCACCTCCTTCAGAGTGATATTGTAGGCGTACCTGCAAAACAACGTGGCGTCAAACTAAACCACAGTTGCACCCGAAGAAAAGAAACGGAGCGGCAGAACAGTGAAACGGGCAGGTCTCACTTTAGAGAGTTGATCTCGAGCACAAGGTTGTCACAGCCGATGTTCTCCTCCAGACCTCTCTGCAGAGTCCCCAGCACCTCCATCTGGAAGACTACACAACACATCCTGCAGTCATATGGATAGTTCATTTTTTTCCCCACCGGCCACACATCCTGAGCCCCGCTCACCGTTAACGTCTTCCATCTCGGGGGAGGGAATCACCGGGTCGTCGGGATCGTCGGGCTCACTGTCCTCGCTGTCGCTCTCAGGATCCGGGTTCAAAACCAAACCTGTGAGGAAAAAGCAGGCTGCTTGAATTTCACAGCCTAAAACACGGAAGCAATGCGTCCGTCCGCCGTCCTACCCCAGAGACACTGTGCCAGCTCTTCGTCTTCTGCGTCTTCCAGACTGCTGGCCTTCCAGATGTAGCCTTTGCCTCCTGCTCCCACTTCCGCGGGGTTAAAAACTGGAGGACGGAGGAGAAATGCATACATGAGCAGGAATACAGGAAATGGTCCACAACAACAAACAAACACACCCGAGTGAACACACACCTTTCTGCTTGGTTTTGTCTTTACGTTGACCGACCTCTGCATCGTCACTGAGGAACTCGTCATCATCCTCTTCCTCCTCTTCCTCTGGATGGTGCATGGACACCACGGTGCCTTCTGGGAGGGACACGTTTGGTCCAATCACCACCTGGGAGACAATTTGACAAACTCTAATCTGTGGATGGACACTTTATTTTGCGAGATCAGACGCTACCGTCAGGGAAAAAAAGCACCAAATGTATAAACTTACATGGGACCAAATGATACAGTCTGAAGTGTGTGACGCAATGATCAAAACTCACACGGAACACAAAGCGAAACATAGACATTTGTGAGAATTTAGCCATTTTTGTATGGCTCTGGACCCTGAGAAAACATTTCAACCTGAGTAGATGAGACAATCTGTGTACGACATATTCAACAACTAAAAAAGCATGTCATAAGTAGACATCAAAGACAGAGTATTCATTGCTCACATTATATGCCAGGACACACTGTTTTTTGAGCGTAACTCCTTCTTTGACCTCAACCTTGTCGCAGACCACCGACTGGCTGATCACCACATTGCTGGAAATGTGAACGTTGCTCCAGATGTAGGCATGGTCCAGGTTTACGTTGTCACCTGTGGAACCAAAACAGAGGAAGTTACCTACTGCACCTTTATGATCTACCGATGTACCATCTGCGCTTGCGCCGGGCAGGTCAACTGACCAATGGTGCAATTGTTTCCGATGACACTGTTGGAGATGTGGCAGTTGGCGCCGATGCTCGTGTCGCAGCCAATCAGGACGTTCTCCTCCATCTGGCTGCCGTGGCCCAGGCTCACCCCAGACCCCCGGTAGACGTTGTGGCGCGAATACGTGCAGCTGCGACCCTCCCGGTCTGTAAAGTTGGCCTCGGGGGTGAGGGGGTACACCCATCGGCGCACGAAGTCCGACGACACAGAGTCGTACATGAGCAGGTTGGACACTCGGACGCCGTAACCGTCTTTGGCGACATGCATATGGATCTGATTGCCCAAGATCTAAACAGAGACAACGAATGACATGCCCGAACACTGAAACCTATCACCGGCAACACGTAGTGATGATGTCGTACCTCTTCGTTGACGAGAAGCCCTCTGACAAAGTCGTTCCTCGTTTGATAATCGAAATTGTCAGTAAAGAGCTCAGCGACCTGGAAAAACAAAGAGACACATAATTGTTTCTGGGTTCAACAATGAGGGGATAAAGGTGCTTTTTTTTTTTTTTTTTTTGTTTAACCTGAACTGAAACCCACCTGAGGGGAACAGATACTGATGTGACAATCCAGAAGGTCGTGTCTGATTTCAAACTCATCACTTCCAATGTGGAAAATGTTCTGTGACACACAAAGGGAAGCGGTCAGTCCAACGCCGAACGTGCTCAAACTGCGATCAAATGAAGTGACATGCGGTTACCATGGGAAACTGGAGCTTTTGCATGCCTTGTGTCTTCTGGTAGTGTAAAATCTGATGGCTCTTGCCGTCCATAGCGACAATGACGTCATCCTCTTCGCAGCGAGACCTGTGGCCCGGCGATGATTCCTTGAAGATCATCGTCATCACCGAGATGTTCTTCTCCATCTTTCGACGATGCCTGAAGTGCACAAGAGGAAGTTTTGAGAAACACCCACACTACTATATCTAATATTATTAGTTTTCAGTTAATAATACTAATATTATTAACAAAAAATAGATGTCAATTAACATTTTATCAATCATCCAAGTAGCTTAGCACAACTAAAATCATTGACTCAGTTTGTTTAAAAAAAATATTTGTAAATATCATACTTTACAGCATTATATTCTCTGTGCCAAAAAGTCCAACATTCTAAAGGTTTACAAATAAATCCCAAGTTTGTCGAGTCTTTTATCAGCAGTTCATAAATGCAGCAGTGATATGTTTGGGTCCCGCAGAGTCACCAAATGTCAGTTGTGGGTCTTGAGCTGAAAAAGTGTGGATACCTGGAGCAGAGGATCGAACCACAGTGCATTTCATTTAACCCGTAACCCAACTGTGTATGAGGTTCCTCTTGACACCAACGCATCTCTCACCTGTGCTCCTGCAGCGCCTGGCTGACATCCACGTTAGAAACCACGTCTCCGTAAACCAACACGAAGTCAGAGCGCACCAGGTTCTTTGCGTCCACGTCCCTGAGCACGTCCCCGAGGGAGCGGTACAGGTCTGAGGTGATGATGTGGACTGTGTTTGGAGAGGTGGGCCGGCACCACTTTGACTTCCTGTCTCACACACACAATCACACTCAAGTTATATTTAGTCCTCCTCCCCATAGAAGAAGAAGAAGAAGAAGAAGAAGAAGATGTGCACATGATGACAAGTTCATCTCACAGTAAATGTGCCTTGATCTTGCTGGCCATCCAGCAACAGAAGACGAAGGTTTCCTGCACGCCGGTGGACGTGAGGAACTCCAGAGTGTAGTCGATCATGGCAACGTTTCCCAGAGGCAGCAGAGCCTGGCAACAGTGACACGTGACAAATTAATAATGCGACTGGACATCCTGGTGACGTTGATGAAGCCACGGCGCGAAACACAACAATACCACGAAATGACCGAGACAACAGTCTACTTAGAAACAAACACATTGCGTCAGTGTCAGCGTGAGTCTGTCACCAGTTACATTTGCACAGTGAGCCACCGTTAGCTTAGCATGCTACTCTACCCGAGGCTGGTCTTTGGTCACCGGGAAAAACCTCCGATTGAAGCTGTCAGCGACTAAAACGGCCTGCAGCGGCTGCTCCTCCTCCTCTTGGTCGACTGCACCTTTTCTACTGGAAAAGCCGGAGCCTGAACGGCTCTGTTTTGCTGCTTTAGCAGCCATGTTTCACTCACACGGACGGCTCTGTCGTCAGAATGGCTACGGTGGCTGTGGGAAGACAAACCTCATTCAGACGTTGCGCTATTCGAGCTGAGTGAAAGCAGTGTGTATTATTATTATTATTACTACTACTACTACTATTATTATTATTATAATTAATAATGTATTTTTATTATTATTGTTGTTGTTGTTATTATTAATAATAATAATATTATTAAGACTGGAATATGTCAAAGTTTTAGTCTACGAATACGCATACCTGAAACAGACATTATATATCAAGACAAAAATTAACTGAAAAAAATATCGTCATGATTAATTTGTATGGTGGCCTGGAAATACAAAACACTACAAACTTCAAAAAACACTTCCAAATCCTAAAATACTTCCAAATCGAGAAAACACTGGAATGGATTGAATGTTTTGTCATTTCTGTATTACAAAATGTATGTGAAAGAGACAGACAGATAGATTACAGATGAAATGTCCACAATTAAATATCAAAATTAGGTCAAAATGTTAGTTAGTTATCTTAAGCATTGCCTTTTTGATTGATATATATATATTCCGAAATGTGACTCTGTATTCCTCACAATTCATACATTAATTTCCCAAACTAAGAATCAAGTCCGCAAAGTCCTCCAGACTGAACTGTGAAAAAAACCAGTGCTGGAAATATCAAACAATTAGAGTGGTTCAGTGTTCTCAGCTGCTTATTTAGCTTTATTTGCATATACCATATACCAATATGGATCTATTGTAGGTTTTTGAGCAATTGGACGAGCAAGCGTAACAGTGACACAATATTTAACAAAAGTAAATATTTTGGAAGGAGAGGTTGCCTCATTTAACTTCAAAAGAAAACGGATTAACCAAGGTAGGATAAATATGACTGACAAATAAGTGTCGGCTATTTCAGCGATGAACCGCCGTTTGAACAAGATGTCATGGTGACGCCAAAATCAGCTGAGTTTTGTGATATCCAGTCAACATGAGTTCAACTTAAAGAATAAATACAAACAATGGTTCTCGATCGTGCCGTTTTTAATAACTTTTATTGCAGAAACAACTGAAACAACCTTTCAAACTTCAACAGAGACAAACACATCCGGCTCCTGCCACCAAAAAGTTTAGACAGGACCCTTCATTTACTGCTCCGTGAAAGCTCAACAGTTTTCCATGAAGTTCTGGATCATTAGAGCATTCTGCCCCACAGCTACAGGAGGTGTTCACTTATTTTCCTGGCATGCGCCAACACAGAGTTGAACCGCAGGGTTTTAGATGTCCAGGAAGTTGGAATTCCTTCCAGTCCAATCTGAGAGAGTAAAACAAAAAATCATTTCATAAAACAAAAGAGATTCAAATCTGCAGTAACATTTGATATAATATCAGATGAGCCGACGGTCACACCTGAGCCCCAAGACATGCTCCTATGAAGGACCCTCTGCTGCAGGTGCATCCGCCGCAGCTCATGTTGTCCCTGATGGCCGACTCGTACTGGCCGGCCGACAGGACTCCATGCAGCGCTGCTTGGAACGCACCTGGCAAACCTGCGGAGACGTCGGCGCCAAACGTGAGTCGCAGAGGAGGAAAACAAAGCTCACGGGATGGTTGAGTAACTGAGTTATGTGTGACAGTTATAGTGTGAGATGTGAGTGAGGATACCTCATGTGTTTGAAAACACGGCGGGAATCAGTTGCTGTGGAGTCTTGGATAAATTCTCCTTCACCTGATGGATGTGTCCTGAAGTTAACCAGAAAAAGAGAAGCTCCAGTGAGAGAAAAAAACAAAAAAAACAACCAACATTTAAAATAAATGTGTGGCATAAAGTGTGCCCCTGACTTTGTTTTCACACCACAGAATAAGGATAATATGGAAGCTAAATCATTCAGTACATGAGATTTTTACAAAACACAAAAGCTGATCCCATTAATCATGGGACTCAGTCCCATGAATCCAGCAGAATGCAGGCCTCACATACCAATGACTGCTTTGTCCAGTTCCTGGGGCTGTTTTCTGTTTGGGTCATTCAGCTGACTCAGTACGACATCCAATGCTTTAGGGTCTGGACCATTCAGGATGAAATGCTCCAGGAACCTATAAAAAAACAAGCCAAAATCATTATTCACATATTGATACATTGTAACAATCCATCTGTAGTTTGTTTTTTTTCCCTTAATATAATTTCCCCATATGGTACAGAATTTAATATTCAAATCCAAAGACTTGTTAGATTACAGGTTCAAAGTCTGAGAAATAAAGTTTTGCAGCCAAAGGTTGTAATAACAGACAAACATCTGCCTCTGATATTATCCAAATAACATTTATGAAAAACGTTTTGTAAAGCCGTTTTCATTTTGTCAATGACATATGACACCTACAGAAGGTAGGGCTATACGTATATTATATTTGAATATTAAAAAAGAATATTTAAAGGCAAATGCTACATGTAAAACTTTTTTTTAAGCAGAAAAAAACAAATACTGGTAAGCTATTGAGCATGCCAATAGTGAAATTTCCCTTCGCTATGGAGAATTTAAGTTTAATTCAAATTTATTTCAGCATTAGTCATGAGAAACGGGTGTAAAGAAGAGGCGTGTTTAATCACGTCATCGCATCTATGTGTTCATACGAATGACCAGATCTAACCTTCAGCGGTACCTGTTGGCTTTGTTAGTTGTGATAAACCGGATTTTTTTTTTTATCACAAGCACAGTAAATAGAAACCGTTGGATGATACAGGAAGCAGGTATGCCGACCTCGCTGCAGCCAGAGTCTCTGCCACACATTCGTCGTTATTCTGGGTGACCCGGGTGGCCAGTTCCACTTTTTCCAGCATGTCTGGCTGCCCGGCGTAAAAAGCCACGACAGGCGCCATTTTGGCGATTCCATCAATCTGACAGTCAGTCTCACAGCCTGCAAGCAGACACATCGATCACGTCAAATTCACAATCTGCACCTCTTCAAGTGGGCAGTGACGGAGCTTTACCCGTCTCCTCTTTCCCCGCATCCACATTCCTCAGAAAGCTCTTCAGACTCCCTTGTCTCCACGGCCCGTCAATCGGCAGCTGAGGTCTGGGCCCTGGCGTTTACACAAGTAATGAGTCCGTCAGCTTAACCACAATAAGTGAGGAAAGTGTTTGTATTTGTCCAAAACGTGAAAGAGGGTCCACATTTCCTGGACAGCTTTCTGACCTCCCTTCTGTCGGTACGGGTCGTTGACAGGCGTGTCGTACTCCGATCCCGGACCAAAGAACTTCAGTATGCGCTGCTTCAGATCCTCTACATTCAGCCCTTGGTAGGAGACAAAGTCACAATTTGAACTGGAAAGCTTGAAGTGGTTCCTGTCACGACCACAATATCTTGCATTGCGCGTCGGAAAGATGACGATACCTCCACATTCAGACAGGGACTCCAGGAGGACGTAGGCCTGGTCTCCATAGCAACTCTGCTGGCCTGTCTGCCTCCTGTAGAAAGGGTTTGCAGACTCGGAACGAAACTCTGGGTTTGGATCCTCATCCAGAATCGCCTTCAGCTTTTGGCGGTCGTACACCCAGTGCAGAGGCTGTGCTGCAAGAGGACGAGCCACAGAAGACACTAATTAATCCCTCCATCAGAAGATTTTTCCATCTTTTTCGTTGTATGATAATAAAAAATTAAAAGCAGAAAGTTTCAATTGTCGATGGGATTTTCCTGTTGTTAGAACACAATTAAATTATGTGATTTTTATTTTTCATATTTGTTGTGCTTTCAAATGCTCAGTGGGCTTTAGTGGGTTGAATCAGTCACATCTTTACACAATATTGAGGTTTCTGACAGTTTTAAATATTGTCATGTGAAGTCATCTAATGATGCAGTTCTGTTTCTCAGTGAGTTATTTTTCCCCATCAGGATCAGGGGATAAAAATTCAATCAATTAATATTAAAATAAGAATAATATATATTCAAGTTGAATTTATTTTTACAATGGAACGCCTAACTGTGAAACTGGCAGGAAAAATCTGAATAAAAGATTGATGATTGACCATGTGAATTACATTGAACCATTATTAAGATTATATACAATGTATGCAAATACATTTCTTTTTTAAATTACTGCGTGCATTCAAATAAACTATGAAACCAAAGAGACAAAAACTTGAACTGACCTGCTGCATCTGCAACAGCGGATCCTACGATGGCTCCTATTGCTCTGTTGGCCAGAGATGAAGTCATCTGTGAACACATGAAAATTCTTATTAGAGCATTGCACAACCAGAAATGTCACAATTAGCACAATATTTTCTACCAAGTTATGTCTCTGTTAAGATCATTAGCATAGTGGCTCATCATCATCTTGTCTCCTGAAACCTCCTTCCTCATAACACACATCATCCCTACAAGTTGTGTGTGTTTTATTCGCGTTCTGTTGTGGGTTTAACTTTTGTGCTTCTGACTATAACCTTCTTAAGGGTACTTTGGTGTAACTCAGGTCAATCATTGCATACATTTTACAAATAAGCGTCAAGTTTATTTTAATGTGTTGGAATCAAGCCCATTGACAATGTTTTTCGTTGGTTTTTTTTTAATTAACAAAATCACTTAAACATTTTGTAATACAATCTTCACAAAGGTTTTTTTTTTTTAAAAAGCAACAAAGAAACATGCACTTACAATGAAGTGAATAAATCCTATATATATATATATATATATATATATATAATTAGAAAAGGCAGTTCTTGAAGAACTATATGGAATGCAGCCTGAAAATTAAACAACACAGAAAAGAAAAAGAAAAAACCCCAAAGCAAAAAAAAACAAAAAAATCCAGGACTCACTTTTCAATCATAATTATTAATCAAATCGAATAATTTTATTACATGTTTAATCTTTATGAGCCTATTGATGTGAAAGGTGAATTGTTGTCAGCTGTTGCGCCATGACGTCATAAAGAGAAGCGCTTGATTTTTATCCCTGTCTCCATCACGTGACACTCAGCGCAGAGTCAAACCACGCTGCTGATAAACAAATATTAACTTTATGATTCGCTCTGAGCTCGCCTGCAATGAAACGTGAGCTAATTGGCGATGCTTCTGCCAGCTGTGACTACAGACCGTCTGTTTCGAGGCTGTTTGACTCGACTTGATGCGGAAGTCGGTTGTGAACCTGTCTCGCGAGCAGTCGCGAGCTCGTTCGCCGGAATATGACATGAAAAGTCTGACCTTCGCCTCCGAGGCCGGAGCAGGATGAGGCCGCCCGAAGCTTGTTCAAACCGAGGAACAATCACGACCTTAGCACTCACAAAAATACACAATGTAATGAGGCGTTATGAAACGTCCGGAGCTTTGTCCCCGCCCACCGGAGAGATAACCCCGCCCCACCTCGTCGTGTCACGTTGTTATTTCAGCATTGTTGCGTTTGATCTCAGGACATACTGTGCAGCGATCTGCAATTTCAACAAAGACTCAAGAAATACAATATAATGCACATTTTCTTAATTAAAAAAAAGATTGACCGGTGTTGGCAGTTACATATCTCAAATGTACAGGTCATACAATTAAAAAAACTAAATATATACGCTCAGGATTTGTTTCCTTTCTAATATGTGGATAATATATGTAGAAATATTCATTTACGTTGCACTAGTTATTTGCAGTATTTCATGACACGTATGTGTACATATATTTGCATTCGCAGTGTTTATTATGTGTCTATCTGCACTTGCATTGTTCTTTAATGCGCATTTTATATTGTGTGCTTGCACTATTCTTTCCCGATGAGTATTTTTAGTTGTTTTTTTTATAACTATGCCATTTTTTTATATAAAATTTCTCAATTTAGTGTGTGAGCAACACAGTGACAACTGTGAATTTTTGTACCGTGAGATAAATGAAAAAATATCTAGCCTAGAATAAGCTTTAAAAACAGCTTCGGGGCATCGGCATTAAGATAGATTCATTATGATCAATGATGCGATAATACCTGACAATATGACGTCACAAAATAAATGCTCTCAGTCGACCAGCTGATGCAGATCAGAGAGCAACATCTGCTGGAAAATAGACGGAACTACAAGTACGGTAAACTAGTGGGCGAAAGTCCCCTCTTTGAGTCACAGCATCAATTATTATAGTAACTTATCAACACGTTACTGTTCACCTTCAATACGTTTTTTTTTTGTTTTGTTTTTTATGTCAATACGTTATCGAGCTGTACAACATGGACAACTCGCCCATATTCCTTCCAATGGATTTATTACAACAGACAATAGTTCCCAATATGGGTGTTTTTCTCAAAATACTCACATTTACAAATTTTTTAAAGGAATAAACAACCTGAAATTCCCTTTATAAAAAGTGCAATCTGAACATTTTCTTGCTTCTATGTTTACCTACAATGCAATGTTTGCCATGAGAGTTTTCACCAACTCGTTTGCTATTTAGTTTCACTATACGTCTCCGAGTTGTAATAATAGTACAGAAACAGTGCAAAAATAGGTGTTATCTTTACTTTGATTGTCTGCCATCCTAACCCTCTGCACCGTCTTCCCAACTTGACCCTAGGCTGGACAAGTTTTTGCCTCTTGGCTGTATATTTGACACCCTTTGCCTTAAGCTATTGTAAACATGTTGTAGTCTGAACGTGGTCTGACTCCTGGATACAGCACATTACAGAAAGCGGAGATGCTCCAGCAGCTTCACCACACAGTACAGACAGAATGTGGCTTTTAAGCATTCTGCTCAGGCTGAATATTTCTGGTTTATTTCTGCAGACCTGCATGTACTGATACAGGAAACAGGGGTGTGTCTCTGGGAGCGGGCAGGAGACCACATAGCCTGCATTTATTAATAGCTTACATCTTCCCTTTCAATTTGTAAAATAATATCACATGTGATCAGCTCAAGCATACATGCAGACATTGCAGGGAGCACACGTGTACTGTCCGTATCAGGTCCAGACTCAAAAAGATTGAGAGAAAAAGTGCCACTCAGCCCCCCTCCTGTAAAACTCTATGTTTCACTTTCTTCTTGAGTCAGGGCTAAGTGACACCTATGCACCCAATCCTAAGCAGGTGCACCACCCTCTCTCTCTCTCTCTCTCTCTCTCTCTCTCTCTCTCTCTCTCTCTCTCTCTCTCTCTCTCTCTCTCTCTCTCTCTCTCTCTCTCTCTCTCTCCTTCTCTCTTTCTATCTCTCCATGTCCCTGAGTGACCTGGCCCCACATTCTCGAGCTACGATGATGCCAGCAGTAGCAAATTAGACACCAGCACCACCTCCTGATATGTACTTCTCTGTCCTACATCCATTATTTTTAGCTGGGATCCAAGCCTTCATCTTCACTTAATATGGGAAAAGAGAGCTTCATATTTGCAGCCGCCACTAAATCCATCGTATCAGTCGTCCTCTTCATTTGGCAAAAGCGAAAAACACTCACTCACATGCACGCCCCTATCATCTCCCTTTTATCTGTTTATTCTGCGCCCCATCCTCCCCGGCCTCCACCACTGCCCCTCCATGCTCTGTGTCTGGATGTTGGAGACAGAGAGCAGGTTGGTTGTCGTCCCCCTCACTCCACCCACTTTGACAGGTCTGTCATATATGCTCAAGCACACACGCACACACACACACACACATACACACACACACACACACACACACAAAACACGCGTGCACGCGCAAACTCACCTACACAAAGCTGTCACTCCAGCAACCAGCCCGGCCCTGCCTCCTCTTTCCCATGCTCAATTACACCCCACATAGACACACACTCACACCTATGTCAAACTTAGCCCAACCCCTCTTGCACCCTGTGCCCCACTGCCAGTTGCACTGGTGGGGTTTTTAATAAGGTGGATGCAGGAGTTGGTCTTGCTCTCTTCTGGGTGACGCGGATTGGAAGGGCTTCTTCATACTTTCAAAGTAGTTTTTTTTTTCTTCTTCTTTTTACGACCACCCCTTCTTTTACTTTCTGAAACTGTAAATACACCTTCACTAATCGCAAAGAGGAGCCATGAAGTGGACCTGGGTACTTGTGGCAGTCTTGCTGTCCTTTGCGGGGCTATCACTGGGCAAGGACAGCTTGGACTTCCCGGAGTATGATGGCAAGGACCGTGTCCACCACCTCAGCGCCAAAAACTATAAGTCTGTGATGAAGAAGTACGATGTCATGGTTTTGTACTACCATGACCATCCCGGATCCAGCCGCGTCGCCCAGAGACAGTTTGAGATTGAGGAGTTGGCACTTGAGGTAGGTTAAGATGGCAAGCTTTCTGAGGAAACGCTGTAGATAGGGCGAGGTTCTCATGGTAAGAGCTAACTTACAGAAATATGACCTTTCTATTGAAGTTTTACTGGGATCTGTACTCGTGGTAGTTTATTTTAATCCGCAGTTGCCATCAAAAGCAGACAGAAATATTGTGATGGACCCGATGCTTGTAGCTTCGTATGTCTTCGTTAGAAATTGTGATTTGCAGTAATGGCTGTGTCGGTTGAACCCTTGACTGACGTGTTTGCACAAATGCTGTGTGCTTGAAATGATTAAATGTACGTTAAAGCAGGAGGAGTTGATATGGGGCATTTTACCAGGTGGGAAATATCTTTAGTAGAGTCAGAACCGCTGATGAATGAAGTCTCAGACATGTGTCACAAGCCTGTGGCCCACCTGAGGGAGGGGGAGAGAGAGAGAGAGAGAGAGAGAGAGAGAGAGAGAGAGAGCTGATGCACCTAACAGGCCTCCAGACCTGTCATCCTGGATACTCAGCAGTTTAATCACATTCCTGCAGAAAAGCATGACATCACTCTTCAGCTCGTCCTGACACCAGGCGAGAACCAATCACCTTCTACGGTTGCGCGGGAATTTGCTGTCTATCAAATTTCAGATATTCCCACACCATCTTTCAAAGGAAAGGTTTAATTAGCAGGTTTAGTGTCAGCTCGTTAGAACAGCCAAATGACATTTGTAATATAGGTTCATGTCACAATTCAACACAAGTCAGACTTCCCAGCCAATTTTTTTTTTTTTAGAAATTGCAAGAAATTTAGAAAATTGTCTTATTTCAAAAATGTATGCACTGGATCCCATAGCTCAAATCAGGTTTTGTTTTTACATTTGGCTTGACTGTGGAATGTAAATGAAGGCTGCAACCCTACATGTCTGTTGCATTATTACTAAAAGCTGTGAGAAATGCTGGTGGAAGCTTTAACACGGTGCACCCACAACTAAATCTTGCAACCAGTTCTGGATCCAGCATGTCTTGCCACTGATAGAATAAGAGAAATATAGATGAAGATAATCTAACCGAATAGTGACAAAGAGTGAGGTTGCGAAGGACATGCGATAAGTTGCTCTGCTGAGCATATCACATCATCGCGACAGTCTGTGGCGTCTCCGTAAGGGGCTCGTCTCGGGGCTGCGGCCCAGTGCTGGAGGTCCTGGCTCCAGTAGTGCCGGCTCAGCGCCGTGCTCTGATTGACACTTGCAGTACTGTACTTGTCAGCGGATCCCGGAGCGGCCGAGCATCACCGCCACCTTTCCAAAATAGTCCCTGGGCTGGTGTGGCTTTTGGCGCTATATTTATCCCAAGCTGCTTTTGTGGTGTGTTGAGCTCCCTCAAGGCTTGTGTTTCCTCTTACGAATGTATTATGATTTACATTTAATGAGGTCTTAATATTAGCAACAGCCAGTAGCAAAAGGTACAGGGTTTCAGAGGCCAAGGCTCCCTGTCCAGTTAGTGACAGACAAAATGATGTACGACATGATGATTGTATGGCTGTCAAAAAGTTTTTTTCCTCTTAAATTGAGCTTATGAATTATACGGTGTACATACAATGTAATAACTTAAAATACACTACTTCATTTTAGTGAAGACACAAATTTCCATTTACATAAGCATGCAGTGAGGTAAAAACTCTCATTTCATTATCACTTCAATAAAGCACATTTCACCATCTGCTACATTATTGTATCCATAAAGTACATTGTGAAATCAACTCAACATCCCCAACGAGGTGCTGCTGTGCAGTTTACATGTTGTATAGCTGGGGAAAAAACAAGCAGATTGGAAACTATGAAATCTGATCCTGGATTAACTTTACATGCATTTCAGTGGGTTTAGTTACCTTCCAGAATTGATATCATCCCTGTGACTGCAGAGACACATTCTGAATGCCAAGGTGCAAAAACAACTTTACAAATAGATATACATTGACTGAGTGATTATCAAATGTTTTTGCTCCATCTCCTTTTTTTCGTTATTTGCATACAGGGTAACAATAATCAACTTGTTGCAGGAAAAACAAGATAGACAACTATTTCATATGGAATCATGAACGAAGATATTTATATTTTGTGTTGTTAATAAGTAACTTCTCTGAGTTCACATGTTTCAACTGAATTTATATGTAAAAACAGAAGTGCAATGGATTTCAGAAATAGCAAACAAATGAATGAAGTGACTTGTCATGTATTATGCAGCCTTATTTTATTTTAGCCACTGTAAATGCCAAAAGGGTGCCGCCTGCTACAAAGATGAAAAGAAGGGTGATTTCAAATGCACATCATAGGTTTAAATCATTTTTCCCAAATTAGCTGCAGTCAAGCAATTAACTCTGAACTTGTTTTCTATCTTTCACCAATCTGCAACTCAACTCAGGTTTAGAAACAAAAAAAGAAAAGAAAAGCTCAAGCCTCTCTGCACAGCAAGCAGCCTGGTTAGACTCACTCCAGTCTGGAAAAGCAGCTGCCCCAGTGTGTGTGTGTGTGTGTGTGTGTGTGTGTGTGTGTGTGTGTGTGTGTGTGTGTGTGTGTGTGTGTGTGTGTGTGTGTGTGTGTGTGTGTGCTTTTTACCCTTCAAACACACTAAGACGGCTCTCACACCACTTCTTCACCACTGCTGGGTTGTCTTGCATGCATTGGTGGGACTTACTGTCAGTCACAAGGTTCATGTTTCATACGGATTTAGAAAGTGCACAAGCAGCGCTCTGAAAAGCAGGCTTTTATGGTAATGAAGCCGCTGATCCCAGAACTTTGTGAAAAGGTTTGAATAAAAAGGTTTCGAGGCAGTGAAATAAGTTAGACTTACACAATTATGTGCTGCGATGTCGCTATGCAGGAATAAACAAACCAAAACTATGTATTTCTCTATGTGACAATGTTTTTTTTTTGTTTCTCTTTATTCTGATATGCAGCTTGCAGCCCAGGTCTTGGATGAGTTTGATGATGAAGATGTCGGAGTTGGCCTCATTGATGCAAAGCTTGACAAGGCAGTTGCAAAGAAATTAGGTAAGGACAAATAAACCGGACGAGACTGACTAACGCCTAACTCGCCACAACCACGGCCTCTGCAAAGTCAATGTCAATGATCTCAAAAGACTTGTTCTCAGGTTGCATTGTCAGGTTGGATGATCAGAAAGAACCCTGCTGAATCTCGAGAGAATAAACACCAAGGTACATCTGTTCTTCTCACCCAGGCCTTGAGGAATCCGACAGCATCTTCATCTTCACGGATGATGAAGTCATTGAATATGATGGAGAGCTCGCAGCAGACACTCTTGTGGAGTTCATCTATGATGTTCGTGAGGATATAATATCCCAGTGGCCTACCTTATTTTAGAAAAAAGAAATCAGTTCCTCCAAAGTTTTCCTCATGAAACGTACCTCACTGTCTCTGTCTCCTGCGTCGTCCCTCGGCTCTTCTTCTCCAGGTCCTTGAAGACCCCGTGGAAATCATCGACAATAGTAGGGAACTCAAAGGCTTTGAGAACATTGAAGAGGACATCAAACTGGTGGGCTACTTTAAGAGTCACAAGTCAGAACGTAAGAATCTGTACTGTGATGGCATGATAACTTTTCTGATCGCTTTTTTTTCTTCTTGCTGCTTGACAACATAATTTTAGGTGATCGCTTCTTAAGGAAATGGAACAGCTTTGTAAATGTAACATCAGATCTATGCATTTCTCACTAACTGCTTCTATTAAGTGGCCTGCAAGCAAACAACTAATGGAATAAAGCCAATAGTGAAATAACTTGCTAATAATGTAAAATAAATAGTTCAATATGTTTTACAGAGTGTACATCCTCGATGAATGAGTGTGATAACGATCTCATCCACAATCATTATTTCTGATGAGCAAATTGCACAAAAATTGCACGAAAACAAACTTTTATTTCTAAGAAATGCAGTTCTGCTTGTGTATTATTACATTACTCGCTGATTTGTTTTTGAATGCCTGTTCTTAATGTCATAACTTATTGCATTATTGGCCAAATGATATTATGACAATGGATATTTATAAATATACTGAAACAACTTTTTGGATGTCTGTAAAATTTCAGATTTTGAGGCCTTTGCTGATGCTGCTGAAGAGTTCCATCCTCACATCAAATTCTTTGCCACATTCAACCCCAAAGTGAGTAACTATGGGATTACTACTCAAGTCTATTTCAGGTCAAGTGCATTTGTCTGTGCAAATAAAATAATAACACATTCTATGTAAACTATCGGTGAGTGTTGACAAATAGTGCATGTGTAAATCCTAAGTGAGCTTGTCAGACACATAAAGTAAACTTAAAATGTCTTCTGTGAAAAAGTATTGAAAAGTATTTATCTTAAAAGCGGTATGCCGTATATTGCATATTAATGAGCCAAAAGCATATTGGACAAAAATGACGTTCTCATGGGAATTACTGTACTGTACATGTATATGTGGGTTTTTTTTATTCTGTGAGATTAGATGAAACGTTTTATGTGCCATTTTAGTACTCTGTGGTCACACCACAATTGTATTTCATGATCAAGTGAAAAACTATGAATTCCTATGCTGCTGGAGATATTTAAATAAAGAAAATGAAAAAAAATTTAGAAGACCCAGCATTCAGCCTTGTGGCACTCCAAAAACACAATTTCCAAATGTGTGCCAATTACAAATATACATTGCTTTGAGGAATTGTAACACTTCATGTCCTTAATTTTCAAAAAACAATATTACACGTGTTTATTATAATAAACCATAAAGGGGCTGATTTCGAAAATGCAAACAAATAAATTGTGTGATTGTGTTTGTTTTGGTATTAAAAAGATACTTTCATTTGATGACATCTCTACAGCTGTGAGAAGAAGCCATGTTTTATTACTGTTAATAAAATATCAATGATCTGCAAAATAGAAGAACAACTGAAAAGCATTTATACTTCAGATAAGCAATGATATTCTTCAAACAGGAAAAACAAATCTCTCCTCTTCTTGTTGTATTAGTTTACACAGTGTTATGTAAGATATTCAGGTCAACTGTCTTTCAGGAGTAATATACTTGATGCCGTCTTGCCTTACGTATAAATAGATAAATTCTGTGCTTAATATTACAGCAAGAAAAAAGCACGTCAACAACAAACGTGGCCAGACCGCAGTTCTTAAAAGCGTCGGTGTTGTGTTTCAGGTCGCCAGAGCTCTGGAGCTGAAGCTTAATGAGGTGGACTTCTATGAGCCCTTCATGGACGACCCAGTGGTCATCCCCGGAAAACCGTACACTGAGGAAGAACTGGTGGACTTCATTGAAGATAACGACAGGTAGATCGCATTAGTGCTCCCGAGCAAAGCTAAAGTTCAAAGTTCAGTCCTCATCATTTATCATGGAAGTGATTCCAAAGTGTGAGCCGCCGCCGCAGCAGCCTCGAGTTCTGCAGAGATGTTACCGGTGGGTCAAGAGAGGTCATTTACAATTCGTATGAGAAAAGTGTTTCTTTCAAAAAAATTACAAAAACAAGTCTACTTATTTTTCGCACCCATATTCAACCAGTTTTGTCATGAAGTAAGTTTTCCATTAGGAAATTGCTGTCAGACTCCGAAAATACACATCAACAGACCAGATGTAGTGTAAACTTGATTAATATGCACTTTCCACTTGATGTTTTTTTTTTTTTTTTTAAGTGGGCCTTGGCCTTCTTGACATGAGGTCTAACTAATTTATCTTTCTTCAGACCAACTCTGAGGAAGCTGCAACCCCACAACATGTATGAGATCTGGGTAAGAACAATGTAACTTCCTCCAATATGTGTTGCAATTAGTCTTCTATGAGGAGGATTCACTTGAGTTGCAACATTACAACACTTTGTAACTTCTCTGCTAACTGCAGCAACTTGACACCTTTGTTTTTCCCGTTGTGTCTGTTCTTTCCACAGGATGACGATGTTGATGGTGAACACATTATTGCGTTTGCAGAGGAGTCTGATCCAGGTAAAAGAAACAATACAAAATAAATCTACCGGTACACACATATCAGCGCTGATATTTTTGGTATCTTACGAGACGAACCCCTACAACCCAGTGTGGCTTTGAAAGTAATATTCTCGGCCCCTCCTCAGATGGTTATGAGTTCCTGGAGATCCTGAAAGAAGTTGCTGAGGACAACACGGACAACCCTGACCTGAGCATTGTCTGGATTGACCCGGATGATTTCCCACTGGTAAAACAATAAATCATAACATGGAACAGTGTAATGTGCAGACCATGAACAAGCAGAAAACAGTAACTTCTTGATAATAATCTTTTTCTTTTTTTTTTAATTGCAGCTCCTGCCACACTGGGAAAAGACCTTCGGCATTGACCTGTCCTCCCCACAGATTGGTGTCGTTGAAGCTGATGACGTGAGTCGTATTTTTGGTTCTTCTCCTAAAGATAACCTCACATTTTTATGTTGCGTTGCACTTGTACGTTGATAACAGGAGCACTCCGCAGAAGTATTAGGAAGTAGAGAGGAAATTGATCAACTACGTATAGGTCACCTGTCCTGCCAAATACAGAGACAAAAACAATCATACACACCTCTGGGCAATCCCTCAGGAAGGGAGACAAACCAATTCCACAGAGGAAGGTCCCTAATCCCAACCGGGACATGAACTGAGGATATTCTCACTGTGTTGCCGCCCCATGTCTTCTCCATACATTGGCTCCTTACATAGGCTTTAGGTTTGAGGTCACTTGTGTTAGTTATGTTAGTTAGTTAGTTGTGGTCTCTGCAGGTCATTCAGTCTCTCGGCCATGACTTAAATGGCACCTCATGTATCCACATCGTATAGTACCATGGCCACATGTTGCATAACGCCCCTAATGCTCATAAAATCATTGGTTTTGGTCTGGCGATCTCACAGATTCCTCGGCTGGGTTGTTGACCTGTCGGTGTTGTTTGTTGTGCAGGGTGACAGTGTGTGGATGGACATGGACGATGGCGAGGATCTGCCCTCTGTAGACGAACTGGAGGACTGGATTGAGGATGCCTTGTCAGGCAAAATCGATCCTGATAATGATGATGATGACGACGACGATGATGATGACGATGACGATGATGACGATGATGATGATGACGATGATGACGACGATGACGATGATGATGATGATGATGATGATGACGACGACGACGACGACGACGACGATGATGACGATGATGACGATGATGACGACGACGATGATGACGACGATGATGATGATGATGACGACGACGACGATGATGATGATGATGATGATGACGACGACGACGACGATGATGATTATTAAATCTTTAAGTCTGACCAATGCAGTTTCAAGAGTCAACATCATTAACTCAACATTAAGTCATCCTCTTTTGTAACTACATTACGTTGAACTCATCAGTTCATTTTGATATCTCATCTTTTCATCATCTTCTCTCTGCATCTCACTGGAATGATTTTCCATTACTCATCTGTCCCTCTCCCCCAGAATCCTCCATGTAACAAAGTACTCTCTAAAATGCCACTGTACAAATATTCTGACATGTAACACTGTCTGGTACAATAAAAAAGGAAATTGTTTCAAAAAAACCTGCCATCTATTGCTATTGATTTTTATAATATTAAATATGTTATTTTCCTATGTACTAGAGGGTTGCATTGTTTTATGCATTATGTCTGAGTCCATCTGTGAAGTTGGTTGCTGATGAATGTGTCTTATTTAATGTTCACTGTTTTTTTGTTTTGTTTTCTCCAGTACTGAAATGACTGAGGTCAGATCCAAGGGTGCTACCAGGCTTTATCTGATGGGTTTTAGGCATCGAAAGCCTATTCTGTAAAAGCATTGTGATGCTGTACACTGAAAGTGTTGTACATCAAATGAATATTTTCTACAACGATGAATTATGACAACAGCCACATTCTATTTTTGTAAAAAGAGACATTTTACTTACTGTAAAGTCTTAAATAAACAACAGCTTGGACAGAAAACCACTAGTGTATAGTTTTTACAGAATGTTTATGTGTGTATGTGTGAAATAACCATTATAATACTTTACTAAAGCAAAATCATGTTTTTTTTCACAGATGTAGTAAGGATACAGAACTGAGGGGATTCAGTTCGTTTGAAAGGTTCACACATTCTTTATTCTGTCTGAGACTCTCTCAAGGACTTTTATACAGATTCACCTGAATTTGCTATTTGCTTTGCATTTAAGGGGAGTGTTGTGTTACTATGAGAGTCTTGAAAGTAGTCTTAATCTACTATATTGCGTACATAAGACATCACCCCTCTGTCATCTTATTGATGCTTTATGTGAAACATCCTGTCTTCTCCTCCACCGATAATTCCATCTTCTACCACTTCATCCAGAATGGGGCGACGAGGTGCGGGAGATAATCTCAGTTGATTATGAAGGCAGGGTAAACCCTGGCAGGTTGCAGTCTCTCACAAGGCAACAGAGAGACAAACAGTAACACACACTCACTCGGGTTAGGGTCACCAATCAACCTCATATCAACAGTGTTTGTGACTGTGGGAGCAACATAAAACCAATGTTCTAGCCTATCTTGTATTTAAACCTAGTCACTACAAGCCTTTTCCATTCGGACCATTGCTGATTAAGCAGCTTCAAAGCCACAAAGACATAAATTCTAAAATGTGTGATAATTATGAACAAATAAAGAAATAAAAGACAGCTTGTGGTTGTGATTGTTTTTTTTTACTGTTAAATGCCGTGTTACTCACAACTAGAAGAATATTTGGTGTTTTATTGGTTCTATTTTGGTAATTGAGTCCATTTCTGATATGGTGTCACTATAATTGGCACATTTTAAAATGTCTTTAACATTTGCTGTTATTGTCAACACCTTAATGGGGAAAGTGACTCACTTCCTCGGTTGTTCCTAGTTCTTCCTAATCCGATGTGTAAAAACTGTGATATAAATCGTAATCAAATTATTATTAACCAGCTGATCCCAGAGGAAGTCCTGAAGGAGTTGAAGCAGTTTAGCTCACTGATGCTACAGAAACACCACAGAGAGCATCTTCTGACCAGGCAGCAGTTTGGGAGAGCAGCCACTTAACCCCTCCTAATATGCGAGTCTTACACTTCCCAAATAACTTGTGATAAATATGACAATGATTATTATATGATGATATGACTAGTATAACTAAATGCAATTGTTCACGTTTGTCACATTGAAAAGTTATGGGTAAAACTGACCCTTGAAATATTCTTCAGAACAGTCAAACTCATTTTTTTTCAGGAGTCACATTTATTCTGAGTGAATCAGCCTGGTAAGATTAGCTTTAACTTTAAATTGCAGTGTTTTTCTTTTGTTTTGGTGGAGATTATGCTTGATGAAAATGTCCAAGCTTTATGCTCTCAGAAATTCTTCTGGATTAAGCTGCCCACTTCCAGGTATTTTTATGAGTGTGGTAACACGAGTTTTTTGTTGTTGTTGTTGTTGTTTTCGTTCGTTAGTTTGTTTGTATTTTGAGTTTTTACACAGCGCTTCTCATCTCGAAACCCCGCCCGTGAAGAGGGCTTCGCGTGGCTCCACCGCGCATGCGCACCTCCTCTATCCACTACCCATGTGGTTGTAGTTGGTAAATAAAGATTGTGGCGCCTCCACAGTTCTCCCGTCGGTGTGACTTTTATTTTCTCATTTGTATTCGTTCCGGGAGCGGCCAGCATGTCGGCGGGCGTCGTGACTCTCCAGGCTCAGGTGGAGTCGGTGCTGGGGGAGCTGGTGAAGGTGGCCACGGTGGAGTTGACCAAACTGTTCGAGAGCAGATACCAAGCCGCCTCGGCCGGGGCTGCGGCTGCAGGCCGCACGGAGGCAGGAGGCTCCGACACGCCGTGCGGGTCGCCCGGGGACACCAGGCGGAGCATCGGCGTGCAGGTGGATGCAGACACGCTTCCGCTGGTGGCCTTTCCAGGTTTGTGTTGTTTATGCCATGAAACGCTGCAGCTTCTTCTTCATCGAGTCCACAGCTGTGCTGCAGGACTCATACTTAAGTGTGTGTCTGTCCCTCCATAAAGATGCATGGACGTATGCAACAAGTTTAGTGACTTTTGTTTTGTTTTTTTACACTACTAATTTCATGCATGATATTCATGATGGTCTGTCTTGCATTCTTTATTTGACTAAACAACTAGTGGAGGCTATTTAACCCTTGCACTGTGGGGGTGGGTGGGTATTCAGGAATGCATGCACGACTTGTCTTGAAACCCTCCCCCATTCCCCCACAGAACTCTCCCTCCTCCCAGATGCGACCTGTTTGGAAGATTGCAGGCAAGTTGCACTGGAGGGACACGCTGGCCCAACAGGAATGTCGCTGACTGAAGTGAATGAGCATGCAGACCCCCACTGGTTGCCCACAATAGATCAGGTCTGTCGGGGTTTTATTATACTGCAGTTGGTATCTGTTCCCCCCCAAAAGCCTCTGCCGACGTTCCAATCCTCCCTGTTCTCTTCAGATCGTGGCAGAGACTCTGGATATGGTAGAATTAAGGATCCTTGAAATGGAGCCTGACATTGATGCTCAGTCGGAAGTTGTTTTACACGGTAAGAGCTCAATCACACGCAGTCCATTTTGGACAAGACTATGTATAGTGGAGGAGAAGTTGCTTTTTTTTTTTTTTTAGATTTGCAATCAGGACGCCTCAAATCAAGAGGTCCTGTATGTGAGTCTTCTAACACTAAAACTGTGGGATTTTCACATTGGAGTCCAGGACAAACAGTGTGATGCTGCATATCACCTGAACCCTTTGTTTCAGTTTGGGGTTTTTATTTTTTTTTATTTTTTGGAGTTGGCAGGAAGCTGGTTATTTAGGAGTAATTTTTTTAATTTCATCTTCTCATTACAAAAAAGATATTGTGTCATCACAAGTCTGCTGTCTTTGTGCATTCTGGTGGAGGCTCGACTCTACAATGGCATGAAAACAGAACATTTGCAGATTTTACGTCTTCAGACTGAACAAAACTCAGCTCAGAGGACTCAAACAGTATTAACCAGCATGATCTGGTTATTCTTATTGGCATTATATTAAAATAGGTTTGAGGGTAGAGTTGAAGGTCCTAATAATTACATTATGGGCTCTTAATGAGCTTCGTCAAGATTATTTTGTAATCTAATCTGGTGTAATCTAATGTTACACCTCTGTGGATTTTGACACCATTCACCACTCAGGCCTTTCTGTTTGACACCTCAAGACAAGTGGTTTTAGCTTCATGCACCCTCCTAGACAACTGACTCCAAACGTTACTTGGAATTATCATCACTTTATTTTAAACTAATTTATTTTGTGTCAGTGATAGTGTAATTATTTCACTGTATAGTTACTCACCTCTCATCTGTATCGCATAAAAAGGTCTAGCATCTTTTCCCGACTCTCTCTGCTGGCGGTTATTGTTACTTTTATGTAAAAGGCCAGTTTTCACAGTATTTTTCACCATATCACCAGTCTGAGCTGTGAATCATCTAAATGAATTGCAATCGTCTCGAAGCGTCCTCGAATTATTCTTCAGCGTGAGCAAAGATCAGCTCCCTACATCTACAAGTGTGAGATTTTCTGTAAAACAGTAACTGATGAAAAAACAACAGTGTGCAGAGTGGTGAACAGACGTGTTTCGTCTTTTGCAGCAGCCAAAGAACCCAAAACGGAGACGTCGCATTGTGAACCTGAACCAACCTCACCGGACCAACAGAAGACTCTTGTCGTCCAGCCAAATCTAAACCAGAGCACGTGTGAGGGGGAGGTTAACTTTGTTTGCCCGTTGACCCTTAAGCCGGACTCTCCCGAGCGTGGCGGTTCGAAGAAGCAGGTGAAGACTGAGCCCGAACAGGCCGGCGCCAGCACCGCCCAGGGTGCCGCGTACAGTCCGTCCCTGGCTGATGGGGCTGCGACTCCCGCACAGAGAGCGTGGGAGCAGCGTCATGGGAATCACCTTCAGATCAAACAGGAACCCGCCTCGGTCGACGAGAAGCTGGGGACTCCCTGTACGGTACCGCTGATCGACGTCGCCCTCTCCAGGCCGAGGTCAGCCGCGCAGAGTCGGGGGGAAGCCGCCGACGCTCTCACCGCCGACCAGAAAAGAGCTTTGCAGATACCCAGAGACCTCCGCATCCATCAGGGCCCCCACACGGGCCGTCGTCTCTGCTGCTACACGAACTGCGGGAACGGATTGTGGCGCCTGGTCGAGGGCGTCACCCACTCCCGCGACGGACACGTCTGCGGCGCCTGCGGGAAAACGTTCAAGCGGCGGAAGGTCCTCCGTAGGCATCAGCGCTTTCACACTGGAGAGAAGCCGTACTCCTGTAAAGCGTGCTCCAAGACGTTCGCCCTGAGGAAGAGCCTCCGCCGCCACGTCAGGTTCCACACGGGGGAGAGGCCTCACGCCTGCTCGCAGTGCGGCAAAAGCTTCCGCCTGCGAGACAATCTGAAGGCACACCTGCGGTTCCACACCGGAGAACGGCCCTTCAGCTGCTCCGTGTGCAGCAAGACCTTCAGGATCATGAGGAACCTGGAGACGCACAATCTGAGTCAGTGTGAAGCTTTCATTCCTTCATTCCGGACGATTGCTGGATGCCGAAGTTGAAAACCGGTGTGCAGGTTTCATAGAATGTACCGCTGACTACCTCATATTAACGGACGCTGAATCACTCCGACATTCGACTGTCATGCAGAATGTTTTCAAAGCCAAGAATTGAACAAGTGAAGCTATAAAGTCAATACGTTTGTTGAAAAAAAAAAGCTATATAGCCATTTCGAATTGTAGTTTTGTAATGATGGGAAGACAGTTTGGCTTTGTGTTAAAAAGCTCATGTATCAGATGTTTGTTTGTTTTAATGTATACTGTATACTTCATCTTTGTGGACCAACACTGGGACTGAAACAGTTGACACTGCTTTCTTGCACTGGACTTTATGAAAACCACTGTTATCTGTCTGCAGAGATCTTGCAGAGTTTGTCAGGTATATGTGCTGCTTCGAGGTTGTTCTGATGTAAAACCAGCAATGTAAGGCTTTTTTTTTCTTTCTTTTTTTTTACCTACCTTGTCATCCCATCAGCAAGAGTTGTAGTCTTGGTATGATTGTTTAGTGTCTGGAGAGATTGCTCTCCATAAACTGAATGTGTGAAGAGTTTCTACACTGACAAGTTTACATTAGATAAGTTTTTACTTTATTTTATACTGTAAATTCCATTTTGAACGGTTGTATTAAAAACATTTGACTCTTGAAAGTACGTGTGGATTAACTACCCAACCTGTTCAGAGTTGAGGGTGTTCATAAAGGATTCAAAACGGTAATAAGTTTTGTATTTTGCAATAAGATGTATGAAGAAAAACAAGTGTGAATTACTTTTCTATTTCAAGGTTAGTTTTGTTTTTCCTTTAAGTTTAGTCTTGACATTCTTTCACTTTCAAAATGTCTCATTATGTTTGTGAGTAACAAACATGAAAACATCCGATGAGACAAACGCCGATTTTCATTCGGTGGATTTATAAGTTCAATGCTTGACTGTCACAGGCACAGATATAAAACAAATATACATAATAAATAAATATAAAGTGTATACAATACACAAGTGTACATAATTGTCACAAGTTCCTGAAGCCCTCTAAGCTCCGCCCACCCGGAAGTACAACTTTAGTTTCACTTCTTGCAGCTTAAAGGTGAGAAAGAAAACAATCAATCCTCCGAATCACTTTGAGTTTTTAGGGTGAAATATATATATATATTTCTTTTTTACAATCTCCACTTGTCCACTGATATAAGGTGTCCGCTGCGCAGCCGGAGACTGAGCGAAGGTCTCGGGATGGAGGAGGCAGCCTGGCTGGAGGAAATGCTCAGGTGCCCCGTGTGCCACGACCTGCTCGCGGACCCTCGCCAGCTGCCCTGCGGACACAGCATGTGTCTGAGCTGCGTGGAGAAGCTGCTGGCTCACTCCTCCTCCGGGGCCCCGCTGCGCTGCCCCGACTGCCGGACGGACTTCGGGCCGGTGGAGGAGGTCGGTCTGCAGCGGAGCTACACGCTGAGCAGCATCGCGGAGGACTTCAGGCTGAACCACGAGACCAGGGTACCCCGAGTCACATTGTCTATATCCTACATAGTTCATGATGTCCTCTTGTGTGCTTTACACTGAGAGTAACAATGAGCATCTTTGTGCGTTTCTGTTGTTTTCATGCTTTTTTAAAAATGTTATTATTATTAACTTTTTTGGGATGAGGAAAAGAAAAAAAAGAAGTACACAATCCAACAATTTGTATCACTCAATTTGTAGTACATTGAAATAAATTCGAATTAAATGGTTTTGTGAGATAGCAGCATATGTATGAACATGTCAATTCAAAAACCTTTATCCTATTTATATATATATGTCGATGTATATTACATACACATCGAAAAAACACTCAGGTCTAGACCTCAGTGTCCTCAATGATAGCTATGGCCTTGACCATAAATTGGCACTTGGGGTGAGACATAAAGTGTGGAAAGACTGTTAGAAGACCAGGGGTGCAACGTCATTCAAAATCCATGAGTTGGAATTGTACCAAACTTTGATCATCCCTGGGTGACCCATCAATGATAAATTACCTCAGTCTGTCTCTCCCTCTCTCTTGACCTGTCTAGGGGTGAATTTGACTTTTCTGTAATCTGCTGTTGACTCTCGACACCACCGAACAGCCTTAACTTGGATTGACACGGGATCAGACTCTAGAAGAATGCCTCACTACTGATCAAATCCGTCCTGCGGGTGTGATTTTGTCTTGTGCAGGAAAGGCGGAGGAGAAGTGTGCACTGTGACTACTGCCCGGACGGCACAACACCGGCCAGTAGAACGTGTCTGAAGTGCGAGGTGTCGCTGTGCAAAGAGCACGTGAAGGACCACCTTGAGCTGCCGGCGTTGACGGGGCATCCTTTGGTCGAGCCTCTCGGCGACCTCGGAGAGAGGAAGTGCCGGTGGCACGACGACCAGGTGCTGCGATACTACTGCACCTCCTCAAGACGCTACGTCTGTAACATCTGCGCCCTGGAGGGCAAACAGCTCAATGCGGCCGCCGACGCCTCCTCCGTCCTGCGGCGGCAGCTCACAGTAAGCTGAATAAAACCACAGAGGAGCTCAAATATCAACGAGAACAAAATACAAGCAGTGACACAAAGATGTTTACTGACTTATTACTATAAGAAGACCCCCTCAGTGGACACGTTTTCAACCTCAGGCCATATGTTTGACACGGCTATAGTGCAAGAAGCTATTAATTAACACATTCATTTTCTCTCCTTCACAGTCTTACTTACGTGTGTGTGTGTTTTTCAAAAGGAATATATGGACCAGCATTTTGAAATGCTGCAGGGACAAGTTACAGATTTCACAGCGTCCTTAAGAAAACTGCAAGACGACATTCAGCATGAAGTGAGCCTCGTTTCCTAAACCCCCACGCTCGTGATAAGTTAACAGTTTGATTCAAGATGTTTCAAGGTTTCACATGTTTTTTTTTTTCCCCTGAATGCAGAAACTGAGGTTGAACCCGGCCGACTCGCGCCTCAACGGTGTCACGGTGGTCCTGCTCTTTCTTTGGTTCATCGTTCTATACTACGGTAGGACAATTTGTTCACTGTGATTTAGTTTTTTTGGGTTTTTTAAAACCAGTGTACATAAACCAGTTTGACCTTTTGCCTTGTCGTTTCTATCCAGCCTACAATTTCTCGGTGGAAAACCAGACGCTAACAGAGGCATTGACGAAACAGCAGAACTCCAGATCTCCTGCGTATCCTCCGGCCAAAGGTAAGACGCTGGGCTTCTAATCTCGGCTGCTTCCTGTTTGCATGCTGACAATTAAAAAAAACCATCTGATTTAAAGGCCCTTCTTAGTTAAAAAAAAAAAAAAATGAAATCAAGGGACTTTATTACATGTTTTCATTTAGAAAAGAATTTCATTTCTTGCTCAAAGTTATTTCATGATCTAAGTCATCACTAATGAGGATGTTGGTGTATCATGATGATATAGTGTAACAACATTAATAATAGTTATAAAACGATTCAAGATGCCTTATAAGGCATTATATCATCAATTAAATTAAAAATTCAATTTGAGTTTTTACTTAAGTGGTTCAGTACAGTTTAGAATCTGAGTGTTATATTACTTTAACTTAGGCAAAGTAGTTCAATAGGTATTCTGATTGATTTAATGAAGATTAAGGCAAAATTTAAAATTATAAATGTCTTCTTTACTTTTTCTTTTACTTTTGCTCAGAACACCTGTTGAAGCAACTACACAACCTACTAGAAGAGTATCAAGGTACAAAATGGCACCAGAGTCTTTGTTAAATACGTCATGAATACAAGTCGCAACCACCTACAAGTGGCCAATGATCTTCTCAGGAGCCGTGCCGCTGGACGTGGACACTCCCCGCTGTTGTCTCGGGGTCTCGGACTCGGAGAGCGTGAAACCGAAGCGGGATTGTCTCCAGAGTGAGAGGTGCAGTGACGATGATGCGTCACAGGTCGTCTCCACACAGTGCTTCTCGTCTGGCACCCACGTCTGGGAGGTGGAAGCCGAGGGCCACTGGGACATCTCCGTCTTCTCCGAGAGCGTCCGAGGACAAGGCGAGAGCAGCAGCACCTTTGGAAATAACTCGGAGACCTGGAGCCTAAAACGCGACGGCAAAGGCAACCTGTCTGCCTGCCACAATAAAACAAGAACTCTTCTGGCCGCAACGCCGAGCAGCGGCCGAATAGCGGTGGTCGTTAACTTTGAGGAAGGCCGCATCGTCTTTAGTGCCGTGGATTTCGCCGTGACGCAGTTGCACGAGTTCAAGGCCGAGCTGACGCAGCCCGCGTGTTTGAATGTGGGAGTTCGTGTCGGAGACGCACACAGTAGAGCCTCCATTGTCAAGACTGCTTGAGTCAGCATAATACGACATCAAAACTGGTTGATATATTAAAGCGCTTAAAACCAAAACATGACTCCTGGAAACACGTCTCGTCAATTGACATTGACAACTTGCACCGATGTTCATGTTTTAGATAATCAGTTTGATGGAGGCCAACGTAATGTTATTAGAAAGATCTCGTTTCTAAAGAAATTCCCTTTTCCTCAGGAGAGTTGCCTTTCCTTCCCGTTCAAAAGAGACAAGAAAAAGGTCACATTTGTCAATTTATTAGGAAAACATGACATTTTAACTCATTTGAATTAAATGTTTTACAAAACACGAAGGCAATAATGAGCTGAGAAGGCCTCTAAACTGACAACACTGAGTAGTTATACAAACGTTTTCTAAATAAAAACCAGAAGCAGATTGTTATAAGTTGTGATCAACTGAAAAAAGCATGAATATGAAAGCATCATGGACAAATTCAGTGAGTACTGTGCAATAGTTGTTTTGTAACAAAAAAAAAAGAAGAAGTTGTTCAGATATTAATCTTTGTTCCTTTTAGGATTTTTCCCAGCAATAAAAAATAAATAATTCTTAACTGGAGAAAACGTATTTGTCAGGACCATGTTTCACACTCATCTAGCTGCCCGTCAGTCCCTTGACATGTGTGTAAATGCTCATTTACTAAAACATGACGCTACACAATTATACACACGCTCCCGACTTCATGTAGCTTTGCTGTGCTTTGTGCAGTCTGAAACATTTACAGTTTTTTGGGTTTTTTGTTGGGTTTTTTTGTCTGGAGGGGGGGGAAAACTGTCAAACCAAGAGTTTATTGTTCAAAACAGAGAAACTTTACAACACCATCTTCCTACAGTAGCAGTCCTGGACTCAAAGCTGGTTTTAATTAGAAATCCTGATGAGTGGATGAGCTGCAGGGGCCTTTTACTTCACTGTCGCCATGTTCTGATTCCTGATGGAGCACCAGGCCTTAAAAACATCTCTGAAAAAAAAGAAAAAAGAACAAGGACAAATCATGATCAAGCGTTTCCTATAGAAATGACTCTCCTGCACGTGTACAGACCTGCAGTGATTGGCCACACATTCGTTGCTGCAGTATTCTCGGTCCCAGTCCTCACTCTCCACCGCTGGGTTGTTGCAGCCGGCCCTCAGACACACACTTTTCCTCGTAGAGACACCACTGTGCCCATTCCTGTCCATGTCATGCTGCAAGAGGAGCAACGTTCAGAAATTCAGTGCATCGATGATGATGAGGATAACGCGACACCAGCGTCATACCCTTCATCCTACGACACACAAAAGTGCAAATATGAAACGAGAATGGTACGAAAGGCTCATATTGAGGGACTTTCTTTGTTTTGTAAATAAAGACGGTGGTTATAACGTCATCATGTATCAAACGGCAGCTCCTGAGTGTATTTGCATGGAAGGAGCTGGACTTTACAATGGAACCATCACTTGAAGGAGGTAATGTGTTGGATTTGGTGGGTTGAAGTAGAAATATTATTCACATTAACCACAATGTCTCAATACACCATCAGATTTTGTACATCTCATAAAAGTGGCCAAAACACTGATTACACTGAAAAACCTCACTGCAGCATGTCGTCGTTCTGAAGCCGCACGTTTAGAATTAGAAATTCGGGAACAGATCCTTTAAAATGCAGAAATGTAGAACAATGAACGGGACCGTTTACCTCTTCAGAAGGAATCACTTCAGTAACAACATCCTCGTCTGCGTTCCCCGTCGTAACTTGCACAGAGACGACAGATGCGGACGAAGTGGCGGTGGATGACGCGTTTGCCGTCTTGGAGACGATGACGGGCAGGGCCTCTGGGCCCTGAATGGAGGCGGGGACTATTTTGATCTGGAGTGGCGGTGGAGGCGTGGCGGTCATAGACATGGGGAGGCCCGACAGAGTGCTCCCCTCGCGGGGCTTGGCCTGTAAAGGCGGGGGCGTCGGGGCCATCTGCTGGAGCCGCGGCGGGGGCGGCGCGGTCTGCATCTGCTGCAGTGGAGGTGGCTGACGGGAGGCGCCCGCGACCACGAGGGTGGGCTGCAACGCTCGGATGCCGCCCGGCAACACGGTCACCACCTGCCCCCCTCCCTGCAGGAGGTGCTTCGGGATGATGATCTTGGTGATGGTCTGGGCTGGAGGAGGCGCCGGCGCGATGGGGGCGGAAACCTTGTTTGCGCCGGTGCGGGAGCGGGTGGTCATCTCGGGAACGTCCAGGATGATGTTGGAGGCACAAATGTTGGTGATGGTGTTCTCTTCCATGCTGCTGTTCGCTGAACGGATGACCTGGTGAGCAGGAGGGGTCGGGCTGACATCGGCAGTCGGTGGCGAAGGGGAGGTGTCCATCTCCTCGGTGGCGGGCTGCGACAAGGCCAAGTTGAGATTAGAAGAGTTTGAATGAAACTGACCAAAGTGCTACTCTCTGAAGGTCGTGGTGGTACCTGTGCCAGCTGATTGGCTCTGTAAGCTGCAAGTGCTTTCAAATACTCCTTTTTCGCCATTTCCGTCTTTCTTTTATACACCTGAAGGACACAAAGAACAAAAAAAAAAGAAAATCACAGTTGTGATTGGGATTATATTTCACGTTTTCAAATCAGAAAATCGTTTATGAGGCAGGACTAAAAGCGATAAACTAAGTACCTGCTTCTGTTCTTCAGCCAGGCTGTCCCACATGGAGGCCACGATCCTTGAAACCTCCCCAAAAGAGGCATTGGGGTTCTGACCTTTAATGGCAGCCTGCGTGTCTCGGAAGAACAGAGCATAGGCTGAAACTGGCTTCTGCGGCTCATTGGGATCTTTCTTCTTCCGCCCTTTCTTTGCGGCCGCCGCCGCGTTGGCGGAGGCCAACGACACAGGCTTCCCCCCACTTCTTCTTGCCGTGGCCAGAGACAGGGAAGACGCGGGGGCTGGGTGGGAGGACATGTGGGAGAAGACGGAGGGAGAGGAGAGAGACATGGGGGAGTCGACCAGCACGCTCCTCTGAGGAGGGAGAGAGAAGGTAGGGAGGGATGGAAACGGGCACGTTAGCTGAAGGATCGAAAATATGTTTTTTTTTCCACCACAAAGAACCAGGCGCTTGTTCGGACACAAAAAAATTATAATAACTCGTGGGAGCGATGCAAGTCGCTCTCTCAAGTTAATACTGCGAGCGAACAAGATCATTTAATTTGCGACCGCGGCGCCGTGGCTCTATCGGTTTTTTTTCACGCTTTTCATTGTTACTAACTTTACTTGCAGGCTGCGTTGGGCCCCGCTGACGCCCCATTATTATTTTCTAACCCACTTAACTTCTTTAAATTGAAGAGATACTTTTGGTTCGTCAGCAACTACCAAACAAACTACATACCACTGTAAATGAAAGCTTGGATTTTTTTTTTTGCTATAAAATGAGCCTTTTAATGGCTTCATGTGAAAGACAACTTTAATCAGCGGGTGTTAATGTAGGTTGCCAACAGAAATGGCTTAATAGCAGTGTTCTACTGTTCTACACCTCCAGATGTTGAAGCATTTGATTCAGACACGTCCAGAAATAAAGTGAAAGAAGCAGAAATTCACTGTGTGATGCCATTTTTCAATGGCTACTCCGAGGGCTCCGGACTAGAGCGACGAGAATGACGTGGCTCTGACTCGGCTCCGCTGACAAAAGGAAAAACAATCGGTTCTTTGGCGCTGCTCATTTAAGAACTGGGCCTGAACTCGCTACTGGTTAGGCGGGAAAAGTCCTGACAGTGAATCAAACGGCAAAAACATATTTCAAGGTAAGACAAAGGATGAGCTAAATAAGCCGACATATGAAGCCCAACTTTATGCAATGGCCTCACCTTGAAGTCATCCATGTCTTCATCCTGCAGAGAACCAGCCGGAGACGGAGTTGCGGACAGCGGCTGCTCTGGTGCTTCAGAGTGATGTCCCATGTTGTCGCCACCGAGACCCAGAGCCAGCTCCGACTGGTTGATCGTCGAGAGCTGAGTGGTTCCCAAGAGACCGTGGCCGATGTCGCCAAGCTGAACGTCGATGGCCATGGGGGATGAACTGCTGAAATGGGAACCACCCGAGTTTCCCAGTTCCTGTCGGGTGGAAAAAAACCCCAAACAAAACATCCAAGCGCTTGAATACATAATTGTGTACAATAGTAACTTCCTAATCACACCACACAGTGCTGTGAGTGACACTTACAAGTGCAGAGGAGCTGAGCAACGCTCCCCCTCCAGCCTGGCCCATCGGGCCCAGGTTTAGCTGCTCCAAGCTTTGAGATCCAGAGTTTACGAAGGTGGAGGCAAACGAAGGGTCATTGGCTTCTACCACCAGGTTGCTGACAAGGCTCCGGGAGCCCGAAGATCCCCCGGTGCCGTCTGATAGCTCAAAGTGGGACACAGCATCCCCGATGCTCAAAGCTGGATCCGGATCCAGAGAGATGGGTGGTATCTCAAAAACCTCATCGCCAAGGCTGGGAGTATGGAAGGTCTGCTGTAATAGACAGGGAACAAAGGGTCAGGGCCCAGCAGACACACACATACACAGGTACAGTAACACAAAATTAATTTCACTTTTATCCAATTCAACCACTTAATTAGTTTTTTTGTGGCATTTGTTGCTGTAGGTGTTGTATAATTGTTGTATGACTTGAAGCAGCTCCCGGAGAAGCGCTGCAAATTTCATTATGTTCTTAACTGTAGTCAGGAAGGGATCGATCCATCTGTAACATCAAAAATATGCACCTCAGGTTAAACTCGCAACTAAAAATTGAGGGTGAGCCTCTTCATATACGTTATAGACGCTTTTACAAAGACCTGGTCACGCCACACAGTCATAGAACCATGGCGATGGCTGTCATGTGAGGTGCCCACACACCATCAATAGCAAATTGGGGTGGAGGTCACTGTTTTACCCTTTGCTGTAGTCTTTGGATAATCAAAGTAAATTCTGATGATCTCAATCATGTTCAAACCTTTTAATCCCTAACAGTTGAAGCAAATGGTTGAACCACCAGATAATGAGGAGTAGAAGTGTCCCCTGGCTACACATTCAACTCACATAAAACCAGAGGTTTTAGTAAAATAACAACTTGCTGAATTAGTATGATCCATGGCGATGGGGGGGGGGGGGGGGGGGGGGCTGCCCGGACTCTGATCTGGAGCAGCGGGACATGCACACCTTGTTTCCGCCTCTGCAGACTTCAGTTTGAACTGGGTGGCTAAAAATCTCACCCGTTCAGGTCAAAAAAAAAAACTCACCTCCGCAGACAGAAAAGGGTGTCCGGCCCCGCTGATGGTCAGGTAGCTATCACTGCCCTCCGAGAACTGAAACAGACCCAGAAGCATTGAACAAACTGAAGAGCGAGTGGTGGACTGTAAACAGAGCTGTATCGATCACCTTGCTCTCCTCGGAGTAGCCACCATAGCCCCGAGAGTCCAGAAACTCTGAATCAACATTCTGAGCGCAACCATCCGAGAGCTCGGAGTAAAAATTAAGGTCCATCTTGAGCCAGCTTTTTTTTTTTTTATCGCAGCGCAGACTTGGATGAAATCGTTTTAAAATCTCCTTCTTTTGTCCATTTAGGACACGAACCCCGCATGTTAACTGACGCTGCTAACAGTTAGCACGCTAATCACAGCCGGTTAGCATAACGGTCAAAGAGCCGATGCTAATCTACGTTCACTTTGTAAGAGCGGGGACAGAGGCGGACAGAGCTGTGAACGGAGGCCGGAGACCCCGGGGGAACACGAAAGTAGACGAAATACAACGTGGTGTGCGTCCACTGGCCAAAGTTTAACGGCGACACAAAACAAACCCATTCATTCACTTGACGGCACTGTTAGCTCACTACCGGAGCGGCGTTCAAGGTCTGTCGGAAAAATGGGACACAGAACTACGATTCCTTATTTTAGTGAACTGCAAGACATTTTTAAGATCAAAAATGCCAAAGAAAAAAAAATCCAAATAAAGAGATTGATATACACACATAAGTTAAATTGTGGTTTAAATGACAGGGATTGTTAATTGTTCTGTACCTGTTGAAACATCCAGCTTTGGGATGTACAATTGTCCGTTTACACCTGAAGGCGACAATAACTATGACGGCAGTTGAAAAACTTTTCGGCGTTTTAAATAAATAAACAAACCACCCGTCTATCTTCAAGTTGTCCTAGTTCCCTTATAGTAAGTCTGCTTTTTTTTTGACTCACCTGAACCTTATGCAACAAACCGCCGCTGTGCTGGGGAGTAATTCGTCCCACAAGGCCCAGACCTTTAACTTGTCATGTCGGTTGACACACACGATGACACACACGGCAGAACATTAATGACGCGCTCCTGGTTCAAGTACTTCCAAAGTGGTCAAGTGCATAAGACGGACCTAGGGTCCCGCGCACCGAACCGCCAAGGGAGGCAGCGGGCCCGGCAGACAAGAGGTTGGGTCTTATTTTCTGGCCCAAGTGTCAAGTCTCCGGTTTGCGATGAGAGTATACGTCAAGCTTCTACACCGTGGTGGGACTGGACGGAGCTTTCCCTTCTCTCAAAGTTCCTCTGGTGTCCCCTTTTACAATGGAATCCAAACAGTGCCCTTCGTCAGTAATTAATATCCCAGAATATTATTTTTCCTATCACCGACCCACAATGAAGAACTGTGTCTGGACCCCTGGAGGACAGCCATGGACTCCGCTGTCTCAATTCACCTCAGTTTACAGGAACCACCCCACATTTGATATGAAAAAACAACTTTGTCCCTGGGTCCTTTTTGCTTCTTCTTTTGGCTCTTTCTCTTCTTTATATCACTTGAGGCGAGGCGAGTCCCCGACTCCCCAGGGTCCCAGAACCTTCGCATATAGTCCCTGATTATCCTTGGAGTCCTAAGCCAGCGGGCCCAGACCGGACCTGTTCCCTTGTGGTCGAGAGACTTCAGCCAACAGCGAAGAGTGTGGAAAAGAACTTGCGTCGACGATGCTTCTTTGTTTAGGTAAAACTGTTTAATATCGAATCGGATAGTAACAAAAAACCACAGGCTGATGACATGAGCCGGGGTGAGAGAAGCTGGCCTCCAATTTGCTTCTCCGGCAGACCAACGGATCCCAACCCCTTATGTCCGTCCAGGAAGAACACGCAACAAAATTTGCCTGTTACAATAGACAACACTGATAGCATAACATCTGACTTCACTTCAGCCTCTGGGCATCCTGACAGGATGCATGTGATCGAGCATATGACCTGCCTGGCGTTCTTGGAGCCAGCCCGCATCTCGAGAAGAGCAGATGACATGTTGACAAAATAAGAAAACATAAGAAACTTTCTAGAGAGAAGATATAAGAAAATATAGTTCACCCTGAAGAGGATTTCCTAAAACATGGGGATTCAGCGAAATGATAAAAATTTTGGACGAGTATTTGCCAGCCCTCTGTTTGTATATGTGGTTAAAAAGAAATTTTTAAAAAGTTTTCTGCTTACCTTTTACAGGTTTAAGAGCGCCTTGTCGTTGGGTGGAAAAAATAATTTAAAAAAAAACCTGAATGTCCGAATTACTTAAACCGGCCTTAGGCCCTCCCAGCCCTCCCAGCCCTTTGATCCTGAACTTGATTGTCTAAAAAAATGTCTCAAGGTAGCAAGATGCGTTTGACCATTTATTTGAGTAAATGTATAGCCAAATGCAATGTGCAGCACTGGACACTAAGTGAACTCACGCTGGAGGACACCCCCCAAAAAAACTGTGTTGAACTTCCCGGATCAGTTTTTCTTCAGGACGTCAGCCTCGCCCCAACATTGGGTTGGTCTTTTCGCAATTGGTCAGTCTGGTATAGACGTCTTGCCAACTGAGATCGGACGTCCCAGCGTGATGAAACTGTGTCGTTTCACCCGGAGAAGCCAGAGAGGAACACTCGTGTGTCTGGGATGTTCCAAGGTCATGTCGACTCCCTCGCGAGAGTCTCCTGCAGGTGTTTCATGCAACTGGTGCGGGAGTTTCGGTTACTCCCCGGCACAGGGGTTTTCCGTTATTCAAACTTAAGAGTAGCGTTGCAGCTCAGTTGGCACATTATTTGCCGTTCCTTCAAAAGTACCATTTCATCAAAAAGTGTAACGGATCCAACGACTTCACAAAAAAAGTGAAATAGACAAAAAAAGTCATGTTTATATTCGCTCGAGATTGAATTGTTTTTCTCCACATAATCCCGTTTGTTAGCATAGGGTGTGTCAAGTCTGCGGTGTAAAATAAATGGGAATAGCTCTAGATGTTGGGCATTACTTTTGTAATTCGGACACAATTTGCAAACAACTCAGAAAAGGACAAGGGTTTTGTATACAAACAGAAAACCTCGTTATTGCTTCTGCTTGGTGAAAAACACTAATACACACAAAATTGTTTTCACTGTAGTTTGCTGTTATTCATATCACAGATACAGTCAGGTCATGAAACAAGAATAGTAATTCATTGCCGTCATCTTTGCACCATAGTACACCACTGACCAGCTCTACATTGTACATTACAGCCATCCTCCTAGCGCTGCTTCAGTAACTAATACACCACTTTCCCTCCCTCCCGCTCCACCCACGCCCCTCCCATAGAGTGAAAACACGAACAGTACGTCCACACACCGTATCCCCTCATAATTCACAGAGCTGTCTGGACACAATATTTGACCAAACGAAGTTGGGGTGGCGGGTTGGGGGGGGGGGGTTGGGATCTGGCTCTGCTAAGACCACATGTCCAGTTTCATGTCGTGAGAGGACCAGCTATGAGGTTCTTAGATAAGAAAATGTATCTGTACAGCGAGGGTCCCCTTTTGGTCACCGCTGGGAATGTGATGGGAATTTGTAGGTTTCGGAGGAAGAGACGACTCGATGATTAACAAAGCTCAGATTCTTTGTCAGAGGTTAGCCAGGAAGATCAAGGAGAGACTCGGAACACAATTGTGATGTGGAAAAACAAAAACATGGGTGCAAACTTGCTCCTGACACGAGGAAAAATCCTATAAAATAAAAGAATAAAAGTAGCAACAAAACATTCTCCATATCTTTGATACATATTAGTAAAAATAAATGAAGAATAACATTGGTTTCATCTTGACAAGAGGAGACAAGTCAGGTGTGTTCAGGCAGGATCAGTCAATCCTCCGAGCTTGATGAGGAGTCAGAGTCCTTCTGTGCTATGATCACATCGTCCAACAGCGCTTCTTGATCCGAGCTGTCATAGTCCCCTTGGGAAAGGCTATCGCCGCCTTCCATTTTCACGTCAAAGTTCGGACTGGTGAGGAAGTGATGGGAGGTCTCGATGTCCTCCTCGTCCATCATGTAGGCTCCATCCGACACCAGGGTCTCCTCCTCAACTCCGTCCAGGTTGGGGTCTTCAGGGGTGGGCTCTGGAGTGTGGTGGTGGTGGTGGTGGTGGTGGTGATGGTGGTGATGGCGGCGCCGGCTCTTCTTGGGGATCTCCGAGTGCTCAGTCAGCAACCGGTGGAAGAGGGTCTCCGGCAGGAAGCCCTGAGAGGCAAGGAGGAGTCGACGTTATTAAAATCATTGTCGCAGAAATACAACATTAGTACACGTGTTCAAGGGAAGATGAGTAGTGTCTGTATTTATGATCACATAAATAAGCTGACAGTTACAACTAACTTTCGACAGCGAAAACCTTGTGAAGGTATTTTATTTTTTAAGATGAGCCATTAACCCAAAGAAAATCTGTGTCGTGTTTATTATGCTTTCAATTGTGTGTGTGTAGATACAACTTTTCCCTTTTTTGAGCTTCGAGCAACTTCACAGTGTTATCCAGACATTAATGGTAATGAAGTTCAAATTTTAAAAAAAATTGTTTGTCAGGATGTATTTAGTCGTGCCTCAAATCCTTATGAAATAGTAGGTCCAAGAATGTACTAAAATGATATGCAAATTAGAATAAATTGTTCTGTTTTTGAAAATTCTTCTGTTTTCTAGTCCACAACAAAGATCAAAAGTAATTTTGACATAAAACAAATGCATTGGTCAAATGTTCAAATACTTCAGCGTTCAGAAATGCATACAAAATACTATTGTAGTATAGACATATTTTACCATCTGTGGTATTAAAATGTGTAACTGGTACTATGATTCAGAGAAATCTCCACTCCTGACTAGTGAGAAAGAAAACCTGCTGTCACGTTTTGCTTCACAACACTTCAGAGAATTCGAGTAATATTCAGTGATCTTGAACACGTACAGAGTTTCGAACGGTTTCGGACCACTCTGGTGCTACAGCGTTGTCGGGATTCTCCTCAAGATACTCTCTCAGGTCTTGCAGCATCGGACAGAAAGCAGCCCCGACCTACAGAGAAACATTTAAATGTTTGTTAGCGGAGATTATTTGGTTTGTACGGTCAAAACAGGACATGCAAGCAAACTTTCCCCCACCTTCTTTCCTGTCCTCATATTAATAAGTTTGACCTTCTCGCTCCCTGTGGGAGTTTTATCTGCCCTCCTCCTCCTCTTCCTCTTGCTTCTGTTCACAAGAAGCTGGAGAAACGAGTCAAAACACGTAAGCGCATCCGAGCGTACGGACAAGGGTCAACGTGAAACAAAGAATAATAGCCATGGATTTTACCTCCAGCATATCTCCTTCTACCTCGTAATCTGGGTTCTCTTTGAGCCATGTGGGAGGGTCCCTGCGTCGAGGGGTACGCTCAAATGGATCCTGAAATCCATCGAAGTCTGAGAACTGGAAGGGAAAAATGACAGCTCAAAGTCGGCAGCGAAATTTGGAGCAGGTCAACGGTCAACGTGTCGCAGAGAAAGACGCATAAACCTGGAAATGTACCTCTTGGTCTTTACGCTTCTTGCGGCTGCTGCTCTCTCCACTCGATCCATTGGGCATCAGCGCCTGCTTGGAGAACGTTAGCTTCAGACCCTCCTCCTGGGGAAGCGAGAGACACGGAGGCCTTGAATTCAACCACGATCGAAAGAGCGTGGGTACCAATCTTACTTCACACGAAACCAAGACTAAACAGTTTAACACACCTTGCAATAAATGCACGATACGAAGCTACACTGACTTCATTAATGCACCAAGATATACATCAGAATTCTCTTTTCCTACCTTGAGGAGTTTTACAGTGAACTCTCCATCCTCTCCCTCAGCACCCAAGCCACCGGGCATACCAGTGGGCTTACGCATCACCCTCATGTAAGCCATGTCATCGCCCGTCAGCTCCGCGCTCGGGTGGAGGTGAGCCTCGGGCACGTAGCGCCGGCCTGACGGCCACTGGCCGCTCACCACCAGTGTGCACAAATTGTCCAGCCGGTTGATCAATATGCGATCCTGCGACAACGGGCCAAACAGTCAGTGAAACACCGGGAGAAAGCCAACACATGGCTGTACCGCCTTCAAACAGAACGTGCACCTGAATGGACATTCAATACCTTGGGCCAGTCAACTCTGAGGGGATCAGGAGGAGGAAGACCATCCTGAGAAGTCGTCATGGAGAGTAAACTACTATCTCCATCCACGTCGCACACCTTCATGCCGGCTGAGAAGCAAGAGAAAACATTAATAAACTACCTGGTTTTCCTTTGACACAGCCGTGTCGTCTTTTTTGAAACACAAACTCACTTCCTTCTCCTTCCTCCTCACTCTCTCCACTGTCGTCGCTGCTGCCCGATCGCTCCGAGGACGACGACCCCGAATCCGAATCTGAATCCGAATCCGACGCTCCGTCCCCCTTCCTCCGCTCTCCCCTCACCCGGTTCCTTTTGAAGGTCCAATCCTGACCGGGCATTTTGCCGTCGTGGTGACTCAGCGGGGCGACCTGCAAGTCTGCGCCCATTTCGCCGCCAAGCAAGTGAGCCGTCACGTCCGCGCCCTCCTCCTTCACTTCCAGTATCTCGTCTTCAGGCTTCAGCGGGCTGAGCATCATGAGGTGTTCTGGCAGGGGCTGAGGTGCAGGCGGCGGAGGAGGAGGAGGCGGCGGCGGCGGAGGAAGAGGAGCCTGCTGGTTCTGGACGAACTCATCACGGGCCTGACTGAAAGTGAACTGCGGGTCTGAGAAGATGGAAAGCTCAGTGCGGCTGACGCCGTGTAGGGAGGCGCCGAGCATTAGCTGACGATCGTGATCGGCTATGTTCCACCAAGCCGGCAGCTCGGAGCTCGTTGGGGCGAGAGGCAGACGCTCCTCCAGGGAGGGGTGGGGGAGGACTCGCTCACGAAGGCGACGCAGGAGGCTGATGCGGTAAAGGGTTCGGGAGGCTCGCTCCTCTGTGATGGGCGCCACCGTTTGGGTGAGCTCTGATGGATCTGGGTGAGAGCAAAAGACGGATGTAGAAATGTGCGAGAGCTAATTTTGCTAATGAGGATACAATACAATGCTGCTATGACAACATGTGAACAGCTAGAATCTCAACAAAATTAACTTATTTGGTAAATAAGAGTACATGCAATGAGTTCTGAGCAGTGAACCTGACAACTTCATCTTCACACTGTATTAAGTTACCTTCGCCGCGACCTGGGCGGAGGTGGCACACTCTCCGGCACATGGCGACAAAGGATCGGAAGTATCGACTGAGGCTCTCGTCGGTCTTTTTGTCCAGACGAGCAAAAGTACGGAAACGGGCCCACTCAAATTCTGGCTCGCCTTCTGGGACGCCGGGTTCCTTTTTGATTTTCTCCACCCCAAAAGTGGATACGACGCGATAGAAATCGCATTCTTCTCGTCTTGTCCACCTTCATGATATAGAAAAAAAAAAATCATTAACAATGCAATTTCTTAAAGTTTCTTTTTTCTCATTCACTTCAGATATATAATGTTATGATTGTTGCAGATAGCTGATGAATTCATGGCTTAATACACCGAACTCAAAGTCGAGAATATTTATATAATAATGAATATTAAAAAAAAAGAGTGAAGACAAAAGGTTACCTTTGCTGACGTTCCTGTCGTGCGATTTCTTTTAGCTTGCTGGCCTGTTCGCATCGCCTGCGTCTGCGATCGCCCTTGGCCTCAGCTTCGATCTTCAGCTGCTCCTGTCTGTAGCTGCGTTGGAAAGCTGTGATCAGCCGGCGCAACCTGGCCGTGAGAGACGAGCTCGAGGGCCAGCTGCTCGAACTGCTCTGGCTGCTTAAGCTTTCTGTGACCACTGGTCCCGCTTTGTCCTCCACAGAAATCTCCTCCTCCACGTTCATAGAATCAGGCTGCAGGGCGCAATCAAGAAAATGTATTAGCAATTTTACCTTTATAGGTACGATTGTTGGAACGTTCTCTGACATGTGCCGACTATTGCTGACAAATAAATGGGAAGAGGTCATACCTCATCAAAAAGGTCTTTGGTGTGCCTTGACGCAGGCTTAAACTCCGGATCCTCTGCATATTTATCATACTCAGTCCTGCACGAACATGTTGTAGAGGTTCAGTGAAATGAGACCGGAGAACCTTAATAAATAAAAACGTACACAAAACTGCTACCAGCTATGCTAGCCAAAAAAAACCGTACTCGTCTCCCAGCTCAGCGTCACCAGTCTGCTGCTCGGCATCGATGGCCTTGTCATCAGGTCGACCAGCTCTTTCCAGGAAGCAGAGGCATGGATCCGCACGCATGGTGGTGTACATTTCATAACCTGGGTAACGGACAAAACAAAGCACAAGAACTTTTGTCATTACAAAAGTTTAACGCCGTTCATATTATGTGACGGAGTGAAACCCACCATGTTTAAAAACCCCAGCGAGCAGAGATCGGTCAGCCTCCGAGTCCCACCATCCTGCAGGCACCTCCAGCTGCTCCATCTCAGGCATCCAGATGTCAACATCCCTGTCAAAATAAAAAAATTTTTTTAATTATTGTTCACCCGTGGGAGCGCCTGAAAGTGAAACTGTGCAGACTTTACTACGACGATATCGGGAATTGTTAGATACCTGATATCGGCCCCTTTCAGGACAGAATCGGCATGTTCACCGATCACTTCCTGTTTCAGGTAGTAGAGCATTCGGACCCTCAGCAACACCCTGACAATGGAGACAGGAGGGTTTACCAACAGAGCTATGACGACAGCACATGACGGCACAGTAGTCTGGAGTTAACCAACTTGTTGCACTGGTGCTTGAGGTGCTTGCGGTAGCTGTCGTCGAGGAGCAGGGTGTCAGGGTTGTACTTGCGAATCCACTCGACCTTCTGAATGTCAAACGTGCTCTGGGCTTTCACTCTTTTCCCCTTCCTGCCTCTTGGAACAGGAATAGACAAGCCTGGGCCGGGAAACACAAAAATTTTAATAATTTTCACTGATTTACTGAATCAACGTGTTTTTCTGAGTGAATCATCCTGCAGCTACATACCAGAGTGGTTGAGTAGTGTTTGGGGTTCTTTGCCATTCTCGGGCGGTGTGATGAGTTCCCAAATGAAGCTCTTGATGTTCTCATCTCCACGATAGTGGATGAGACAAAAGACCAGGATGACGCGGCAGATCGTCTCCACATCGCGTTCGCTCAGACGCCGCTTACATCTCGCGTGGGACAATATGTCTCTCCAGCGACCCCAACTGCAGAGGATCAGAAACGGGGGAAATAAGGACAGACTGAAAGACAAACCCCCCACCCAATAAATACAAATATGGTCTTCGTACCCATAAACAAGCAGGTGTTTCTCCACCCGGAAACAGTCAGTGCGACCATAACCACCTCCACTGTGGCGGTCAGCGCGGCGTGAGGAACGAGACTGTCTGGAATTGGCCGGTGGATATTCGTCATCACTGTCCAAATCAGAAATGTCTCCACCTTCTCCACGTAAAGTGGAAAACTGACGGGTCTGCTTTCGAACCCTGGGAGTGTCAATCACAAGCGTGTTCTGTCGGAAGGAAGCACAGCTTATTGAGCCGAATATCACTCGAAGCAATACACATATCTGCTGTATCTGTTGACACGAATGGACAGAGAGTACCACTGCTACGAGACGAGCATTGCATGAGAGCCTTACTTTGCGATTGATGGAATCCATGTCTATGTCTGCTTTCTTGGCCCACTTCTGCCAGAATTCGGGGTCATCGAGGGCGATGTCGTTGCGGTTCTCCGAGGCCACAAAGCTGGCTTTGGAGAATGTGGAACCTTTGCCCTCGCTCTCAATGGTGATGGTCGTGGCTCTTCGCTGAAGGATCTGGTCAATATCCTCCTCGCAAAACCTGCTGCCCTCGTCATTCTCGTCCATGATGGCAGCGTAGGCTCCTTTGCGCAGGAGATCCTCTATCTCCTTTTTGGAGAACTGCTGGATCTGAGGAAACGAAGCAGAGTCATACAGACAGAAATCAGACAAGATGCACTTGTCCAGATGAGTAAATCTACAGTTAGCTGTATAGATCTATCTGTACCCCGTTGACACTGCTGTCTTTGTTGCCACTCATGCTTTGCAGGACTGCCCGATCCAAACCGAGCTTTAGACTTGCTTTATCCAGCATTTCCCGCTCATAGGAATTCCTGGTGATGAGACGATATACTTTGACCGCCTTGGACTGGCCAATACGATGACATCGTGCTTGGGCCTGGAATAAAAACAAAAGGAGATTCAAAACGACAGAAACAACTTTTTTTCCCCAATTGCAAGGGGTTTCAAATTTTGGCCATAAAGTTTACAACCACCATTGGTGAAAGGTATGTGGAAAACTTCAAAGTCCCATGTAAAAAAAACCTTGACAGAGCATCTATAAGGCAAGGCCTCATACCTGCAGGTCATTTTGAGGGTTCCAGTCAGAGTCAAAAATAACACAAGTGTCAGCAGCAGTGAGGTTGATGCCCAGGCCGCCAGCACGAGTACACAGCAGGAAGACAAAGCGATCAGAGTCCGGCTTGCTGAAACGGTCGATGGCGGCCTGCCGCAAATTCCCGCGAACTCTGCCATCAATTCGCTCGTACAGGTATCTGTGGAACGATTACAAATGATCTCCAAGTCCAGTAACAGTTATACTTGCATGAACCCATCATCAGAATTGACAACAACATCTTTGCAGACATAAAGAGCTTCATACCTCTTGTTGATGAGGTAGTCCTCCAGAATGTCTAAGCAGCGCACCATCTGGGAGAAGATCAGCACTTTGTGGCCACCGGCCTTCAGACGAGGCAGCAGCTTGTCCAGTAGCACCAGCTTGCCAGCCGACCGAATAAGAGCCTGCAAATGGAAGTCGGAGGCCATGGGGTCATATACCTCCCGCAACTCTGCTACGATTTTCTCCTCTGCACCTGAAGAAGACAAAAATATAGCCACAAGTTTAAATAAAATTGCAAGCATAGATAATAAAGCACAAGGTTGTGACAGCAAAACCAGCATTCAGAAAAAAAAAAAAACTACGGCCAATGTATCCAATACATACAGAGACAAAAATAAAATCAGAAATGGAAGAAAAAGTACAACAAATTAAATTACCATTAATGAGGTAGGGGTGGTTGCAGCACTTGCGGAGCTCCATCATAGTGTTCAGCAGATTGGGGACATTACTGTTGCTGTTTGCCCCCAAACTCAGGAAGCTGAAGTTCCTCTCCAGGATGGCTCGATAATACTTCTTCTGGACATCCGTCAACTCAACCTGGTGGCAAAAAAACATGCAGTTTATTGACCCAGTAATCAAAAACCATTTATTCTGACTGTTGGCGATTAAAAGTATCAGTATAACAGTTTGTCTTCATGCATCTCTTGGGTGTCGTGTGAAAATGTCTGTACACCCAACGGATACCTCCATACGCAGATTGTTTATGTATGGAGTTTGAATTTGACAAAGACATTTAATAAATACTTGTATGGAGTCTCTGTAGAGGCAAGAATCTATAGGTTAGTACTTGTACTCATTATATAAAAAAGCGGTATGGAATAAAAATGCTTAATGAAATATTATGACAACTGAGTGAATCCCGAGTTCTTAAAACTGACCTCAATAATGGTTTCCTGTTTGGGTGCCAGGTTCTTTTCAACATCCTCCTTTAGCCTCCGTAACATCATGGGTTTCAAGATTGCTTGCAGCTTCTGAACCTGAGGGAGCAAAACAGAGCACTTGTTCACTGGTAGCTTACCAGTTTACAAATCTATCACAACGAGCTCATCAGGTATGAAATTAAAATAAATTAAAAAAAGACAACGACTGGCCACTCATGTGCGTGTAATTCTTGGAGTAAGAGCAAAGATGCAGTGTGCAAAACACACCTGTTCCTCTGTTTTGAGGTCTCCGAAGTCTCGAAGAAACTCCGTTTCAGAGGGGAACTGAGCAGGCTCCAGGAAGTGAAGCAGGCTGAAGAGTTCTTCCACGGTGTTTTGAAGAGGAGTGCCAGTCAACAACACTTTGTGTTCCTGGAAGAGACAACGCACCTCAACCTTTCTGCCCGTGTCTGGCAAAGACAACGTCGCCGAGGGGAACTAAAACGAATATCGCAGCTGCGGTGCACTCACCAGGTCGAGCATCTTCAAGCTGTCCAACAGCTTACAGTTGCGGTTCTTGAGGCGGTGGGCCTCGTCGATGATCACGCAGCGCCAGGAGATCTCCCGTAGTTCTGGGCAATCCGACAACACCATCTCGAAGGTTGTGATGAGGGCATCAAACTTGTACGCGCCGGGGATCAAGTGATCCTGTACACAACACGGATAGTTTAATTCAAGGTCATCCAATAAATCAGTCCAGTTCGTCAATGCAAACTCTCAACCGGCACCTTCTCGTCTTTGCAGTACATCTCGTACTGTTGGATCATTTGCCGGCTGGCAAGGCTGCCGTGGTAAACGATGGCGTTCATGTTTGTCCACGTGGAGAATTCCCTCTCCCAGTTGGTGATGGTGGAAAGCGGGGCAATGACCAAGAAGGGGCCCTGTAGACCAGCAGCATAGACCTCCGACAGCAGCGCGATAGACTGGATGGTCTTTCCAAGGCCCATCTCATCTGCCAGTATACAGTTCTGCCTGATAGACAAAAGAAACTTCATGAACACCGATGCCTCAAAGATTTTAATATCCCTCAAGCAAATGAATGATTTAACAGCCACACTTTGTGTTCTTAAATATACATTTATTTGAATTGCATTATAGCTCACAAATTTAAAACTGAAATAGCAACAATTGTAATTATACTTCACAGACGTCATACACAAAAACGCTAATAACATTTTACAGAAAAATAAATAATGCAATAATATTTACCAGTGAATGTGTGTCATGCGTGTGATAAATACCTGTTGTACCAGTTGAAGTGCAACCAGTTGACTCCTTCCAGCTGATATTCTCTCAGTATGTTGCCGTTCTTGTACTCTCTGGTCTCCTCCAACTTCTTCCATGAAGCAGCTGCAGGTCGCGCCTGTGGAAAGAGAAACAAAAAAACTGATGCCAAGAATGGCAAACGTAGCTGTACTTCCATCACTTTAGATATTCCCCGTCACGTGAATCTTGCTTCTGTTGTTGTTTACAAGAACACATGCTAACGATGTACATGACTACATTTTAACTGACAAAAAAGAATGGCATCCGTCCATAATAATGCAAATGTCAGGAACATGGTTCTTACATTGGAATCACTTAAACAAGAATACATGCAAGGATCTGTTTGCATTCAATTTATTTCTCCACTGCATCAACTTTCAGCCACGAGTGCACAGGTTTGTAAATGAACTCATTCTAAACATCACATTGCCATTAAACTGCTCACCGCTCTTTTCAGGCGAGGTTGTCGGTCTTGGATTTTGCTGAACTCTTCGACTTTGCCTTCATCCACGTCTTCCTTCAGTTCCCACGTGGCGTCTTCGTACGGCAGTGAACACCACTTCACCAAATAGTAGATGACGGGCTGGAGGGGACGAGGGGGAAGCTTAGTTTGTACAACAAGCATTTCAGCCACTGAAATTCTAATGCTTCATTACAAACGCAGAGAAAACGTGTCTTTTGGACAGGATTTCAAAACAAGGGTCTCACCTCGCCGTTATCCTTGTCTATACTGTGGGACACATCCAAAATCCTGTCCACCTCCACGTAGTCTGGGTTGAAAGACTCCTCATCCTAAGAAAAAATAATGACAAGAGGCTGTAGTTTAAGCAGCTACAAGCACAACGCGAGTCCTCGGCGTGGCTCCTGCTCACCTCCTGGAAGAAGTGCCTCATTTGTGCATGTTTGGTTTTGAACCTCTTGATCTTCTGGTGAATTCGTTTGTCTTTCTCCAGCTGCTCCATAGTGGCCCACTCACAGTGCAAGTATGAACTGAAAAAAGAAACGGAAGGTTGTACTCGTGGATTACTTGCTTGTGGCCCTCAAGCACATGTCAAACGTCAAGACCGCGAAACTTACTAGTTTTTGTATTTTACAAAGAATTCCTCCGAATTGATATACTGGCCTGGAGAAACCTGGAACACAAATAGATTATATGATTCAGAGATTTGAACAAAAGTATTACAGTGGGTCAAGAGAGTAATATACATACTTCTTTCTTGGCTAGTCTCATGGACAGCACTTTGTCCACAATCGCAGCATCTTCTTCACTTGGATTTTCCTGTAAAATTCAAAAGATTATCTGCATAAACCTTTAAGAAAATACACTTGATGCATACAAACTGTGTAATCGAAAAAACATTTTGGGCCCCAAACCATTATTCCCTTTCCACTGAACACTGCAAAAGTTCCACCCAGAAAACATCGTCTCACAAAATTGACTGTCCAGACGGACAAAATAGATTCCTTACAATAACAAATTCTCACCACAAAGAACTGCATGCTGGGAAGTCCATCACCATCCAGCTCCATTTCCTGCTTGAGCTGCGCTGCTGTTCCCCCACTGATGGAGGCCACGGCTGCTGCTGTTGTAGTAACATCTACATCCTCTTGTTCATCTTCGTCATCTGTTATCTTGATATCCAGGTCCTCTGTGTACTTCTTCCTCTTCACCACACGATTGGAGCGCCTCTTCTAGCCAGAAGAAAGAGAATCGAGTTAATTCCACCTTTCTGTTGACAGAGGTTCACATAATGACTGATAGTTTCTGAAACTAAATATTTCAATCTTCAGATGAATGTTTTAACAGATGAAACTCAGACAAACGCAACAACTGCAATCCCACTTCCTAATGAGCAACATCACCTTAATCCTACGATTACTGGTGATTGGAGTTACACTGATCAGGCCGATCACCCTGCTTACTCTTCTGCCTGAACTAGTTGGTCACATATCAGAGCGTGTGTAACACTGAACAAGTAAGGCCGTTACGGAAACGTCAAAGCAGGTCACGTGTTGAAAGTCTACATTTTGAAGAAACAGTCTCCCACACCGAGAGAAGTAAATTGTCTCTATACAGACTGCGGAATGCTTTTGTTTGTTGACACACAATCAGATTGTGCAATTTTACCATGATCATGTCATCGTCCAGTGCAGCAGGTGAGGCAGGGCTTAATTCCCCATCAGAGTGGTCTGAAGACGCATTTCTCTTCTTCTTTTTTGCTCCCACTAGAGTAATGGTGCTGTAGACAAAGGAAAAAACCCCCCCAAAAGACAGCATTTAAAAAGGTGCGGAATAACATGAAAAGACAAGAACATAAAAACCCTTAAGTCAATTACTCCTCCTAACGACATGACTTACTTGGTCTTTGTCTTGCTTTTACTTTTGTTGCTCGCCCCAGGTATTCCTCCTCCAGACGCAGTGGTTGATGCCGCTTGTGTTTTCATTTTACTCTTTCTGTCGCCACCCCCTGCAATCTTGGATACTGCCCCTCCACCGAGAGGACTTTTCTTTTTGCTTCCTCCGCTACTGCTCTTTTTCTTCGCAGACACCACAGTCAGGGTGCCCCCCACCTCAGGGGAGGTCTGGGTATTGGGAAGCTCATCCTGGTTTAAGACTCTGGGCAGGTTCTTTTCGCCTCGTGCTTTGGCCCGGGCTATTGCTTCGGCCACGATGCGGTTCGCCTTCTCTTGCTTGCACAGGATCTCGACCCGTCGCACAGACGCAGTCTCGCCCGGAGCCTTGGAGATGCGGATGGCCTGAGACGGAGTGGTGGTCGTCGCGGAGGGACCTGCTGCTGAAGTGTTGATGACCTTCACCACCGACACTGTGCCACCAGCAGACGTGGCCGAGCTCGTCTTGAGTGAAAGAGAACGGTTACGTTTATTTTTAGCACTCAACTTGATGCGTATAGGAATACAACGGACATGCAGGACTGGAGGCCGACCTGTGGCTGTAGGAGCATTTTGAGCGGGACTGCAACCCTCTGTCCACCTTGACCCTGGGATATCTGCAACACCTGTGGGCTGCCAGCACCGCCAGTCCCGGAAACCAGCTGGTACTGGAAGTATAGGAGAGACACGTCGAGACATGTGATCATTTGAAATTTTCTTTCATATTTAAGAGAGCACTAGTATAATTGTAAACTAAATCAGTAGTAAAATCTGGTAGTAGTTTTAATATAAGAAACACAAAAAAACTTGTGAGGAAAAGTTAGATCATAACAGTAGAAGACACCTTGGACGGCAAACCGTCTTTTTCATTAAAACATTATGCTGAGTAAGGTAAAAACAATATGAAAACGTCCATAAACCACAGATTACAAGAGATTATGGTAAGCAAACTTTCCCCCAGCCCCACTGCCATGTTGCTTTGAGATGATTTCTACCACTATTGCAGAAAACAACAAATCAGCCCAACCAAAACACATTTATATAACACTTGAACAAGGCAGAGGGACTTTTGTTTGAGCAAGACTCGTGCGAATTATGACACGTGACAATAAATTAGACATTACTGCTGGATATCACTGAAAACATGAGGCAAGGGACAACCGTTTTCAAACCTCATATAATGAACAAGAATATGCAAAGCCTGAATGGACCCCCTCCCCCCCAAAAAAACAAAACAGAACTGCATGAACAGACAGTTCCCACTAACTCCCATTAGGATTTTGCCTTCACACTGCTTGAATTCAACATCTTGCGGTTTAAACAACCAATGGCAAACACGAGATTCAGGCATATTCTTTCTCACACTGATCATTTTCTTTATCCGATTGTTGCTTTGCGTCCCTCAAACATAGAGACACACGGCTGTTTTCACCGAGTACCTCTGGACCACAAGTGGGAGCAATGAATATCTAAGAACTCCTCGCTCCATTCTCACCTTAACTCCTCCTTGTTGGTTCGGCTGCTGCTGAACCTGCAGCTGAATCGTGAGGACTTTGGGCTGCCCTCCAGCCTGGCCGGCGGCCCGAGCCTGGGTTAAGGCCGCGAGCTGGCTTCCCTGAAGCACCAGTTTGCCACCAGGGAGTTGACCCAGCACCAGTCTCGTTGGAGTCTGGGGCTGTTGCCCCGCTTGTGCTGTGTGGACCTGTGTGACCTGCTGGCCCGTAATAGCCTGACTTGCTGGCGTGGCCTGGGAGGGCTGCTGGAGGACTAGAGTGATACGCTTTGCTTCACCACCCTGAAATCACACACACACACACACAGAGTAAGGCTTATGATTTATGCAGTCATAAAAAAAAAAAAAAATTGAATTACAACTCAAAACAATCTGCAAAATCAGCCAAGGAGCACACCAGAGCAGTTTTCCCCAACCCTGGTTCTGAGTTAGTGTGGCTTCAACACACCTGATGCCAATGAATGCATCATTAACCAGGCTTGTCAAAGGTTTGGTGAGGACTCAGTTGTGAGAATCAGCTGTGTTGGAGTAGGGCAACATCTAAAACATGGACGGCACGGGCGCTATGGGATCCGGATTAGGGACCGTTACACCCAGTATCACCTGCTGTTAATCTGACACCATGTACTCTGAAAGTAGAGGCAAAATACGTCTTGCTTACCTGTGTTTGGGCCTGCATGGCCGGCTGGAGTTGCACTTGTCCCTGGACTTGGATCTGAGCCGCTTGGCCTTGCTGCTGTACCTGGATCTGGGCCTGTGGTTGGACTTGAGCTATCTGCGCTTGGGCTGGAATCTGGACCTGGACCGTCTGCCCTTGCCCCTGCTGGGGCATGGAAGTGAGCAACACCTGCTTCACTGGCCCGTTAGGGGACTGCAGCAGCCTCTGGACGCCAGCCGCACCCACTTTTACTTGAGCTTGTCCAGGGCTCGCCTGATTCAAGAGTGTCCCCCCTTGCAGAATGGAAACACCGGGCTTGAGAGGAGTACCGGACAACAGACGGATGACCTTTCCGCTATTCTGCCCTGTGGCCCCTGACACAGTCTGCAGCACCTGGGCTTGACCCTGGGGACCCTTGAGAATGACAATTTTACCACCAGCCTGCTGCGTGATGGCGGCGAGTTGCTGAGGAGTGAGCTGGTGAGTTATCTGTGTGAGCTGCTGTGTGGTGGCCGTGGTGGTCGCCGGGGAACTTGAAACAGTCAGAGTTTGAACGGGCGAGCTGAGCAGGACAGTGCTACTGGTGGCGCCACCGGCATTGCTGACAATAGGTATGGTAGCCTGGGCTTGTATTTGAGGTACATTATCAACAATGGTGGCGACAGGGGCAGGAGCAGGATTTGGGGCGACGGCAGGAGTGGCAGCTATGGAAACAGTCTGGGCAGTCACCACTGGCATTGGCTGTTGTATGGGGACTTGAACAGGGGCAGGGTCTGGGATGGCAGGAGCTGCTACAGAAACGGCAAGGCCTGTGTTGACCGTAAGCTCAGGGGTGGGCTCCGGCTCAGCCGGTGGATCCACCTGGCCCAAAGCCAGCTTGAGTGCTTCCTCCACCGGATCCGACGAGCCCTGAGTGAAGGAGTCATCAGGCAGGGCATCCAGGTTGAAGAGGGGAGTGTCCTCAAAGAGGTCCATAATGGGATCTGCCATCTTGCCCACTCCACACAGGGAGATGGGCACAATGTTGAAAAGACTCTGGGATGAAAGCTAAGTAGTCGTCGTCCAATCCTTTTTCAACCTTTAAATAAACTGGGGGGGTAAAAAAAAAGAGAAAAATAAATTTAACACAAGTTTTTGTTAAAAGGATGCTCATATCATTATATACAGTATCTATCGACTGAAAAAAATTACCAGGCCGGAAACTAAATGTGTATTTGCAGTAATCTTTCCAAGTCCTTACATTTAAAGAAAAGCAATTAATTTCGGCAAAACCGCCTGTCCAATGTTCTCATCAACTCTATACATTAAAATGCAGTGAGCAATTTTAGTACGTGTTGAAAAATCATTGCTCGACATCGACTGTTCTGATAGGAGCTACACTGACTTAAACCACAGCACCGGGTCTTGAGGCCAACGTGACCAGTGTCACAACAAGGTGTATTATCAGTAATAAGAGATTCACTTACAAGCTTGCTTATAGAACTCAACATTATCTTTCAAAGAAACTAAGGAGTGTTATGACATTGACCGATCACTGACATTTTGTTGCTCTGTACACACGTTTAGGTATAATAATATAAAAGGTGTAATTTGGAAGAGGTACAATATCTGTTCATGTTTTAGTGTTGTTTACAAAGGGGTGGAGGTTTAGAATAAGCTTGATAACTCTGTACAAATGGCCCCGATTATTTTAGGAGAACTTGAACCTGCAGTCTATAAAGTGGGATCAATGAAGTTAAATATTCCTCATTTCAAATATTGCAAAATAAATTAAGGGCATAGTTCTAAGTATTTTCTGAAATTTGCATCATCTTTTAGTATTCAGGCTTCTATTCGTAAGGTTTAAATTCCATTTCACAACTATATTATGTATATGTGTTGTAAATATATCTGAATAAATTCAATAATCAAAATAACCCGTTTGTTTTTGTGACCTTGGCTTTTTCATGAAGATCAATATAAACAAGGTGAATTAAATTTCTGAGTAGAACCAAAAAAAAGCAAACAATACACACACTTCACTGAAATTCACAACTATTAAACTACTGTGTCCATCCCAGCTGAACATGTCCAGTTTGTACGAGTTCTGAGCACTGCAAAGCCAATTCAAGTGTGATTTAGTTTGATAAACTACGTAATAACCGCATAAAAAGCCTGAAATCTATAGACTGCATGTGGTTTTAGAGACTGGAACAACACACATTGCCACCCCGAACAGAAAAGTTTACAGCGGTGTAGCATGCCTCGCATTTAAGGTCTCAGAGATGAACATAAATGCACAATTTGGTCATTTTTAGACGTAATAGATGAGGGTAAATCGTCAGGAGGTGATTCAGTTAGTGTAGATAGTTGGTAGTTGAGCCAGAGGTGGAGGGTACTGATGCTGGAGAGGTGGGATGCTTCCCCTCAGGTCGGACTGCAGTCTCTCTCTCTACAAAACCGTCTGTTAGCATTAGCACCGCCACCAAAGTGTGCCGATCACAAACTGCGTGTGTGTCACCTGGGGCACACTCGGGCTCAGGAACTCGATGTTTGGGGCATTTATATCGCTCTTCTGCCCCCTACTACGAACCACCGAGTGCGCCGGACTCCTTCGATCTCATCAACAAACCGGACCAAACCAAAGCAACGTGCCACAATAACCATTGCCCGACAACGTTCAGACACAGGTTAGGCCGCGTTGCTCTTTCGCTTGCCCCGCGTCTATTTTTCGGCGAAAATACGTGGGAATACCCATCACATCCACTGCCTCAACTCTCACGGTAATAATTTCGGGGTGCTAAATTTACCTTTGCATCGACACACATGGCTTTCTCCGTCTCACAACACTGTACGATTACAGGAAACGGCCAGGGAAGAGCAGGAACTAACATTCTGCCACAGAAAGCGTACGGAGCGTGCCCCTCGGAGCCTCTCGGAGCTCATTGGTTAGTTTCCACCCGTGCCGGCTGCATAAGCTGTTTTTATTTGCCGAGCCGTCGATCCGTCATGTGTCCAGCAGCTTCTGGGCGGGATGGGGAGCTCGTAGTTTGGTTGAGAGAACAATAAATGCGGCCTAGCTGGGTTCATTTGACTCGGTGATCTTCAACATTACTGTTTCCATTAAGAAAGAGCGCGCCTTCAGGGGGCTGAATGGGGGGGGATCATTATATTTTAGACATTTCTGAGAGGGAACGACGTGTACACGCATCAAAGCCGATTGTAAATAAGACGCTGTGTTTATCAGTGTTTTATTACTGTGGCCTCAGTTCAGCAATAAACACACATGAATAAATGAATGAAGACCTGCTTGGCGCTTCCCCGCACACTCTGTAAATATACTAGCAGACTGCAAGGGCACAAATTAAGGTTATGAGGGGTTACTAACGTAACAGAAATATGATAACAGCTTTCTGTCGATGGACAACGTGATGGTCCGTGTCTTTTTTAAAGAGCGATTCTGGACGGTGAAGTCAGACTTTGGCTCCCTCTACCGATTCTTCACTTAAATATCAATATCAGCGTTAATTTGAACGTTTTCATTTTCTGATCAATCTGCGGGGCCATTTACACACGATTAACCTTTTCACTTGTTGAACATTTGGAGAACATTTACTGTATATGTTGTCTGAAATATTGAATATGCATTTTTTTCAACATTAAAAACAGGTCAAGGCAGTGGTCACCTCCTGAACATCCACGTATTGACTTTGTGAGTAGTAGTGAGAATACCTTTTCATACTTTGAAATGCCATTGGAATATCCATGTAAAGACTCAGCTTCTATTCACTGCTTGTACATTAATTCATTATTTTATTTTTTTAACCAAGTGAATCACATTATAGTTGTAGATTACAGGACATATATAAGAATGATTGGGATTGGTTTGATTCCAACAGTGGAGAGGTCATCACTGTGGATCCCTGAGCAGGTATGCAGTTAAAGTTAGGCACAATTGTGTAACGCTAATCCTGCTGACTTTTAGTGAGAATCTGCCCAAGTTGGACTTGCAGATCTTTCCGTGATGAGTTTGCATGTTCTTCCTATGAGTGTGGGAGTGTTTTTCTACGTGTTTCATCTCACAGTCTAAAAATATGCATGTGAGGTGTATGTGTGTGCATGGAGACTTGTTAAGGTATTTTCTGCCTTTGTGGGGGGGAAAAGCAGCTTAGAAGAAGGATGGATAAGTGTTAGAATGTGCTGAAAATCTTGATGATGTTCACAAGCCAAAACGTGTTGGTCAACCCAAAAAAAAAAGAAGAAGCTACTCTTGTAGAAGGATGACAACTGTAGCCTTTCTCTAAGCTTCATGCATTTTGCAAGTGGGTGAGGTCTTTCTTCCATTTCCAATCCTCAGGTGTCTTTCAAGTGTACACTACGAGCACAAGACCAGCACAGGGCAATGAAAGAAAAATGATTTCCTGCATTTAAACATATTCTAATAATGGGCAGGAAAAATGCATTTGTGTCCACATCTTTCTCCATCATTTGCCATTAGGGCTGCCACAGATGATATACTAATATTATAGCATTAAGATTAATGTCTTGCTTTTAAATTAAAGATTTTCTGGTTCCTAAAATTTTTTTTTTTTTTTAAAAAGAGAGAGATTTCATGATGTAAAAGCATGTATGAGAGAGCAGAGAGAAAAAAGAGATGGGAGGTGGTGAATCAGAGAAGCGTAACTGACGACATGCGACAGCACACCACACTTTATCCACGGCAGCCCTGCAGAGATGAACCTGCATGCTCGCCAGAGCCACCATCTGTCTGTGGCCCTGTGTGGAGTATCCGCCATACACCGCTTTCATACACTGTCCCATGCTGGTCCACGCCGACGCCAGCGCTGCTGGTGGGAGCTATATTTACAAACAGCTGCCGTGGCATTGGGGAGAGTATAATGTATGTATCTGCTGTGTGAGAGCAGATCAGATTGCCACACACAGATTCATGAAATATCAGCCGCATAAAGTCTTGCTTGCTAATTGTTTTTTTGAGCAAAAGACTTGAGTCAAATTAAAATGGTTTTATTTAACTTCATTGTTCTTGATAGAAATGTCTCTGTAAATAAACATTTGCAGCAGGATACTGACAGGCATGAGGGCAGCAATTATACAACACGCTGGAATAGAGGGCAAGTTTGTAAACCATAGACAGAAGTCCCTGTGAAGCACAGCAGTGAATTAAACATTCAGAAAGAGGGGGAAAAAAATATGTAGGCCGTCGCATAGTGTTACAACAGAAGATTGTACATGACTACTTATAATGTGGTCATAGCTCAGATATCGTCGACACCAACACATTAACAAGAGCAAAGTAATTACAAAGACAAAGTTAATGTTTCTGCATCTCATTGCCATTCTTTTTTTTGCTGCCGAGAATGATTTTGAATTGACATCTCATTTTCATTAACTCATGTTTTTTTTTTTCATGCGCTGAATAGAGTTACAAATCCACGTCCCTCTTTTCTCCTACAATGTTCTTTTTACCCTCTCCTCCATCTTCACCAGACATCCCCCCCCCGACCCATTCTCACAAGGGAAAGACCAAAAACCCAGAGAAGGTGGAGTACTTCCAGCCTCCCATCAGGTTGCCTCTCTCCAGTCTGAGGTAGGCCTTGTCTCCCTTCTCCATAATCACAAGGCCGGCATTGGTGGCAGCTTCTCGTGTCACATCTTGGTCTCCAGCGAAAGCTGAAATCATCGGCCAGCCGTTCAACATCAAGCTGACCTACAGAGATGGTCAACGGAGACATTAGAGAGTTGTTGCGTGTTGAGCCACTGGAATGAGAAGGATGACTTGGACGGCCTACCTGAATAGTTTGTCTATTGTAGGCTTTTACCACATGGAAGTTGAAGCTGTACACCCCTCTCCTCGGTGCCAGGAAGACACTGCTCTCTTGGTCGAAATGAGTGCCCACATTAACCAAAATCTGCTCAGAGGGTGAGAGAGAGAGAAGAAACAGGCTTAGGATATGATAATCTGCCAAACATGTGAAGCTATTAACTGTGGGTGACTTTAAATCAATATGAGTCCAGTATTTACAGTGCATTTGTAGATTGTGTACAACTGAAATTAGGCTCAATGCAGTTCAAATTATTTTTTCTCTTTTGTCATCTATGAATCAAATAATGTGTAAGTTGGTTTATGAGCCTTAAGGAATAGAGGTCACACGTGGCCCGCATGCTTCCAGCTGCAGATGTCTGGTGTATAGAATGTGACAGAGAAAGAAAGAAAAAAAACTATTTGGAAGCATGCGAAGGTTATCGTAAAAACATTTTCAGAAAAAAGTACGTGTACACAGACGTACCTCATGGTCACTTGGGGGGAATTTTTTTTGCCCACTCAGTCAAACGGCTGACTCCAAAACTGAAGAGACAGATTCTTGCATTTCTTTTTCCCCAAATGTGCAAAAATGCAGCCTGTGTAGCATAATGCCACTGTTTCGTTGCCAGAGGGCTGTGCTGTCAAAAGTCTAAAAGTTTAGTGTTTACCTTATTATCATATTTCCTCACTGTCAGAAATCTAATCGTCTGTGCATCCTATTGACTGAAAACTTTTGTCTGCAACATACGTGGAATACAGATTATAACAGACTTTTTATTTTTCTCCCCAACAACAGTTTTTCTATTAAAAGTCAGAGAGACTTGTGTGATTTGACATCCAACTCCAGCAAAGCCTTTAAGCCATTTTTTGACCTCACAGAAATGTGTTATTGTGTATAATTATTGAGATGTCTGCAGTCACATACTTACATTATCAAAGTAGATGATCATGGTGCGGTTGCTCATGTCTGTGGGCTCATGGTTCGTCTGGCGGCTGGCAGAAAAAGCCACACGACCAGAGCCGGAGCGGACCGACATGCCCAGGGCGTTACCAGCAGGCTCGGACGAGGGAGTGGAGTCACACACCACCAGACATTTCCCCTCCAGGATGATGGGCTCGGTGTCGTTCTGGCCTCGGGACCCCGGAGGTCCCCACAACAAGAGCGCGGCCAGGAGGATGGCGGGGTGACAGTGGACTGACCCGAGGTGCATGGCGGAACCCAAAATGTTTTGGTCGACTATCTAAAGTGATCAAGCTGTGGAGAAGTGTGGCTTCAGACAATTTGAGATGGAAATAAACATGCTACGAATGAAGCTGTCTGAAACGTCCCGACGCTCTGGTGGAGTTTGAGGAAAAAACGTTTATACTCTGTTTTTAACCGTTACAGTCAGAAGTGATGCAGGACCAGCAGAGACTTAAGATAAAACTGAGATTCATTCATTCGTCAGAGCTGTCACAAAGCATTTTTGTTTAGTTTTCTTTTTTTTGCATCTACAATTCCCAAATCTCTCCACTCTCCTACGTGCTGTGTCAAACAAGGTCCAGAGTGACAGTCACAGAACGAGAGAAAAAAAAAAACCCTCAGTATTTCCAAGTTGATTTCTTCAGCAAAAAAACCCCAGGATGCTGCACATGTGACGTAGCTGAGGAGGAAAAAGGGCGAGTTGTGAGTGAAGCTCAGGTTTAAACTGATGATGAGGACGGTGTAAACAGTATGAGGAAGAAGTGAGGGAATTAAAAAAAACAAAAAAAAAAAACACAGATGAGGTAAGATTCTGGAGAGGTGACAGGGGGAGGATGTAGAACCCAGAAGGGATCGAGAAAGAGAGATGGAGATGGGGAACAACTCCACTGAGTGACCATCTGTCTTTTACACGTCGCCGTCCCTCCCACCCAACACTGCACAACACGCGTTCCTTCACACCAAACACACAAGCTCCGTTTCCCACTTGTTCTTTTCTTTCACACCTATACAAATACACAGTGTCCAAGCATAAAACATCCCTTTTATTTATTTTGCAGGATCAACAGTGTTTGCTCACTTCGACTTTGTTCGCATCAGGCAATCGATATTAGTTCCAAGCCAAACCTTTGTGATGAATTTATCTTTAACCTTAAAACATCGACGGTATGAGCACCTCTTTGAGCTCCAAAACATCTGATTTTATGAAATGCAAAAACCAGCAGCTTTTCAATTGGATATTTAAAGAAAAAAAAAAAGAATTAAAAAGAATAGTCACCTGTATCCACCTGAGCCGTCTTGTATTCCATAACAAGTGAAAACAGTTTCCTACGAGCTGAAATATGATCGGAAATCCTTCTTCTGTTGCTCTTCAGTCACATTATTTCACACACGGCACAGTTTCAGTTGATTGTAACCAAAGCAGAGTATGCTCTGATCCTTCTCCTTGGGTGTCTTTTCACTCCCTCTCTCTTTCAGCCACCCTCCCTTTTCCGTCTGCTTCTTTCTCACCCACTATGTTGCATCCACCCACTCACCTTTACAGGAAAATGAAGAAAAATAATTGGGTATCTGAGTAGCTTCAAAGAGCAAAGTTAGCGAGTGAGTGGCAGTTGTTTTCTTTAATTTCTTGACGAAACTGTGATTCTCCCATGTTGGTCTTCATGCCAAGTTATGAAGGATCAAATACGTCGTTCTGCTTGGTGTACCTTGCTCTGACGTGTAGTCTTATATAAGACACTATAGAAAATAATAAGGCTAAGTTTACAGGTCATATGAGCACTAACAAAGACTGAAATCAGCCTGATTAAGACTTTCTCATTCATCGCAAAGTATCTAAAATGTGTAACTGAGGTAGACTGTCAGAGTTATGGTAAAGAAAGGATAGGATGGTCTTGTCCGGGTTTCTCTTAAGAGGTTTTTCTGGCATACAGATAGAGGATTCTAATGACATGTTTTTATTGTCACTACAAAATGAAACTACGCAATAACGCGGTCCAGTCCGTTACAATGGATTTCACATATATTCAACATAAAGTCTCTTCATCTTATTTTATGTACTAATGTGTCATGTTCTTGCTGATGTGACCAGGAGTTCATTTCCATGCAGAATAACCTGATAATTTAAAAAGAAACTATTTTGCCTCTTGTTGAAGAGTGGAGGGAGAAATTGCAGAGACGCTTGAGGCAAAGGTTTCAGGACCGGTGTGTGTGTGTGTGTGTGTGTGTGGTTACAGTGAATCGAAGGTGAATGACTGAAAACCCAATTCATCTTGTAGTAGAGTTTCCTTAAATAAAACCAGCCGTCAACATCTTCTTTCAGTCCTCCTTTCACCTCAGACCTTAACGATTGAGATTCGGCTGTTGAGTCCAGCTTTGTACACTCCAAAGCCCAAACACACCGGCTGAGTGAAGGTCGTGGAGAAAGTGTGCAGGTGGACCAGGTTGTTCGACGGCCCCACTTCAGAGAAGGTGATGGTACCTGCACTGTAGTCCACGGCAACGGCGACACGATTGCCGATCATTTGGTACGCCAGGCGGGTTTTCCTGCGGTTGTGCCAGGCTGCAAGCTTTTTGTCGTGCTGTTGTGTCAGGCTCCATGACACCTGGAGATAGAACAAATGTGCATTATTTGTTTTTCTCTCTCCATTTTTTACAATAGGAAAACTGAAATTCCTTTGCCTAATCACCCCCCCCCCCCCAAAAAAAAAAAGTTTTTTATTGAAAATTCATTATGACACAGTGTGAGACGGTTTGTAAAGTTCTTAACAATGGAAGAAAATAAGTGGATAAATGGTTAATTTAATGAACCCTTTCATCTCTAGCTAAACTAGTGTATCTTTTTTTTTATTCATTTAGTTTATTTTTCAGGGACCATGTACAAAAACGTTAATTTTGAAGAAAAGATGCTTGGTACCAGAGTTTAGCTGTAGCTAGTTTCCATCTGCAGTCCCCGGACAGGCACACAACATAATAATACATATTTACAAATATAACATACAGTAAAAAATTGCAATAACCATTAAAATGTAACACCTGCTTTCAGAAAGAAATTTCTACAGATATTAAAAATCTTATGGAACACATTATACAGAAAACAACTCGCAGGAACACATTATAAATAGAAACTACAGTAAAATCAGTAAGATTATTACTAACATCAACAATAACCATTAAAATTCGACACCTGGAGTCCTAAAATTCATACAAAATAATAAAATACATTATACAACAATACAGTGGATAATCAAAATAAACGACACAGCTGGTTTTTCCTAATGGGATTTTGTAGGTTTTGTGAAAAAGTGTTCCAGTCAACAGACAGCCTCAGACTGTCTGGAAGCTGATTCCAGTATCCTGTTCATCCTAATAAATTGACACTGTACTTTGTATTGTACTACTCATTACTAAATGCATTTATAAATACAAATTTGGTAGAGAATCTGTGAAATGCCTGTCAATATATAAAAACACAAGCGTCCATCCTTCAACCAAACTTGATTGAGGTTTCATTGCACAAAGAGGAGCACAAATCGAGGCACTCAAGACCACATTTTAGTCCCTGCTCTAACAAATCAAAAGTGTAAAAGCAAAGAGTGAAAATCTGTTAAAAAGCATTTTTATTATCACCAAAGCTGGAGTATGCAAACTGTGAGTGACGCCAAGGCCAGTTTCCTGAATGAAAACCATTAAAAAGTGTCCCCTGTCATTTCTTTATCGACAAAACAACTCATTAAAAAGTTATTGGCACGCATGAAAAGTCATCGAATTTAAAATCATTTTGTGCAATTGACGAGCCGGATGCATGCATACCTTGTTGTTACCGAAGGCGTTGCCCTCCTTCCCCTTGCGACCAATCTTTCGATAACAGACGCCAACGTCCCAGAATCCCTCGGCCTCGAGCTCCCAGTAGTGCGTCCCAGAGGAGAAGCCCTGAACCGTGAGGACCTGCGGCCAGTGGTCAAACCGCTCGGGGTGTTCAGCGCAGGGCAGACGGCTTTTAACCCGTGTGACTGAGCGAAGATCGTCGGAGATGCTCAGCAGAGGATGTGCTGTGTTGGTGTCCAGAGTTAAAGGGCTGCTTACTGTGGAGAAACAACATTTGGGTGTTTGAGTGAGGCCAAATGACCTAATGTGTGTATTGCTGCTCTTCAGTTATGCAATAAAAGTTTTCTTCAGTATGAAAGGAGCAGCATGCCTATTTGGTACCCAGCTGGTTCCTTAGCGGTCGTCTTAATGCTAAGGTAACTCGCTCCTCATGTATTCCATGCTTACATTTTAAGATACGGCCATTCTGAAGCCCAATTATTATTCAGGAATTCAAAAAGCGTAAACGAGAGGTGAGAGTGTCACTCTCTCCCTACTTACAGAGCTCTCTCTTGAGGTCACTGAGGCAGCGGAGGGTGGCAGTGATGAACTCTCGATACTTGATTTCTATATCTTCCAAGATGTGCTTTCTGTCCATACTGATTGGATCGGGGATGAAAACCGGTTCGCTCAGGTCGGCCAATAACCTACGGACAAAAAACAAACAAACTATAATACGAAGTGCAGGCTTTGCAATCACTTTACAAACTTTAAAGGTTAAAATTAAATGGCTGCATGATGCTCAGACGTCTCCCTCTCTCTCTCTCTGTATCTTTAACACAGAATACTACCCAAACATGTCCGTTTCAATATGTACACACACATCAATACACAGAGGACTTGATCTGACGCGACTTCCCTGCTTTGTTGTCGACTTACTTTGTGTCATCTGACTGAAAGGCCTGTGGAGAGAAAAGTCAAGGATGACTGAGAAAGAAATGTCACATAACCATTCAGTAGAATTGCAAAAAATATACCCTCGTGCGTCTGCTGAGGTCAAGGAGAGAGCAACAACGCACACAAGAGACGAGGCTACAGTCTTCCCTCCATTACACTTCAGCTTCGACAGAATCAAGAATAAAACCTTGTCGTGCCCCCCCCAAAAAAAAATTCCTAAAAAGCGAAAACCAGACACGAGACAACACTTTTTGTCAGATGATGGGATGCTCCATAAAAGATGACGAGAAGGAAAATAAAGTATGTGTCTGCATCAGTGTGCTGCTAATGACTCAAAGATACTATTCAAGGCATGATAAACCTCATATTAAGATATTTCTCCTGAACTTTTGAGGTCAACAGAATTCCATCCCCTGGCCACCTGTGTGTATTAGCAGTCATCAAAGCTGAGCAAACGAGACATCACAAATCATAAAGCATATTTTTAAAGGGATTTTTTTTTTGGCAAATGATAGTGATTTTGAATGATTTTGGTATCATTATGATCACCATCCTCATCATCATCATCATCATAAGGGAATTCAATAGTGTCCAAATACATTATGGATCTTTATGCGACATGTAGCTGCACGGCATACACTTCCTGTCAAGGGTCAGGACTCAAATAAACTGTTCTACCCAAACATGGTGGAGTTTGTACAGCAAACTGAAGGCATAACCATATTACTGATTTTTTTTTTAAGTCACCAACAAACACTGCCACGCATCATTAACTGTCAAGAGTTTTGCTGTTTTTTTCCCACAACAGCAGCTGAACCACCACAATGAATGGTAAAATTCAATATCCAGCCAAGATCATAATTTAGCCATAGAAATGCACGGTTCATGCAATTCAGAGTGTTCGACACCAAACCTCACCCAGATGAGAAGGAAGGGGTCCGACTCGGCCAGCAGCGAAGCCAGGTAGTTCTGGATGCCCAGCGTCTGGTTCATGCCGCTCCTCACTTTGGAGCAGTCCTCGTGCACACGCTCAATGACCTGCTGCCTCTCATTCATCGTGATCTCCCTCAGAGTCGTCACGAGTTTTTCCACTTGGACCTGCAGATCTGAACCCAGTTTATCCACTTGGGTGTCGTCGTCCTTCATCGAGTCCTGAAAGCAGTTAGAATGGCGGAAACACATCCTACTGAGATATAAGACGAGATGCTTTCATTTGAATAAACCTATTGATGGTAATCTGAAACCTATAAAAAAATAAAAAATAAAACAAATTATAGACCTTTTGTAGACAGATCATTTCAAGTGTAAAATCAGGGATTTGTTGTGTCGATTTTTTATTTGGAGGTGTTAAGATTCTACTCACATTCATGACCGAGTCAATATTCTCATGCTCTTTGAGGATTTGCTCTCCATCCCTCAGTTTCTCCTCTGCTTTAACGAGCAGTGTCTGGAGAATAACCTGCGAGATCGCACATTCCGCATTACAGACGATATACTCTCAATGCAGACGTAAAAAACCAAAAAAACAACGCACCGTCTCCACTGTACATGCAGCTCACCTTCAGGTCTGCTTCCACCTGTCTCAACGCCTTCACCTTGTGCTGAGCGTGGCCTCCTTCCAGCAAGCAGTCGGCGCACACATACAGCCTCTCGTCGGCGCAGTAATAGCGGAAAATCTCGGCGTGCAGCGGACACCTCCGCTGGGATATGTCGCCCAGCGGGTCCACCAGGAGGTGGGCGAGGAACGCCGGTCGCTCCAGGTGGGGCTGCAGGTGTCGCGCACACAGCGACACCTCGCACTTCAGGCAGGTCTTGACGGCCAACAGCGGCTGACCCTCCTCCGCCTCCGCCGGGCAGCAGTCGCACAGCACTTCACCGTGCTCCTCCTGACACTGCGGGCAAGTGAAGCGACCATTTCCTTCACTCAGGTCGCTCCAGGCCTCGCGGACGCAGGCAGGACAGAGGCCGTGGCCGCAGGGCAGCGGGTGGACCTGGCTGTAGCCATCTCTGCAGACCGAGCAGGTCTGCTCTTCCTCCATGGCCGCCATGGCGGGAAAAGAGACAGCGTCCGTCTCACATACGACGCAACGCTAATTCCGAAAAATGGAGGGAAATTAAAAGCACAATGGGTTAGAATAAGTATTATTTGTTTATTTCAGTGTGTTTTCTTTACTGATGCAAAAGATGAGGATCACACTGCTGAGGAATGGGTCAACAACAAATTATTATTAAAACAACCTAAGAATATAAATATAACTTTCAGGGTACACGTGTAATTTTAAACAATTTCTCCTATTGTATTCATCAGCCAGCAGCACTTTTTAAATTGGGGAATTAGCATACTGATTTCTTACCAAAAAAAACAACCCCACTATAGTTATTTCATTTGAATAAAAAACCTTAAAGTATTTTCATTATAAACTAAAACATTACAAAGCCCAAAGGCATCAATGATGCTTTTGAAAACCAGGCAAAGGTCCTTCAGTCCTATAATTACTCTTTTTTTATGAAATGTAAGTCAGGGTGTATGAGCAGGGTACCGAACGCAGACAAGGTTTCGAGGTCAGCATGCCAAACAAAACTGGGCAAACTAAACAACAACACTCAACAGAGATAAACAAACTGTCAAAAGACAAACCTGAGGAAGGCACAGATACACACAGTGGGGAGTTAACAAGGTTTAAGGGTTAACCAATCCAGCCTAACACATAAGAGGCAACCTGATACTTGAGATTAGGAAAAAGAAGGTCCACGTGAACATTAACAAGGAACATGAAGCAACATGTGAAGAGCCGCTACATGGACGACACATACGACAGTAAACATGGCAATTATATGAAAAACGCCATCACAAAGGAAACAAATCGTACCCATGAGGGAAACACATTGGAAACCGCACAAGGGGAAGAAGGAGATACTTCTTCTTTAGAAGTTATAGATTTCTGCCAGAGGACTCTCACTTTGGATGAATTACATTACACAACCACAATTCCAACAAAAGTACCATCCTGCCTGTCCATACATGGAAATACGATTTTTGGACTGCAGTCCATGATTGTGAGCGCTGGAAATAAATGTTACGCACCTAGGAAAAGAAAACAATTGCACAAGTTACACCTCCATGCTGCATAGAACAAATACTTGTACTGACAAGACATAGCTACCACTGAGCTGAGGACAAGTGGGAAGTTCCTGTTTTTCTCCAACTGTGCTCTCGGACCAGTAATCCTGTCCTAGGCTCTTGCACGCTGTGCTCTATGAATAGAGTACTTATCAATGTAACCACTCTCACTCTAAAAATGGATGTACCATTAATTAAAAGAAAAAGAGCTCATTATCTAATGAAGCTATAACTTGAACTGAAATACCTAAAAGAAAATCTGAATAAGACTGAGTTGACATGTAATGTAGCTTCTGAAGATTTGATAAACCCAATTGTTTTGCATAGAAATTCTCCTATACAGCATATGGCAAATAAGAATGAAATGTGGTAATAGCGTAACTAGGATTTATTTGAACAAATGCAGGTAAAGCTGAGTTTTAACTGGAGTCAGACGCAAGCTGTTGAAGTGGAGGGATCAGGAGATCATCCCTGACAGCTTGCTGGCCCGAGTCCCTCAACATGGACCCGTCTCTACGCGTTTAACTACAAAGTTACATATAATCGCAGTGGCAAATTGTCTGTTGTGCCCTCAGCTTAGTCTCGACCCGAGATTTAAAAACAAATCAGAGAAAAGTTACCTTTTAGCTTCTTGGTGTTTCCAACTGTGGCCATTGGTGAGCGTGTCAGTGTGTTGGTTCAGAGGCTAATCCCAGCAGATTGTCTGCCCTCGGTGTGGTCAGCTGACCCTGACATGGGAGGAGAGCACAGGGCAAATTAAGGGTAAATTCCAAGTTGACTTAACCTCTACGTAATAAAGACGTCCTGTAAATGTTATCTTATTGTGATATATGTGAAGATAAATGTTACTGTGTTGGAGTGTCGTGTTTGATCTTCTGATTTTAAAGGTTGCAGAGCGATATCATTATCTGAACATGCAATGTTCCAGCTGCACTCTTGCACCTTTCTAAACCGATGGATTTTTTTTTGCCTGAGCAAGTTCTTGATGCTGGCCGCCTCTGGTACAATACCCGTCATCATTAGTTAGAGGAGATTATGTTTAACGCCATAGTGTTAATCAAAAGATATTCTTTGACTGAGGTGGAGACCCACAATGTCCATATGACTGACAATTAGTTGTAAAAGTTATCTCATTATGCGAGTATGTTTGGAATTCATTTGATTTTAAGGAACACATTGAACATCTATCATTTACTCTTCTCCTCGTGTTTTTTTTTAAAAATATACTTTCCATTCATTTTTCTCCTTTTCTTTCTGACATGTCAGTATAAAAAGCTTGACTGGTTGTGGAGAAGAACGTACACAATGTTGCAAGGTTATGCAGCTATGAAGTAACACAGCCATCGTTAAATCACTCTTGTCAAGGCAACATTTTGCAGATTTTTTTTTTTGTTATCACAGTTTTTGAGATTAATTAAAAGTGAGAAAACTGCAGGAGGCTTTGAGTTACCTGACGTGCCAAACAATCATGTTACTGCTGTGAAAATAAAAACTGCACACAGTTATGTGACAGTAAACAAAGTCAGTCGCTCGTGTTTCTGAACACCTTTTTCATTCACTCCGGATCTGACAGGCTGCATTATTCTTGATTGCTTGATTTAAATGTCATAAATTGAGTCTGATTCGGCAGGATGTGAACAAAACAATGAGTGTTATGACACATTATACATGCCACATACTGTAAGGTTTGCAATTCACAAAAAAAAAAAAAAAAATCACTTCGATTGCTTTTAGAGCTGCGTGAACAACCTTGTGCAACGGAAAAGCTGAATCTCACTTCGAATTTGCTTCAAGGTATTTATCGTATGTGGCCTGTTAGTGAATAAAGTCAGTGTTTCTATGACTCGTTTCTGTCCATCTATCATATGCAGGCTACCACACAAGCTTTGCAAAACAAAATATGAGTCGAATTCAATGTGAATAAGTAGCGTCCACAACAAGGGACACAGCCGACGTCGTTAAAACGTGTATTTTTCCTGTGGTGTTTAAAATGAGCGAGCAGTTGGATATGAAAACACGTGATTCTAATGTGATGATGGGCTGATTCAAGCTTGGTCAAAAATCCTAAAATCTGTTTGGACAGTTTCCCCGATTTGCATCCAGTCCTGAAAGACAAAGTTTGACCTCATTCCACCAAATTCCTTTTCTTATGGATTTAATTTACATATGAATCAGAGCTTATTATGACGAGGCTGACCTAATAGAATCATGGGAGACTAATAAAGTGACACAGAAGACAGATGGATTCACTGACACTCTGTATCTATTTGTCACTTTGGCTGAAATGTATTGTCATCTCAGTATGTTTAAGATCATTTCATTGGTCCGTCTACACAAATGTGTCTATATTGTTTTTCGTGAAGCTGTCACACACCTCAAAGAGCTTATCCTGATGAAGACCTGATTACTAATGTGGTTTCCTGACCCACTTGAGATTAACTGCCATTCTCATCTGACATGTCACCCTTTCATCATCTTTCTTACTGATCTCTTCAAAGGAGTGCACTTTCGTCCAATGTTCCACTGTACCTGCCCACATGTGGAATACAAAATAAGAAACAGGAGAGGGGTTTGTGGAGAAGCCCTTGTGAGCGGTCTGGTTTCACTTTATCAACTTTTTTTTTTATCAAATGTTTTTCATCTTCACAGAAATGTGACAATTCTTTCTCTGATGTTTTGACCTGTGTTCTATGCTACTGATATAATGTTTAATATATATTTTCATTAAGTGAGACATCGGGGAAATAGTAGAAGTATTTCCATGTAGTGAAAACCTCACTTATGAAGCTCAGAGAGTTTCATCAGAAGCTAACGCTTCACACAGACAGAGATGGTGTTATGATTAATTTAATAAGCAGGTCAAAAATGGACCGGCACCAAAGGAGATGAGCTTTTTCTTTTTATCACACCCCTTTCACACATTATGTGTGAAGCAGAAAACGTCTTTGCGTAGCTGTTAGCATCCCTTGTTTCATTTTCTGTTACTTCAAGCCTGAATATTTTAGAACGTATGCATGACCAAGCCTTATGGTTTATATTGTAGCCTAAATGGTAGTGTAAATTGGTGCCAAAGCTTATTGCAAGGCACCTTTAATATTCGACTGTGAGAGACCTCTAGTGGCTTTATGGATGAAAGACAAACTCCAGCAACTGTCAGCAACTGAGATACATTGGCAAGTGAGGATAACAAAACAATCAATGCGCTGTTAAAAAATTAAACCAGCTAGATAATGAGACCACTGGTCCTGCAGAGCACCATCATTAGCAGACAGACAAGTACTCCATGCTTCTAAAGCCAAACTCTTTCACATAATGACTTGTACAGTTTTGTTTACTCTATGAATGTTTCAGTTGAGACGAGGGAGAGTAGATTCATTGGAGGTGTTTTTCAACTATAGTTGTCAATATATGTACAAACATCAGTGAGCATCAATCAAAAGCTGTTTGGCATTGGCTGAGATGATTAGTCCATTAATCCATTATTGCATTTTAAAATAAGATTTGGCACTATTTAAAAGAGGCTTTCCAGTAGTATGGTAGCCGCAATTCAAACATATTGTATATGATCACAATATTTAAAATAGAGGGTGTACTCATGAGTACTCGTTGTTTTCTTTTAGTTATGAGTAAAATTAACAACTTGAAGAAAAGTGCAAGTACTGTACTTAAAACTACTATTTAGTGATTGGAACCTAAGTATTTGTCATTTTTATTTCCGCCAATAGATAGTAAAATGTACTAAGTGTGAAAATTGGTCTTTCTTTTAAATCTCCCAGTTGCTTTAGCTCGATTTAATAGTTTAATAGTATTCAAATGTTCATCCTGTGCAGTGACTGATGCACAAAAAGAAGAGTGTAACTGAAAATCAGTGCATCATCAAATAGGTCAACAAACTCAACATCACCTTCAAACTAAATGTGAGTATTGTGTGTGTGTGTTTTTGTTAATGGGATAAATCATTTGTTAGTGCAAATCTGTAAATGGCAGTCAGACTGACTCATTTTAAGGTGTGTGTGTGTTCCCCGGGCCTGCTCTCCTATGTGACATGCACACTGAAAGCCAGTGTGGAGGTAACCGTGGTCACTGTTTCCCTGAGGACCGTCTGGCGGCGAGGGCCATTAATTATAAGAGACAGGGAGACAGACAGCTAACCAGACAGACAGACAGACAGACAGACAATACCGCAGCGAGCGCAGACAGGCCGGACGGGAGCAGGCCCGACAAATACAAAGAGGGGAGGAAGAGCAGCACGTAAACGGCCGGGACCGAATAATCCTCCTCCTGTAGCGGCTTCATCCGCCTGCGCCGCCCCCGCGCGCCCCGCGCGCCCGTAAATACACGCAGACATAATAACCCCTTTTGTCACAAGAGGGAGAAACGCGATTTGCGACGGAGATAAATAATTGAAAAAATGCGGCTGTCCGATTGCGCATCCCTGGGAGTGAATAGGGAAATGCTGCGCCAGTGTCCCGGCTGAGAGACGGAGCCCGATCCTCCACCAGCGCGAGCTCCGAGCGTCCTCTCCCCCCCTTCCTGTCATCGCACAATATCGCTGCCAAAAATCATCGTTTCAAACATGGTAAGTTCATTTTCTGCCCTTTTCCCGACGCGTTGTGTCGACGACGAGCGGCCTGTAGGGGAAATGCACATCCGGGACTGTGTTTTTTTTTTCCGGAGAAGTCATAATATTTTATGAATCATAACTTGTTATGATGTGGGGGAGCGCGCGTGGCGTGCAACAGGTCGCCGTACAGTAGCGGGGACGCGCATCTCTGAGCCGCTTTTTGCGCTTGTTTCCAAACATCGGCGCAAAAGAAACATGGAGCCGTCGTAGACGCCGTCAAATTGGCAAGATGGCACGAAAAAAAAAATGTGAATGCCTTGTTGGCACGACCGACTTCTGCCTAAAAAGAGATGATATTATCGGTTTTGACTGTTTGGCAACTATAAGAGTTATCACTTCTTTTTCGCAGTCGACACATTATTGATTGAATCTGGACGCGCAGGTTATAAAAAAAGACTCGTGATTTAATTTTTGATCGTTTTATCGCTCGTGGATCCGTCTGCTTTGAAAAGACAAGTATCTTTAAACATAAAATGGTTCATTTACACACTGTGCTTCACGTTAAACTGTCTATTGATCGCTATTTAATGAACCGATGACTTCTTTCCAACAAAGGACCATCATTATTGTATTAAACCACACTTAAATCATCATCTAATTCCATTACTGGCTTGATCTGATCGGATGATTCCGACTTTATAACACTGGGGTGTTTTATTATTCTATCCAAGCCCCCGTGAGACAGACACGAGAGGTGGATGGGGTTTTGTGAGGCTGTCACAGGGCCCGGGGTGAAAAATTAATTATTTTATTTTCCCCCCTCACTCTCCGGCTGTGTCTTTCTTTCACTACCTAACTCCACGTGGTATTAGCAGTCGGGATGAGGGTGAGAAAGGGAAGCATTGTGCCTCCAGTCAGTGGCCTTATGTGTTGGAGAGGCTCTGAGAGGGTGATGTTCACTCAGCTGTGCTTTCTCAACGCCATTGTTGCAAATTCCACCTCATTTCAGCAGCTCTGTTTACTGAGCGCACACACAGGAGCCTCTTGGAGGCGGCGGGAGCAACGTACAACACCCCCAACCCCCCCTCCTCACCCCACACCCTCCTCCCTCTCCCCCCCAGGACGTGCGCGCGCACGCACTCTCGAACGCTCAAGAGCGTGTGCTCGAGAAGTTGCCCTGTGAAGGGATGTTTTTGAGATGATTTCATATCAAGTTTTTTTTTTTTTTCTAACTTAGATTTTTGTGTGTGTGTGTGTGTGTGTGTCCACAGATTCCTCCCCTTATAGGCAGAGAAAGACGCATGAATGAAGTTTGAATATTACAAAGGCCGCGCTATAATGAACTTGATCGTCAATGTAGGGTTTCCTAAAAAGAGGCAGTGGACTCTTGGCTGAAAAGAGGGGGTGTTCACTCGCTATTTGAATGCAAAGTAGTGGATGAACAAGTGAGCTGTGTGTGTGTGTGTGTGTGTGTGTGTGTGTGTGTGTGTGTGTGTGTGTGTGTGTGTGTGTGTGTGTGTGTGTGTGTGTGTGTGTGTGTGTGTGTGTGTGTGTGTGTGTGTGTGTGTGTGTGTGTGTGTGTGTGTGTGTGTGCGTGCGTGCGTGCGTGCGTGCGTGCGTGCGTGCGTGCGTGCGTGCGTGCGTGCGTGCACGAAGAGGAGGAGGGCCAACGGTGAGTTTTGAAAAAAGGAGACTTGTTGAGAGAAACTGTCACACATGCTTCTTTTGGCTCTTCAGTTGGTGCTTTTCTAACTGTCTGTGCCACAATGCCACCGACGTGGACCCGCTGCACGACCGACCCGGATTATCCAGTGTCACCATTTTTGGGAAATGATACTTTAGATTTGTCCTCCACTTTTAACGCTGAAGTAATTTAGTCACTTACTTTTTTCAGCGTGGAGGGAGACAGAATAAAAGTTGTGTCTTGGCCAATGCTCCCCTGCGTCGGTCCCATCCTGCAGGAGCATGTCCCGTCGGAAACAGAAACGACCTCAGCAGCTTATGAGCACAACCCTCGATGCCTGTGGGATACTTGAGCATGGTGAGACATGGACTGTGTATCAAAAGGCACTAGATTCACATTAGATGAAGTCCACACCTAAGAGAGCTTACCTACATTCAGCATGCAGAGACTGTTAATCGGGTGCTCAGGTTACATCAGTCATTCATTTCTTGTCACTTTGTACATTTAAAATGGACATTTATTTTCTAATCTACTTTGATCAGATGTAGTTTTGTATAAAGGTTTGTTTAGTAACATTTTTATTGGAGTATTATTGTGTTTAAATTTCTATTTAGTTTGTATGTAACATTCAAGTGCTAAGAAAATTGCTTGAGCTCGCTTTATTTCACTGTGCTGTGGCAGGCTTTATCTTTCTCTTTTTACCCTATAAAACCCAAGTATCTTCACCCACCCCCCTCCCCCCTTACTGCCAGGTTCAAAGACACAGACCACCCAGAATTCAGGGACGTTACAGTAAATCAACACTATAAATCGGATGAAAAACAATGAATGGTGAATTTGAAAGTGTGTTGAACAAATGCTCGATGCAGGCTTTTTGTGGAAGAAAAGAGATGAACCGCAGAAGGACAGGGAAAAGGAAACTTTAGCGAGTCACTGTATAAGGTGTTCTTACTGCAATAGTATTAGAACCCATTGTCCCCTTTCAGCTTTGTTGCCAGCCACTGAAGCGTGAACGTGCCCATGAAGAAGTGTGTATGTGTGCACACAGCTGTGTGTTTTTGTCTGTCTGTCCACTCCAGTTACAGGAATAGGGACCACATTGTGCCCTAAAATTGTAGATCCCAAGCAAACTGCAGCAAGTTGTGGCCTGACATTATGTGATCCTTGCCTCTTTTGTGAGCCAGTTTGTTGTTCAGGTAATCTTGTGTGATTCCAGCTCACGTCCCACTAGGCTTTCATAGGCTAAGTTTGTTTGTTGATCTGTGACTCATCACATCCGTCGTTTGGTGTTTGTTTTCTTTGCACACCACTTCACTTCCTCCACCTGCCCCCAAAACCATGTCAGGAATAAAACCCAGTGTGTTAAAGGTCAAGTCTGCCAACCAGTCAGACCAACCAGCAACCAAGCACATTGGGCTTCTCAGGGGCAGGATTCCTAAAAGCATGAGAGAACTACTGGTAAAATAGATGAAGACAGAATGAAGAATTATGTGTGTTGAGATGTGGCTCCTTTTTCTTTATCAAGGTGCTGTGAGGTTAAGACCGTTGTGTGTGTGTGTGTGTGTGTGTGTGTGTGTGTGTGTCTTTTCCTCTGTTAACTCTGTATTCTTGAAGACAAATGGGACTTGGATACATCTGTGTGTGTTTGCATGGTTGATGTGTGTGTGGACACCGTGGTAACTTAACTACAGATGATGAAGAGATGCAAGAATTAGATGAACAAAAAATAGACGATAAAATGACAATCTCATGAAAATATAACAGCAACTCGACTTTGACATGCTGTACATTATGTATTTTCTTGAAAATAGCTGTTTTGTCTCACTATGGCTTTTATTAGTTGTTGCTGAATTCCCTGACATGTATTTTTTTTAAATAAATATGATGAAAAATGGGTACATTTTGATTTGTGAATTTATTTATTCACTATCTATTTGTGATATCATATTTAATTGGGATTGTTTTTTCCTTTTATATTCTTCAGATAACAACTTGTCAGTGAGGTCGCACTCCTTTCCATTTGTCACGGATTCTCCCTCGTCGTCTCCATCTTCTTTTCCTCAAAGCTCCCAGCCTCCCGTTGCCCTCTGTTCATCTTTCAAGGATTCTCAGACATTTTCTCTACCCACCGAGTGTCCATTAACACCAAGTTCACCGAATCAGCCCTCCCAGCAGGAACTCAAAGACCTACAGCCCCCATTATCACCTGACGTCCCGTTTTCTTTAGTCCCTTCCCAAAGACGATATCCTCCTGATTTTCAATTGCCCGGCTGTGATTCTACAACTTCTGCTGGAGGACTGATTCATTGGTCCCAAAGCACACACATGGCCTCTCCCAAGCTTGGGCTATCAGCCACCACCACCTCTTCTTCCTCCTCATCCTCCTCCGCCTCCCTATGTCCACCACCTCACCCTGGGAGCCCCAGCCGTGTACCCGAGGGCCCACCCAGTCCCGTTACTCCCACCCCAAGTCCAGGAGTGACATCGGCCTCGGCTGCTCCCTCAAGGACCCAGCTGAGTATTGCCTTGATCCTGGAAGAGCTTCGAGTGTTGCAGCAAAGGCAGATCCACCAGATGCAGATAACTGAGGAGATCTGTAGACAGGTGCTCCGTCTTGGTGGAGCTCCGTACAGCATAGATGCCCCCTCCCAGCATCTACTCCCTCCCCTGCCTCAGCTCTGCCTGGAAGGCAGCAAACGAGCATCCAGTCCAGTAACCATACCAACTGTGGCTCAACCTTCCACATCTGTGGCGCCTCTCCTGGCATGCTTCTCCTCCTTGCTTCCCTCTCAGGCAGTGAACAAATCCACACAGCCAAGCAGTTCCTTGTCACAAATCCTGCAGCCTCATAAGCCACAGATGGAGGGGGCGGCAGGAACAACGGGGGCTCATGGTTACCTGAGGGCAAGCTCTCACTCTTCAGCATCCTCCACTTCTTCCTCGGCCGCAAACTCCATGGCGTCCTCCAACTATCCCCTAGCATTTACTTTGGCAACACCCAATCGCTATCTTCATGAGAAATCTCCAAATACCACTTCAGGCAGTGCCCACAGTGGCCTAGGCTTCCTAAATCCATCACTCTCTTCATCCGCGTCTAATTTTACAAACTCACAACATACTTTCCAGTCTATCTCAAGTGGAGGCGATTCTTCTTCAGCGTCCACTTCCAACATTGCAAGCCGCCTCCAGCATGCCTGCCGCTTTTGTGGAAAGATCTTCAGCAGCGACTCAGCCTTGCAAATACACCTCCGCTCACACACAGGAGAAAGACCTTACCAGTGTCCAGTGTGTCTCAGCCGGTTCACCACACGGGGCAATCTGAAGGTGCACTTCCTACGTCACCGTGAGCAAAACCCAGAGCTCTCACTTTCACTTCTGCCTCCATCATTGTTTGGGATTGCACTAGGGCCTGGTGGATCAGAGATGGGACAGATTATAGGCAGCAGCAGCACCACCGCAAACATGAACATGGCACAAAAGAAAAGAAAAATCAAGGTAGACGAAGAAGCATGTGGAGATGGTCTGGAGGCCAGCGGTGCCAGTACTGGGCTCTCTCTTGGTCCCTCTGGAGGATCGACCCCTTCCACCCTACCCCTGCCCCCAAGTGTGGATCTGGCTTTGATTTCTCACTCTCTCCTACAGCTCAATAGGGCTGCAGCTGTAGCAGCTGCAGCTTCCATTACATCTGGCTCATCCCACTCATCCTCTTCCTCTTCATCCTCTACCACCTCTCTGGCTACCTCCCTCCTCTCAAACCCTTCACTGTCTTCATCAGCCACAATCACAGGGTTATTCAAAGGTGCTAAGCAGCAGCACTTCGATGAAAACACTCCTCCTCATGCCCCAGTGCTTTCTCCTGCAGCTTACTCCCAGCTAGCCCACCTGCCCAAGCTCCTGTTTCCATCTGTCTCCACTTCATCAGCCCCTACTGCACACTCATCCCTTTACAACCACCCAGCATTGGGCTTGCTACGCACCCCACTGCCATCTAATCCAGGCTCACACCAACTTGCTTCTTCAAGCCATACCCAGCTTTCTTTCCCGTTCTCTTCTTTTCCTAAAGCTGGCACGACCAGCACTTCATCTTCTCTGCCCACCTCCATAGCAACTCCTACATCTGAAACCTCGAAGCTGCAGAGGCTCGTAGAGAAGTTAGAGAAAGCTCCTCCCCATTCTTCTTCCCCATGGACTACGTCTTCTATTTCCACTTCCATGCTGGAGATTTTATCTAGCAATTCCACTACCTCTTCAGGAAGCTCTGGGACCAGTGGCTTCACAAATTCCAGCACTTCTACTACTTATGTCATGGCATCCCCACCCTCCACAAGTCTGGCCAATACTTCAGTCTCAAACTTTACCCGTGAGATGATTGCTGCACTGGGCATGAGTGCCAATGGCGCAAGTGCCATGGCAGGAGGTATGCTACCATCTCTGATCACAGGTCCAGCTGGTGGCCTGACACCCAATCAGTGTGGTGTGTGCTTACGGGTGCTGAGCTGTCCCCGAGCACTCCGGCTGCACCAGGCTACGCACCTCGGCGAACGTCCCTTTCCATGTAAAATATGTGGTCGGTCCTTCTCTACCAAAGGAAGTCTGCGGTCTCATCTCGCCACTCATCATGCCCGACCACCCAATTCACGTGTCCAGAACTCATGCCCGCTGTGCCAACGGAAGTTCACTAATGCCCTTGTGCTTCAGCACCACATACGTATGCATCTTGGTGGACAACTACCCCCAGATGGCACAGAGGATTCTGTCCAGGAAATGCAGGCTGAATCCGGAGCCAAACCATTGTTACAGTCTGAAACACAGTTCCCGGTTCTAAATCCTGCCCCAAGTAAAACACCACCTCTGGCTAACCTTTCCAAGAGTCCACCTCCAAGTTCACAAGTTCAGACTACAGTCCCGGCCAGTGATGATGTAAAATCAGTGGAATTGACTAAAGATCCCAGTAAATCTGCAACCTCCAGCCCGGATCACATTCCCCCCCTGAGCCCAGATCCCTTCACCAATCCCCCTACACAAACTCCTCCACCAAGCAGTTCAGACCCTCCTGTTCTTTGTGTCAGTGTCCCTGAAAATCAAGCTCCCTTGGCAAATGAAGACAAACAGGTTCAACCAGAAGTCTCTGATGATGTCCATGTTCCTGAATCTGTCCCTTCACCACTTTCCTCTGTTACCAAACCCACAGTATCCCCTACTGAGGCGGTGGACTGTGGAGTGGATGAAGCCTCTACAGCTACTGATGCCTTCCTCAGCCCCAAATCAAAATTGGAGGATTTACAAAGCACAACTGCTCTTGGTGACTCCTTTGCTTACACCTGTAACAGTACTACTTCTAGCTCTATCCAGATACAAGATGTGTCTGATGTCAATACAAATCCTGAATTAGAATCAGATGCCCTCTCCCCCAGACCGAACTCACCACTACCCCTGGACGAAGACAAAGACGGGTCTTCTTTGCCCACGACACCAAAGCAAGACCAAACAACTGTGCCCGAGGAGGACCCAACAATGGTGCCCACCTTGAAGACCTCCGACACTGCAGCTGCAGAAGTAAGGGGTGGACCACTGAGAGGAGCGGCTTTTGTACGAGAGACACGGCACAGCTTTCATTATGGTTCATACGGGAGGGAAGAGCCGGTAGAAGGTGTAAAGATGAGCGGATTGGGTCAAAGTGAAGGACTCGATGCTTCCATCCCAATGAGTCTCGCTCCAACACTCCCATCTCCGCTGTCTCGTCCTGAGAAGAAGACCTACTCCTGTGCCGAGTGTGGGAAGGAGTACGCCAGCCGCAGTGGACTGAAGGTTAGGAAAAAAATTGTGTGATACCAAATGAAATCGTATTTTGATCTGATGACAGAGGAGCTGTTGTAGAACAGTAGTACATGTTGAGAAATATGTCTGTCACTGCTTTTAAAGAACTGCACAACCATTTGGAGCAAACATCTATGAGGTATTGGGAATTGGGACTTACCCATGCTTGTGTAATGCAAAACAATTACCTTTTTGATTATATGTGCCTTTTTTTTGTTTTTTAAATCCCATTCAATCTAGGGTCACATGAAACATCATGGTGTGGCAACCAAAACATCACGTCCACCAGCCCGAAGTAGCCGTTCCTCTGCTGATCAACCTCAGTCCTCCACATCGATGACTTCCTTGAACATTCCTGCCACCAGGAGCTCGGCAGGTTTCTGGAACCAGTACCAAGCCTTCCTGAACACCAGCAACGAGCCAGCAGAGGAACATACTGCAGCAGCAGGCCGGGGAGAAAACGAGCCAGTTCGGTCATCCAAGTCACCGGCTCGATCCCAGATGGATCCAAGAACATCTGAAGAAGCTGGAGAGGAGTCAAGTGAGGGATCTTAACTTGAGTCAGAGTGTCTGGCTGGAATATGTTCTGGTGTTTTTGATTGTTTATCTTTTGGTGAAACGGCATAAAAATGTCCATAGTACTGCTTCCTTAACATATTTCAGGTAGCTTATTGGCTTGATAGTCAGAGTTATATGTTTGTTTGTGAAAGTTGTGTGTCAACCAGCTTGGTCCTGTTGTGTGAAAAACAAAAACAAAAAAATATACTGTATAAATGACTAAAAAAAAAAAAAATCTCCCAGAAGTAACTAATTGAGTCCAGTTTTTGCTGGATTTGATTTGAAAAAAGTGACATTACCTTCATCCGTTTTTGATAGGAAGAAGCACATCCCGGCAAAGAATTTCTCTTAGATATAAGGAAACAAATCACCGTTTCATACCAAGTTAAATAATTAGTCAAATATATTGCCAGTAATTTTTTTTTCTCCCAATGTAACATCACCTAGATAGCTAAGAATTGTCACATCAGACTCACCGTAGAAAATACCAAAATAACTTGTTTTAATAATAAACGTTTTAATAATAGCATACACTTTTTCATACTTGTGTGCCATGCTCCAAATCTCATTCAAGTGGCACCAACGGAGACTTAAGCTAACCAAAAGAGATTATTTTGACACATGCGACACCCTAGGTCTGCTTCATATCTACTCCTGACTGATATGAATGAGGATATTAGGAAAGCACAAATAAATCTTGCTTTGCCGGAGTAAAAACAGGTTAACAGTATCAATGTTTTACAAAAAAGGGATATTCTTATGTTCCTACCTTGTGGTTTTAAAACCTACCTGTTCATGTCATTGTGATTTAGTTTTCACTATATTGTCCTGTCAGACCAGACGCACATCTGCAGTGTTTGTGAGCCCGATCGGGGCATCTGTAATGTGATCTCTGCCCTTCAGCATTGTGACTATTATGATTGTTGTTTGGTCCCAAAAGTAACATGTGTAACTTCTTTTCAGTTACTAAAGATACTAAAACTATTATGTTTATCTATATAAATATCTGAAGTGTATGTCTGTTTGTTGTAAGCTGTAATTTCAACATCTAAGGAAAATTAAAATGTAAAAAAAAAAAGCAAAAAAAACCAACCTTGCTAATTGTTTATTTCATTCCATGAAAATATTGTAATTACTCTGGCTTTGCAATCTTTTTAAACACAGGATATATATTCTTTGTGTGTAAATGCCGTAATTCATTAAAAGCAAACACTATAGATCCCCACACCCTGCCAAGAAAACTGTTACGTTCAGCATCTGTTGTGTTTTATCAAGAATATTATTGAAGAAAACTTTTTTTCCAATGTTTATGTACAAGTTTAGCAAATCAGTGTCCAAACCCTGTGTAATAAAACGATAAGAAAACACATTTTTGTCGTTCCAAAACTGTGACAAGCCCCATATTGGATGGATAGAAAGTCACAAAGGTCTGGTTAAATGTATGTCAAGTGTACATTAGAGGGCGCAATTCTCCATTTTAAGCCCAATTCCATGCCGTTTACAGTTTACAGTGCATCAGACTACAGTAGAAAAATAATCCTTCATATATAAAAAAAAAATAAAAACACGTCTGCATCAGCTGCACACCCAGAATCACCCCAGCTGACTTCAAGTGTAAAGAGTGTGTAAAGAGGTTGTTACATTAATTGTGTCTAATGCACGGTAAGGGATAACATAACTTATACTTGAAACGAACATTCTGAAAACATTTCCGTCAGAACTTTAAAAGTTAGCTCCCTACGTCAGTCGCGCAATAAGAGGACAGAATGATGGTGATGGTTTCCATTGTGTCTGTAAGCTTTGTTCAGCTCATGGTGAAGAGCTCTTGCATTTCAATGAGGGTGATCAGTGCCACAGGGTCAGGAAGACCGAATAGTGGCACGTCCAGTAATGCCAGGGTCACCAAGTTGATTCCAGCCCTCCACGCTAAGGGGCGGTCTGCTTTAGGAAGGGGATGGTTTACAAACCCTCCACTTTCCAGCTCAATGTCTCTCGGGAGAATCAAACTACCAGGTCTGCAGAGAGGAGAGAGAGGGGATGAGGAGAGGGGAGCAAAAATAAAACCGACTGCAGGGTAGACAAGAGAGGACGGGAGGAGTGAGAGACCGAAGTCGGCTTGGGACAACTGGTGGCAAATCCGCATTCTGAATCTGGACGTAAATTACGCACGGCTTGCAGAGAGGCCCATCGCAGACTTCCTGCTTCCAGCGAAAGTCCGTTACGTCGGTTACCGCTCAACGACAGTACGAGGAGAATGCACAAACGAGACAGATACCTGTAATGGTTTAGGAAAACCCAAGAGAAGTTTGCAGAGACGGCACAGTTTAAGCCCCACATCTCTGTCCTCTGCGCAAAGGCGCTCTCGGTCGCGCAGTGGATAATAGTTCCTCTTGTTTGCAGATAATGTTCTGACAAAAAGCGCAGGGAAGATTGGGAGAACAGTTTGCAGGGAGAGCGGTGCGGTTTTGTATTCTTTTTTTTTTTTCTTCTCCCGATAATCGTGTGATGGCACCAGAGCTGAAATCTCTGGTCCGTCTGCTGCTACTGGCGGTGGTGTGGGAGCTGAGCGCGCAGGGAGCGACGGAGCGACAAGTCAATCCAGAGGTGAGGAACACATCCAGAGGTGAAGAAAAAGCTGCAACGTGCTGTAGGAAACCCAGGAAAGTTAATGCATACTTGAAATATATAAGACGTGCCTTGGCAACAGCTTAAATACTCTATGTTGGACGCATTAAATCAATCCGGATTTGTGGATTTAAAGAAACAGCTGATGATGTAAGAAAGATCGAACCAGAAAGTAATGATGCAAGTTGATATTAAATGTAGTATTGCATGTGGTCTAAATATTTCTTCTTTGGGGCTTTATGGATAGGGCTTTGACCCTGGGTGAGAGGAAGCAGCCCTTAATGATGATAGCGCTCATGAAAACACTGAGAAATGCTGAGAAGGCAAACGCAGCAGTGCGGCAGAGGTAGCATTGCAATGCATTGGCTGGTATTGTCATCGGAGGCAGAGACACGAGGCTTTTTTTTTTTTTTTGGTGGTAATGGATGAAAAGATTGAGATTTGTGGGGAGTGTATTATTGAGTGGGACGAGGAGATGTAATTATTGACATCTGTCCTGAGTTATATCTCAGCAGTGGTCAGACTTGGGGGAGATGCTTTGGAGATGTGGAAAAACACCAACATATGAATCCCTAAAGACTTCCAGTGTCTTTTAAAGCTCCATAATTTAAACACTGCATCATATCAGAAAATGGTTGAGCTCATAACTTCTCGTGTGTGTGTGTGTGTGTGTGTGTGTGTGTGTGTGTGTGTGTGTGTGTGTGTGTGTGTTCTGTTTTGTTCAGTCATGTCAGCTCTGTGCCTTTCTGTCATGTTCTGATCTTATGTGTCCAAATGGAGTCGACATTGACCTGTCAGTAGAATCATGAAATTACTTTATCCTGACACTCCTACACACCTATTTTCTTTAGCGTAATCAGTTAATACTCACTGTTAGTGTGTGTGTGTGTGTGTGTGCGTGGGTGTGCGTGGGTGTGTGTCTGTGTGTGTGTGTGTGTGTGTGTGTGTGTGTGTGTGTGTGTGTGTGTGTGTGTGTGTGTGTGTGTGTGAGATGAGATCACAAGATCAAAGTATCCTGAATTATGTGGGGGTCATACTGTGGCGTCCAAAGTCTTTCTGATCACTGTATCCTACATCTGGCAAAAGGAATTAAAACTCCAGCTGCGTCAGTGGAAGAAAATGGAGTTGTGTTACTTCAGTGACCTACATTCGACTGGAGACTTTCAAAGTGAAATGTAAACAGTGGCAAGTACTTCTTCAAGTAAAATAACTTCACATTTTACAGCACAAGTGAACAGACAAGACTACAATAAGTAAGTAGTACTATTGTGATGATTATTCTGATTAACCTTCTAATGTAAGCTGTTAAACGAAGCCAGATATTCATATTTTGTTTAATGACACATAATAAATGGAAGAAAAAATGATTGTAGGATGATAGTATTGTTAAAGAACTGAAGTTGGCATGTTTCAAGGAAACAGGTTTTATATAACTTTCAAAAGTTGAAATGCCAGAAACAAAGAAAACATTTTAATAAGGAAATCAGGATCCTAAAACTCATGGTTGACTGTCAGCTTTGACATTCAAGCCTCATTTCCTTTTTTATCTTGCTTTGATTTTTATCCTTTTATATTGTTGCCAATAATGCGACTCCAAAACCACATTCAAAAGATTATAGCAATGTTGCAATCAAAGCAATTACATTGAACCTCTTTTACAATTTTGTAAGTAGTTTGAGCCATATGAAAAGGCTTTTCATACCAAAACCATTTTACAGTAATGGAAGCACTGTAAATCCAAAAGATGTGGAGACTGGCCCACCGTCACAAAGTGAAGGTGGGCTTTTACACGTTAACTTAAAACAATGTCTCTGTTTGAATCTCCTGATGCCTCTGCAAACCCACAAGTTCACATCTGAGTGGGATTTCTTGCATTTTAATTACCCAAAGGATTTATTAGGCCTGCGGTTGTTGAGTTGGTGAAGTGGTCCTGTTCCGGTAAGATAAACATCTGGAGGTTGCGTGGACACACGAGTCATTTCCTGTGGTCTGTGCAGGAAGTGGACTGCCTCGCCACTCTTAACACCCCTGGCGTGTCAGCAAACACCTGCGTGCATCACACGAACAAATACACACAAACAAATACACACAAATAAATACACACACACACACAGGTCATCCTCCATGTGGACACATATCTTCTGGAATACAAAGACATGTCTCCATGCTGAAGTCACTAACTACAAAAGAAGACAAATGGCCGTGACAAGAGATGATGAAAGCGATTGAGGGAGGACAGTGGGGAGGCTGTTACACACCAGAAAGGAGGGCATTGTGGAAATGGGAGTGATGCAATCTCATGGGGGGGAAAAAACAAGGATAAAGAAGCAGTTCTCCAGTTTAATGGGACAGGATGTAAATCACAGTTGTCATGCACACATCCGGTATAAAAACGCTATATGTGTCATTGTTTTACTGCTTTGGTCAGTGACAAAACTGTGTTTGACAAGACGAGCAAACCGTAAGCTATTTATTGGCTTGTTTTAAAAGCATCACTGTTGACTGCAGCAGTTTGTTTTTGTTGGTGGGATGCAGGTTAAATTAATGACATTTTCTGTAAAAAGTTTGGGTGTTAAAATGTAAAGGTCTCATGTTTTTATGTTCACATCACCAAACTCAACTTGGCATTCAAAACGCAATCATCAGCAATTCTAAATCATAATTTAATGGATATGTAATATATTTCAGTTCTATTGATTTGTCCTTTAGAGGAAGGAACAAAGGAGGAGCCTGCTGTTGCTTTTAGGGATAACCATTGTCACGAGTCGGTGGCCGAAAGGCTGCTTCCTCAAGGAAAGATAGGGCGTGTTACAGGAAATAAGGTAATAGTCATTACCTCATTTTGTCTTCATAAAGGAAACGTATAATGAGCCAGAACTGAGTGAAGTTTCTCCAACAAAATCCTGCCATTGCGATTTGGTCCGGACTGACTTACAGCTCAAATGACATTGGCAGATAAGTGTGTTTTTCCACTCTCGTGTCACCTGGTCTTGCCGGTGTTGGCTGAAGTGAGCCTGGTTTCTTAGAAAGCAGCTGGAGGATCACACACTCTGAATGTGATCTACATGTGTTGCTGAGTGTGTGTGTGTGTGTGTGGGGGGGGGGGGGGGGGGGGGGGGGACTGGCTAGAGAGGCAGGGAAGGTCATAAATGTCCCCGGAATGTGTGTCAACACCAAACCAACAATCAAACACCAGAAAGACAGAAAAAAAAAAAGTATTACAGTGGATACAACTTCCCACACAAGCTCCCTGACACACATAATCAGACACTCAAAGCCAATAATGAGCTGTTGCAAGTCGAGGGGGAGTTATAATTTCATCAGTTTATGACACGGCCCATAACACTGCAGCTCTGTGGACAAAATGAGTGGATGTTTAAGGAGGAGTTCTGAGTGTGTGTGTGTGTGTGTATGTGTGTGTGTGCCGTATACTCTGCATGCTTCAGTTGGACTCCCATCACTGTTGACCAGTTTCTTTCCATTGGCCTGCATCAAATGGAACAACTGAGTCGCTATCCCTTATTCTCCTTTTTCTCATCCTATGCATAAAGAGCGCCCTGCCTAGTGACATCCATAACACTCGTTGTTTGAGTTTTGGAAGTCTTCCATTATTAAAAAAAAGAAGAAGAAGAAAAAAGTAGCATCTCTCTGTGTGAGCAATGACAGAGGTTTAAGTATTGCCCAGTTTGAGGCCGGTTCACTCTGATGGAGCTTTTAGGAACAATAAGGGGACTTTGGAGGACAAACATTGATTGTGTTGGCTTATTGCCTATAAATAAACTCATCATTCCAAAAATCAATATAGAGAAAAAGAAAATATACGTCTCATTGAACCCTGACAGAAGTGCTGCACAATCAATACAATCACTGAATACTGAGTGAAACTTCTCAGAAAGAGTTGGGCTCCCTGTAAATGATGACAAAAAAAAATACTTTCCATGAATCCAAATCGTTTCCACTCCACACAAGTTGTGGTTTAATAAAATCAAACAGTGATGGTAGAATACAATATTGTATCTCTCAACATGCCCCCCTTTTTTTTTTAATTAGCAAAAATATTTTGCAGTAGTGAATTGGGACTTGGCTAGAATAAAAAAAAGAAATACTAGGGGTGTATTAATGAGGTAAAATGAACTGGTCTAAACAACTGTGCAAATAGCTTTTCTCTGTCAAAGTGCCTTGAGATGACCCTGATATTCTCCACCTACACGAACAAAATTCAATTGAAATCGAAAACTGGTTGTCGGAATACTGTGAGAGCACCTCACCAGGCCAACCGAGGCTCATCAATGGACTGTCTTTGGAGGGACTGTCATCTCCTATGCCACAGTAAACAGAGGCCACATCCTCATCCTGCTGCTCCTTCAGTTACCCGGCCCATTCGTGTGGTCAAAAATAGTCCGGGGAGACGGTGAATGAAACTTTGTCAAGTCACCTGAGGGACTCGTGAATGAGGTGTGGAAGTTTAAACAAGTGTTCAGTGTCATTCAACAGCAGTCTTTTGACTGAGCTGTGGGTGGGGGGGTGGGGGGTGGGGGGGGGGGGGGGGGGGTGGGGTACAGTGAGATATAAGCTTACAAACTGGGTCCAATCAGGCTTGAAAAAACTCTTTTCTTTCCTACCATACATGCTGTTTATGATCCATTTCGGGGCAGTCTGAAGCTCACTTTTTATTTCCATATGTAGGAAAACCCCAGATCCATTTACCAGCACAAACTTGAGTAGTACCAATATGACTCTTCAGATACAACTTGACCTTCTTCAGCACCTCCTCTTTTTTTTTTTCTACTCAAACAGCTGTACAGTAACAGTGTCAAACAGTGAGTCTTTCTGTGTCTACCGGAGCTCCCAGAGTGAGTCAGAACCAGAAAGGGCTCATTCAGTTGGGGGAGGTCTAAACAGTGAGACCTCCAAGTAGCCAGAGAGACAGTCTGGGAGAGACGAGACCATCGGGGGACTCCGGAGCTGCCATTTGACTCCCGCCTCACTTTAGATGAGCATCAAGGACGTCGACACAAATAAATAAAGGCATTCAGGTTGAGTTGATAGAGGCTGAAGATCCTTGTCCGCACAGACGTTTCTTTGGGTTTTGGGGTGGAAAATGCTGAAACAAGGCAGTTAAAATAGTTTCTGCCTTATTGTATTTAATAGGTATTAGCAGCAGATAGGCCGTACGCAGCAATAATAGCAGCTCAGGGGTGTGGTTGCCCAGGAGTATTTACCCTTAATTCTCTGGGTTTTCCATAAGTGAGCGGGATGAAGGAGCGGAGAAGGGGTGGAGTGAAGAGGCGAAGACAAGAGACATGAACGTGGGGGAAGAGTTTGACTTTGAGGTTTGGATGCCACTGGCAAGAAATTCCCAGTAAAATTACTGACTGACGCTGCCGCTTGACTGAAGACATCGGCTGAGGTTGCCCAAGGCCTCAGTCTCACCCTGGGCCACTCCCTGTCTTTTTTTTTTCTCTCTCTCTCTCTTTTTCAATACCTTACTCTGCACACTCACCTAAAATTCCTTTTTTCCCCCTCCCCCCAATCCAAACTCATTTAAAACAAATTATACGTCATGTTCAGTCGCATGTAGTCAAGCTTTATCTCCTCAATCTCCTCTGATCAGTCCAGCTTCATCTCCACTGTAAAGCCAAGCCATAAAACACATCCTGCATGGCCTGAACAAGCCCACGAAAGTGACTGCGTAGAGCAGAATATCAAAGTGCTCTCGGCTTTCTCTTCCCTCACAAAAGGCTTAGTGTTATTTCTCGGCTGGAGTTTGAGAGGGAACGGGTTCAGGAGAAGCTGCGTGGGAGAAGGTGCGGAGCGAAGCCGCTGGCACGGGGCCAGATGTCAAACCAGTACCGCAGTCAAATGGGTTTCCAGGGGAAAGTAAGGTCAAGCCGAACTGGAGAGCGAGGAGACTGGAGCACAAAAAAAAAAAAAAAAAAAAAATGCTTTCATGTGCATTTGTCGTTTTGCAAACTCTGACTTTAATTCGGGTTGCTTCAGTCTGTGTTTTCTGACAAACAGCTTCAGAGAAACGTCACTGGAATTTATACCTCCAGAGGGAATTTCCAGCTTCAGTTTCTATCGCGCAGGGTTGTTGTTGAAACCTGAAATGTCCCTGTTTGAGGCACAAGGTCAGCGGTGCTCTTTAAACCAAAAAAATGTCCCACACACACACACACACACCGTCTGGAGCATCCAGGGTTGATGGTTGAATAGCTTTTGTATTCCGTCATTAAATGGAGACAGGCCAGGTGGCGTGAGGCTGATGTTACTGCTGCTGGCTTCAACATACCAAAACACAGAAGAGTTATTTCGCCGGCTTAATTTTTTTGCTGTCGGTGAGGAATGTGTTTTTGTGCAGTCACATAAAAAAATAAACACAAAAAACACTCTGGACCTGTAATCCCTGCAACTGATTGGCAACATTATACAAAGTTGGCTCCTGTGCCCTGCTGTAAAAACAAACACCAGCGGGCAGGTGGAGTGTTTTGATGTCTGTTTCTAATTGTTCTCTCATTTGTTTTCTTCTGCTTTTATTTTGCTCTGCAGTCATGGCTGCAGCAGTATGGCTACCTGCCCCCGGGGGACTTGAGGACCCACGCTCTTCGCTCGCCTCACTCCATCACCTCAGCCGTTGCCGCCATGCAGAGGTTCTACGGACTCACCGTCACTGGCACCTTTGACGAGAACACAATTACGTGAGTGCAATGAAGCCGATTGACCGAGGGTCTGAAAAAGCAAATTGCCGCCGTGCTCAGATGAGTCCTACCTTTTGTCTTGCAGGGCCATGAGTCGAGCGCGCTGTGGCGTTCCGGATAAGTTCGGTGCCGAGCTGAAGACCAACCTGAGAAGGAAGCGATACGCCATTCAGGGTCTCAAGTGGCAGAAGAATGAAATCACTTTCTCGTAAGTCAGCAAAAGGAATTGAGCAATCATGATTCAGGGGGGCTTGATAGAACAGAAAATTAACTCCCTATCTTTCTTTTTGCCCCCCCCCCCCACTATTGTGTATGCATAATTACACCATATTTAGTATACAGAACTACACCCCTAAAGTGGGAGAGTACGAGACCCACGAGGCCATCAGGAAGGCCTTCAAGGTGTGGGAGAGCATCACCCCGCTCCGTTTCCGGGAAATCCCTTACAGCTACATCAGGGACAAGGTGGAGGAGTTTGCCGACATCATGCTCTTCTTCGCCGAGGGTTTCCACGGCGACAGCAGCCCATTCGACGGCGAAGGAGGTTTCCTGGCACATGCCTATTTCCCTGGTAACGGCATCGGTGGGGACACCCACTTTGATGCAGCCGAGCCGTGGACGATTGGAAACCGGGATTTGTTAGGTGAGGCAATGTGTTGAAAAACCAACAAAAATATAGATAGATATTTATACACCTTAGTAATTACCTGAATTGTGACGACACAAAAACTGCTTGAATGTGAAGAGCTACTTTTGGTGCACAAAGTTCAGTGTTTTGCTGCCACAAGTGAAACCTGAGCCACTTCAGGCCCAGTCTTGTGTAAGTACACTGAGTCAGTGAACACCACGGTGAATACGCTTGTTTTTGGAGCACAGCAGACGCACAGATTTTCAGTGTCAGCACTCTTATTCAAACACGTTTTCCCACGGCCTACAGGCGATTGGATTTTTTGATTTTTTGACTATTCGGGTGTCTGCATGGATTTAAGTCACCGATTTTGATCGGTGTTTCACACTTTGCTCTCATTAATTAAAAAAACAACAACAAAAAACCAAAAGTAATTGAATTATGTTGTGGTGTTGACATTGTTCTAGGAAATGACATCTTCCTTGTGGCGGTGCATGAGCTGGGTCACGCTCTGGGTCTTGAGCACTCCAATGACCCTTCGGCCATCATGGCTCCTTTTTACCAGTGGATGGACACAGACAACTTCGTTCTTCCTGATGACGACCGCAGAGGCATACAGCAACTATATGGTATGTTTTGTGATGTCCTTTTGAAATATTTCAAGCATAAACACCAACAAAAATCACATAAAAAAAAAAAAAGGTTTTGTTCAGGTTAGGTTGTTTGCCTTCAGGCAAATTTGACACAAACTGACAGGCTAACCAGTAGAAATATTGTATTTTGAATCGAGATTTGCTGAAGTTTAAGGAATGTCATCTGCCTTTTACACAGGATCTGGATCAGGCCCCCAACCGCCCCCCGTGACGCCACGCATACCAAACAACAACCCTGAACCCACATATTCACCAGACAAACCCCACTTCGGCCCCAACATCTGTGACGGCCACTTCGACACCATCGCAATCCTCAGAGGAGAAATGTTTGTATTCAAGGTAAACAGGACTGGAAATCCCGCCGTTTTACATCCATTGCGAATGAGTTTTCCTCACGAATTCCTCCTCTTTGGTACCTTTTAGGAAAAGTGGTTCTGGCGAGTACGTAACAACCACGTGTTAGATGGTTATCCCATGCCGATTGGTCACTTCTGGAGAGGGTTGCCCACTCATGTCACTGCTGCTTTTGAAAGGGAAGATGGGAAATTTGCCTTCTTTAAAGGTGACTGCAATGTAATGACAAAACAACACCATGATTTCAATGTTTTTTTACTGTACAGTGTCCTTATTATGTGACTTTGCTCTTCTCTCCCTCTCGGCTCTCCAGGGGATCGGTACTGGGTCTTTAGTGAATCTATTCTGGACCCTGGTTATCCCAAGAGTCTTAAAGAAATGGGCACCGGGCTTCCTAAAGATCGGATAGACGCCGGTCTCTTCTACACTCCCACTGGACAGACATTTTACTTCAGAGCAAACAAGTGAGTCATCATCTTCATGTGTTTGGGCCATCTCCCACCAGTAACGTGTGCACACTGTTAGAAACTACTGTGTCCAAGGAAACCTGCGTCACAACCACTGAAAATTGTTTAAATGTTGACCATATAAGGTTCAAACAGTTGTGCTCAGTCACCTATCCTAAATTACAAACCTGCATTCATTTAGGCCTCAAAAAATAAACATCGAGTGAAAATGTCATGCTATCGAGGTCTTCCCATATTTACGAGAATTATCGGTACAAAAAAGTTGCAGTTAGTCATTATATAGTTTACACGGCCACCTACTGCACAGCACACATTTTAAGCCCAGACGTCTCGCTGTCTGGTTGGTGGAGAAGTCCCATGTAACTCATTCTGCTGTTTTTCTGTAGCAATAACAATGTGCTTGTGGTCTGTCCTGCGAGTTGACTCGGCAGAAAGGAGCTGGCTGAATCTGAGAAAGAGGGGAAGTTAAGGGGGGGGGTTAAGAAGAGTCCAAGGCTGAACAACTTTCACGTCCTTCATGAGAAGGATCACCTCAGGTCTCAAACAAAAGAACCACTTGGACTGAAGCCAGGGTTTTTGGTTTTTTTTTAATACCTTGAGCCTGGTCAAAGTTTTTCGTGTAAACATTCTTTGATTTCACTCGATTGGTCTCAAGGATTTGGATCCGGACGGGAGACTTGATAAGCTTGACTTGGACCTTAAGCTGGACTGTCCTAATGTCTTGACTTGTGGCGTACGAATGACCTGAACGTGTAGAGGAAATACACCGTCTCAAATCCTTTAAGGGGCCCTTGTTCCTTGTTCGTCACCTTTTCTCTCTGATCACTTCTTCCGCAGGTATTATCGTTTTAATGAAGAGTCCCGATCGGTGGATGACGGCTACCCAAAGTCTGTCAGTGTTTGGCAGGGTGTGCCTGACAACATCAAGGCAGCCTTCATGAGCAAAGATCAAGGTAAGAATTACTCATATTGCCGACTGTCTCACCTCAATGATGCTGCAAGTCACTTTTCTCCCCGGTTGTCCGCGAGAGTTTGTTTTTCACCTCCACTTTGTCCCACTCCTCAGCGTACACATATTTCTACAAAGCCAATAAGTACTGGAAGTTTAATAACCAGATGATGAGAGTGGAGTCTGGATACCCCAAATCAGCCCTGCGTGACTGGATGGGCTGCCCCAACGAAGACCCCAAGACGGACGGAGGGAGAGGCGGCGGCGGACACGATAAAGACAAGGAGAGGGAGAAGGAGAGAGAGAGGGAGAGGGAGAGGGAGAGAGAGAGGGAGAGAGAAAGGGAGAGGGAGAGGGAGAGGGAGAGAGACAGGGAGGATTATGACAGAACTAGAGAAAAAGAGCGGGAGAGAGAGAGAGAGAGGGAGCGGGAGAGAGAGAGGGAGAGAGAGAGAGAGAGGGAGAGGGAGAGGGAGACAGAGGAGGAGGTGGACGTGACCATTATTGAGACAGAGGCAGGCAGCGGAGCAGCAGCTGTGGTCGTGCCATTGTTCCTGCTAGTGTGTGTGATCGCTACGCTGGCAGCTTTGGTGTTTTTCCGCCGGTACGGTACCCCACGCCGACTCCTCTACTGTCAACGGTCTCTACTGGATAAGGTTTAGATGAAGGAGGAGCAGGAGAGAGAGAGAGAGAGAGAGAGAGAGAGAGAGAGAGAGAGAGAGGGAGGGAGAGAGGGACGGGAGAGATAAAGAAAGAAAACCTGAAGAAATATTCCAAACAGATTAGCAGAGGGGGGGAAATAAAGAGGCAGAGCCATGAGAAAGAGCAAAAGAGGAAAAGTGCCTGACTTTGCCTTCTAAACATTAGAACTTCTGCCAGATTCCTTTTTTGACATCGTTTCTCAACCACTCAATCCTTCTGTTTTTTTCTTTTTTTCCTTCTCCTGTCCTGTTTCTACCTCTCTTTTTGTGGTCATTGACGCCAGCTCATTGCTGTTTGTTTTAGCCTTTTTCAAAGTCTTATTTTTTATTTTTTTTCCTTGTGGTCAGTGTTGGTGTCCTTGTCAATTTCCACTTTGAATCTGCATCTCCCCCCCCCTTAAATGCCCATTCCAGCATTTGTTTCTTTGTGTAAGCAAACGGCATGTTTGATCGTTCCCCCCTCCACCCCCTTCCCCATTAAACACGCATACTTAGAAACCACGGCGACGACGTCATTGTGTTTCTTGATCTTCCAGTAAAGCGTCATGTCGGAGCCAGTAGGACCCATAAAAGGGAAAGACAACATTAGCTTACATCCTTCCAAAGCATGAAATACACTCCTCTTAGATTTAACCAATAAATGCAACTGTTTTGTGTCTTTTCCTTTGTATTTCAATGCCTTTAGCATTGATTAACATTATAAATGATGTTGTCATTACTATTATGACTATTACTATTGTTGTTGTTCTCTGTGTAAAGAATGTTTTTGTATATTGTCATTAAAAAGTCCTGCTGGACAGTGACATACAGTTTTGAAAGTGGCCTTAATTTTATACATGTGGGAACAGTGAATCGGGGGAAAAAGGGGTTATGTGCTCTTGAAACTTGACTGTTTTTTGTTTTTTTTGTTTTTGTTTTTTTTTATACCTTGAATTCTTTTCAAATGAAAATAAATTGAAGATCTGAAAATGACTCCTTTTTGTCATTGTACTTACTTTTGTACAGCTTTGAAGTCACGGTGCTGTAGAATTGGTCAGGGGTGCCGAGCAGTTAAGCAACAATGATAATACTAGTGATGATGATAATAACAATCCATCTTTCTTTGTGAGATTGTGTGTGTACCTAATCGCTTCCATTTTAAAACTTACTCACAAAATAAAGTAATTTTAAAAGGCTATTCTGTTGCTTTGATTTCAACTTAGTTGATAATTTCCATAATACATACTCTTTTCGCCACCTCCTACCTAACAATGCCTCCACCTCCACTAAAACCTAAGCACTGCTCGTATTCACTTCTTTCACGTTATCATCTCACCTTACTCTTCACCTTTACTACCTGTATGGATCCCATCCCTTCTCTATCCGGTCTTCCCCAGTATTCCTGGACCTCCAGGTTTCTTGCTCCCCGGCCGCACCGTGCTGCGTTGCTGGGTGCTCGGAAACTGGCAGGCCAGAAAGTGGGTCGGAAAGCGCGGGCCGAGTCCAAAGCTTAAGTAGAAACAGGGATGAAGACGATTGCATAAACCCCCGTTTGCTGCACAGCAAGAAAACATATCTCAACTGTACCTTCAGAGAGGAGGGAGCGTGTGTTTGTGTACTTACAAGCGCCACACAGTCTCCACAAGCACAGTGGCAGGAAAACACTTCTTTACTATGAAGCATACAAGTCTTGATCTGGTTATCGAAGTAGATCCTCGACTCAGTGCATGAATGGCGGTAAAGCAGGTCCTCAAAAGTAGAGCAAAACACAAGTCTTGCACGTTTTTTGGGGGGGTTTTTTGCAGATAGAAATGCCTTCCCTTGTGCAATACTGCGTATGTGTGCACTCCCATCAACCACAAGTCAATAAAGGCTCAGACAACAAACTTCAAACCTCCCGCCCGCTAAATGATCGCACTAATGAACGACTGCCACACAGACATTCTCACTCACTGCAAAGATGTGACTGGCGGCGAGTGGGTCGAGGTCAGCGCCTCGACGATAACCTGTGATTTTAGCGGGGCCGCGCGCCATGAGAACGACGAGGTATTTTTTCCTATTGTGCCGAAAAGATTTAGGGCGCCCATTTGTCTCCACTTAGCTGCAGTGTTTTGAAGAGCTGGGGGAGAGAGAGACAGAGAGAGAGAGAGAGAGAGAGAGAGAAAGAGAGACAGAGAGAGAGAAGTCACGAGGCTTTTCTTTTCTTTTTTGGTAGTGGTGGTGGTGCGGGGGGACTGAGGAGGAGATGAAGGAGGAGTGAGGAGGCTTTAAGTCACATTTGGAGGCCAGAGATGAAGCAGAATTCCATGAGCAACATCTGGAATTCCAACTGCATCATGTGAGCCAGACACACAGCAGGACACGGCGGTGAGGGGATGTGGGGGAGGGGAGCTCGTGTGGATTCGTTTCACTGACGTTTGTGTCTGCGTCAAAGTAAAGGACAATAAAAAGGGATTTTGAAGGAACAATTCAACATTATGGGGTGTTTTGTTGTTGTTTTTTCTTATTTCGTGTTATTCAGTTTGATTTCCATGTCTCTGTGTGCAGCGCTTCCCTCGCTCTGCTCAAGTCTGTGACTCCCTCCAGAAGTCGGACATCCAGCTCTGGGTCACAGTTTGATGTTATTACCCAGCTGACTCTGCAGAGTGGAAAAAAAAAAAGAAAAAAAAAAAAGAATCGCTTCAGCATAATTCTTCCCCACAGTCTTTCTCCTTTCTCTTCTCTGTGTGTAACTGGAGAGTTTTTCTTCACTGTCTGCAAAATGACTTTTTTTCCCTTTTTTTTTGCACAAGGCCCAACAAAAGACCACACCACAATGCCCTGGCCTCTTCCAGCCACCTCCGCTCCTCTTGCTCTCACATTTCACTCAAACGAGTGGAATGGAAATTCACGAGTCCTGAATCCAGGTTACTTCATGGTGTCCTTAACTTTACCAGGGTTACATCATCTCTGGCCGTGTGCATCACACTATTCACCCAGAATTGTGCAAAACTAAAACTCCCGAATATGTGCATGTGTTTACAGTTTGTTTTGAAAATGTACACACTTATATGTTAATTTTTTTTTTTTTTTTAAACGATCATATTGCTCGAGATGATATTAGAGGAATGAGCTCATCTGCTAACAGCATTAAATGTAAAAGACCCACGCAAACAGTTTTCTTATATCAAGTGTTAAAAACGTTTCACCGACTTGCAAATTTGATCAGTTCTCCCAAAATTGTCTGAAAATACAGCAAATACATTGCATTTTTCTTTCTTTTTTTAGTAAGTTGGGACTTTTTCATATAAATGACCAGAGTTTACAACCTATTTTCATTTTAAGAAATAGTAGCCATTTAAATGACTTGGAAATTCTTGCTTTATGCTCACATTGGAGTTTAAGTTGTATATTTCGGGATGTTCACCAGGAGCTCTCCGCTTCTGCGGTGGACATTTCCTTTGAATGTGTCAGTCGCGAGAGCAGCTCGATGGAAGTCGCTGGCCAACAGGGGAAGTCCTGCTCTTGCCTTTTGTGTCTCATAATAGCGTCCATACTGGTGCTGTGAATTCCCAGCAGAGCGAGGAAGTCTGATGAACAATGGGCGGCTGCTGTTGCTCTGCCCTGGTAACGAGGATGTGGGATGGCAGGAAGGTGGAAGCTGGTTGAGTGGTCATACACACGTAGGGTTACACATGGTTTTCATTTGCATCAGCTATTGCTCTGCGGCCACATCCTACACCACGCTCTAATATAACAAACAGGAACGGGCGGCTCGCCACCCTCCTTCTCCAAACTTGCTCGCATTCAATCTCTGGTGAAAAATGCTGTGATTGCATCCTTGTTTTCAAAAAGGCGTGTCCAAAATAAAGAAATAGTTTATTATTATACTAACCAACGTGTATGGATAGCTTCATGGTTATTAGCCCAGGCCTTGAAAAGCTACAAAACCATGAAATAAAAAAAAAAAGAAGTAGGTAGTACATAAAAGTTTAGTGATTAAGCACGACATCCCACTGGGAGATATTGGTGGACATAATTTGTTAGAGGGCGTGAGCCTCTGAATCAAATGATCACTTCAGGGTGGGAGGCTTATTTATTCGGTGCGTATGGATTCAAGCGACAACAAAGCACATCCACACGCTAATGGCGCGTGTGAAGCTTGTCTGTTCGGCGCCACACCAGCGGCTGACGCACGTGACGCAACGTTTCAGGCAGAGCAATAATAATAAAAGCGCCACCGACGTGCAGAATGTATGTGACTGCAGGATAAGGGAAATTTTAATACCAAGCCATTAGTCTGAATTACTGCTGCGAGCGTTGCAAATGTGCTTTTTTTTTTCTTAGACGGGAGTGACATGTTTTAAAGTGAAAAACACAGATGTGACTAAGAACACTACCGATCGCTCTTTTCCACTTCAGTTTTGGCGAAGGGTTATCTGTGCCAGTGAGCCGGACGACACGACCGCCAGGACCGCCGCAAACTGGCCCATATACCCGAAATGGAATGCAGCCATTGTTTGGGTTGTCCATTAAACTTATAGTTGCTTCCTGCAATGGCGTATCAAAATGCTGTTTAAAAAGGTCCATCGAGGCTCGTTTCCCCCCCCCCCACCCTTTTAAATGTAGAATTCCGCTGCAATCCACAAACACATGCAGTTTATTTGTGGGGACCACTGCCAGTCAGAGAGGAAGATTAATACTTAATACTTTTTTTCCATTTTGTCTGCATATTCTTAATCCATTTAGCTACAAGGAGCTACGTGCGGAAAATATTTTTCTCTCATTATTTAAACACATTTTTGCGTCTTCCAATCTCCCTTTTTTTTCTGTCTCTCTCTCAGTTGTGGCATTTCGGTTGTGATCTCCATTTTTTTATTTTTGCCCCCTCAGTGCTGAATCTGCATCAGTCTAAAGATACATGCCTCGGTTTGAAAATAACGTCTTACAATGTCTGCACTTTAAATGGGGCGTGGTGCTGTGGGAGAGGTCCTTTTGAAATGCCAGAGGGAAGGTATTGTGTGGGTGAATGAAATGCAGGTGCAAGGAAGTTGGAACAATCCACATTTTACAATCTATATAGTCCACTTCTGTTCCCGAAGCCAAGGCTCATATGGAATGGTTTCCCCAACCCTTTCAGGAAAACACCTCCATCGCAGAAGATGCTGATTCAAACTTGACAACTTGAGGCCACCCTCGACCCGACCTCACTCCAGCTTCTAGGAAACCCCCCCCCTTCCTCTGCTTTGACAACAGAATATGCACACAGTCACTGTCTGAACTCTACAAACCACAAAGAAAAAAACCCTATAAGACCCCAAAACTCCTTTGTCTCTCTCTCTCTCTCTCTCTCTCTCTCTCCTGGTCGTCACAGCATCTCTGTTAATGAAGAACCACACAACCTCACACTTGGGTTTTTTTTCTTTTCTCTCTCTCTTGTGCAGAATCTTCCATTGCAACATCTGTTTTCCATAAGCACATACATGTCATCACAAGGGAGAGGAGGTGGGGACAGAAGAGGGGAAGATTCTAAAGTGGAGGGGGGGGGGGGGGGTGGGGGGGGGGGGTGGATACATGTTGTATATCAAGGGGGATTTAGAATTTTGAGGAGTGGTGTGATCGGCTGTCAGGCTACCGCTGCTTTTCCTCACCTCTCTCTGACCTCTTGACACGCCAGCTTCAAATGAATAAAGGAAAAAAGAAAAAAAGCATTAAAGGCAACGACGAGTGTGTGAGGGAGCGTGGACGAGGCGCTATGGGTAAACCCCCCCCCCCCCCCCAGAGTTGGAGAGACATGCGGAGATCAGAAAGGCCACATCAGAGGTTGCCTTTTGAAAGTGCCTCTCTGCTGCGTTCCTCACAGTGGTGGACACAAAGACCTATGTGGTCAGAGAGGAAGGGAGGAGAAAAAGAAGAGGGGGAGTGGAGGGAGGGAGGGAGGGAGGGTGCTTACAGAGCGAAAACATATTGTTTTTACTGCCCACTCACCATCACATGAGCGGCCTGGCTCAGCTGACTGCCTTGCACCACTCACACGAGCTCCAGACGCAGGTGGTCTGCAGCTGCCCCTGCGCGGTTCTGTAAAAGACTCGTACCTGGGAAAACATCGTTTTTTAAGTCAACCCTACATCTGTTGACATTGTGGCGTCCAGCTGTGCGGCTTTATAGAGTCACTGGGTTTGAACAGCTTTGCTCAATCAGGCGTTGCTCCAGGGCCGACTCACAAATTGCCGACTGCAACTTTTTCTCTCTCCTCAAATAGTTTTTTTTAATATATATCTAGTTTATTTTGCTCATCTTAAAGCACCCCTGGCTTGACATTGGGAGACTTTCTTAGCTAGTTTACATATTCTCATTGTGACGGTGTGGTTTTTCACTGGGTAGTGCCGTTTTGCCACCTTCAGTCCAAAAATATGCATTTGAGGCGAGTTGATGATTATAATTTCCCCCGTGAGAGTTAATGCGAACGTGTTGACTGTGTTGTGCTGTAATGGACTGGTGGCCTGTCCAGGGTGTACTCTGCCTTTGCACATAGTCAGCTGAACCGATCACAAAGTACCAGCATCCGTTATGGTCGCTCGCCTTCAAGTGAACCGAGATGTCGTTACTTTTTGGCTTCCAGTCGTAGCCGTCTACAAAACTTACCATTCAAAACCATCAGAGACTCACAAAACCGTACTTTCCCACAAAAAAAAACAACCCTATTTGCTCCACTTTGTGGGTGTGCTTATTTGTTATCAAAGACTTTGTCTTCACCTCTCCTTCCAGCTCGGATAGGCCCCACATAAGAAAATTGTTCTTGTGCTGCCAGAGAGATGCCAGCGTGAAAGATTCACTGGTCCTCGCAAGAGTCCAGACACATCGAGTTGCATCAGGGCAGAAAAATGTTCTGCTCAGCGACCGGAGGGCTGTAATTACATAGGAACACTGCTGAGCTCTGCAGGATGAGCGTCAAGACCAGAAAGATGGAACAAGGCAACGAAAAGAGGGCAAACGCAGGATTTAGAACAGACTTGGGAGAAGGAAAAGAGTTGGTTGCATTAAGGCAGACTGTAAAGAGGGCGAGCGATCCCGACAGAGGACGCCACACGACTCATGAAAGACCAGCGGTCATTCGCTTCACATGGAACTGCAGGAAAGAGGAATTTGCCAGTTGTTGTTCAAATGAGTGCTCAAGTTCTCTCTTCGTGATTCGAGCTTCACTTGGCTGCGTGCCGTGGTTCCCTTTTGTTTCACCTCCCAGCACCGAGCCGAGCTACGACGTGGTGTGACTGACACCTTGTGGATTTCAAGCAAAACCGCCGGGTAACTTTTAGATCAAATGTTTTCTGTGCACAGTTAACTTTTTTTTTTTTTTTTAAAGAACAAGAGCATGCAAGATATTTCAATAAAGACTGTCAGGGTGGAAGTGGGAAAAGAAACATCACCATCATTTCAAACTTCAGTTTTTTTAATGTTTTTTTTTTTTTTTTACATTCACCACTGATAGGCGTACTCAAAGAAGAAATAAAAAAAAAACAAAAACAAAAACAAAAAACAAATCTTTGTACTAAAAATGATAAAATAACGATTAAAAAACAATTTCAAAGCCATTGGCGAGAAAACTCATAATGCAACCTCCCCTCTTCGGCCTGTATCAATACTACAGGGTGAGAGAACAAGAGGGCGAGGAGCAGGAAAAAAGAATTAATAAGGGCATGATCGTAACTTGGGTCAGGTGTGACAGGTGTAGAGTCTTTCCCATAGAGAATTATTTAATCTCTTAACAGAGAGAGGAACACTGCATTGCCTTAGTAGTTATCCCACGCTTGTTGAAAAATACCCCCGAGCTGCCTCATTTAAAGTCTAGATTTTTAATATTCTTATGACTGTACAAAAAAAAAAAACGGCAAACTCACCGATTCCATTATTATCTTTTTTTTTCTTTTTCTTTTCAAATGTATGCGATCCTCTACACAGAAGGACGAGTCTTATTTTTAGGCAGGACTGGCAAGAGTAGCTTTGCACTACATGCAAAGTCCAAATTGCAGAGCTGTTAAAAACACTGAGGCGACGACAGGTGATTGCAAATCATAAGTGGCACCTACACTTTTGGGCAAAGGGGGGGGGAAATGCTGGGGTAAATCATTAAAATTACCCAGTGTGCATTCTGCTAAGCAGTCAAGACAAAAACAGAAGTCAAAAGAGGCGTATAAAGAAGAAAAAAAAAAAGAAATCAAACCATGACAGGAGTGAGACATACAGCACCCTGGGCAACAAACACTGCAAAAAAAAAATATGGTCCCCTTTGAGCGAGAATCTGTAGGTGTTTGATGTGCTTTAAAAAAGGTGACAACTTTAAGAGATGGTAATGACATCAGTTGGTCCTCTGTTGGGTCTGAGTAGTAACAAAGTACATGTAGTGAAAGGCAAATGGAAGAGGGCGGTCTCTAGAACAGTTCCACTGGTTGATTGGCCATTAGCGCCGCCTTTCTCGCGGTTCACTGCGGCTGCGTGAGCGCCGTCCCCCTCCTGCCCCGCTGCCCCCCGGCCTACGGTAGGCCTCCCTGCGTTTGTCGTTCTCCCTCTCCCGCTCCCTGTCTCGTTCCCTGTCCCGGCCTCTGTCCCTGTCCCTCTCTCTGTCTCTGTCCTTGTCCTTCTCACCCTCGCTCCGGTCTGCCGTCGCACCGCCTGCAGCTTTCATTCTCTCTTTGCGCTCCTCTTCCTGCTTCTTCTCCTCCTCCTCTTCTTGCTCCTTCCTCCGCTTCTCCCGCTCAGTCTTGCGTTCGGCTCGGGCGGCTTCCCGCTGACTAAACTGAAATAAACAGAAACGGGACGAGTTTAAGACTTCACGTCAACATTCAAATATTTCAGTCATTTCCAGGCGTTTGAAAGACTCCAAACAGTATACACTGGGTAATTCATCACCTGTTCCTCAGTAAGTGGAAGCCAATATATGCAAGGAGCTGCTTTAGTTTTGCGGAACAAGTCATCAAGCAGCTTTGCAGGAGGATCCTCAGCTGCTTTATCTGCCAGGGAGAAAAAACAAACAAACAATCAATACAAAACAAAGATATTTCATCTTTTGGATCAACAGTCTCGATCCAAGTCGTAGTGTTTTACCCTTCTTGTCTGCCTTCTTCTCTTTGCTTTTGCCCCTCTCCTTACGCCGTCTCTCGCGGGAGCGCGACCTCCGGGGACCTCCCTCCTTGTCCTCCCCGGGTTTCTCAAACTCTCTGACCTTGTCGCGATCCCACTCGCGCTCTGCTCGGGCCCGCTCTCGGCGCTCCATCTCACGCTCGCGCTCGGCCCACTGGTCTCGCTCGGGGAGGAGCGGCGGCAGGCCCGATGTTCGACCTCGGGCCAAGCCTGGTCCAACCTGCTCCTCTGCTACCGGCCGGTTGGCGACACCCAAGCCTTTGTGGAAGTCCAACTGCAGAGCGAAGAGACGTTCGGTGAGCAATTGTCCAAGCACGGTGAGAATAAGATCGGGAACGGGTCGGTAAGGCCTCGTTCACGTTGCAGGGAAATCCCACCTGTTTTGTGGCCGTATGAAAGCGCAAATACCAATTTTTTTCCACACCAGACCCAGGCCTTGTTTGTATATGCGACCAATTTGGATATTTTTCTACATGCGACTGCTTCGTCATTGACGTGTGGCTAACGTCACTGATTAACGCCAGAGGAAGAGGCGCCACCAAAATGTTAATGCTCTCTTTTTATCTCATCTTCCTTCTTTCCCTCCTCATGTTGTCGAGATTTTGTCAGCTTGTATTTAACAACTCCTTGAAAATGAATCTGAGCAGTGTTGACAGATATGGTGGTATCCCCCAAACTCTTACCTTTTAACTTTATTGATTTTGTGCGTTTTGTGTGTTTATGGCATATTCATTATCACACAATAGTTTTACGGGTTTAACATGATTCCTACACAGGCTGAGATTTGAAATGATCGTTTAAAAAAAATTGGATCCAAGAAAAAAAACATCTGAATTGACCTGCAGTGTGAACATAGCCTAAGTCTTACCTCATCTTGCTGACAGAAGTCAACGCTAAGCAGCTTTGGATTGCTCTGAGGCCATTTTACTCCATGAAGAGCTGCTCGTGTTGCGATCGCCTCCTCCGAGGCAGAGTACTACACAGACAGAAAAAAAGGGGGGGGGGGGGGGGGGGGGTCCATGAAATAAAAGGCACCTCATGTAGATAAACCCAACATAGTTCTGAGCAGAGGTGCTTAAAAACAACAAAAAACCCCATTGAACTCACTGTCACATAGCAGTGAGACTTGATTTTGTCGATCCAGAAGCCGTCCTCCACCAGAGTGCCAGTTCTACTGAGTAATTCCTTGAGTTGACCCAGAGTGAACGGCCTCACCTAAATCAAAATAATGCAAAAGCAATTATGGAAAGGTTACCAAAAAACTATGTACACATTTATCGGCATATTCAGAAAATAATACAAGATGCAAACATAAAAGAGCAATAAATACAAACGTTCGACAATGAAAGAGCATCGAAATGTAATTTTCTGCAGAAGTTAATGAGATGGAAAGGTACTGGTATGAAAAAGTCTTTTTTTTGTTTTCCTGGGTCTTAAAGGTGACGTTGTTTTAGATTCAGAGTCTCAAGACAAATACACACCTGCTCTTCTTCATTTATTTAAAAATAATGTTAAACATAACCAGATCGTTTGCATTCTATGAAGAAGTCAGTCACCCTAAAATCCAGACAACTGTAACCTGTGCCTAATGAAAATGGAGCAATACAGGCATCACCGAGGAATGATGATGGTCATTTTAAAGTCTGATCTGATCAGAATAACTGTCAAGCTGCAAAAACAATTTAAATACAGCGTCACTGAATGCAACATGGCAACGTCCGTCAGTGTAAACAGAAACGGGGACAAATCAGTGAGAAGGAGGTCCGGTGGGAGTGAAAAGAGTCGAGTCTCTGTGACGCTGCATGTGTCACTGGCAGAACGAAGCGTTTCTCTCACCAAATTGCAGACGTGAACAATAGTCGAGACTTTGCCGCGTGGAGGCGAGGGCTGCCGGGCCGTACGGACAGGGTCATCGATTGTGATGGAAACGCCCGTTTTCTGCTGGCTGATGGAGCGACGGATGAGGGTGTCGCCGGGGGTCACTAGAAAGACAAAGAGCAGTTAATACAGTATCTTCATTAAAGTTTTGAATTATAAATACTGTCATTGATAACTTTCCATTTATGCAGAATACATAATATTGTAGTAGTAACAACCAAAACTGTAAAAAAAAAATGCAGTGAGGCCTATTTGGTTGTCTTCATTGCGAGAGAAAAATATCTTGAGTTGGATACATTACCAGTGTTCATTTCTACATCATGACTGGTAAGTGTTGGTGATTGGCTTTCCATGGCTACAGGAACGGAGTTATCCATCGGGTCTTCGTGGGCCTTTATCCTTTCTTGGACTACTTGTACATCATCTTCCTCGAGCTCCTCAAGCCTGCTCCTCTTGGACTCTTTCTGTCCATTCTCCTGATTTTCCAAGTGCACCACCTTAAACCCAGAAGAATGGTGGCAAATAGTTCAGAGCAAAGCGAAAGCTCTCTGCGTGGAAAAAGAAAATATCCTAGTCAACCCCCCCAGAACCTGTGAGGGCTGCAGACAGACCTGTGTGACAGTACGTCGAATCTGCAGATCCTGGTTGGAGTGCTCACGCTCTTCGTCTTCGGTCCCAGAGAGGACGGCTTCCTCTGGGTGTAGATCCACAACAGCGTCCTGGCCGAGACACGGCTTGATGTCTGGAATTAGAGACTGAGGGGGAAAACACAAGACGAGGGGTTAAGCCTTTTAACTTCAACACTGAGCTTACAGACATAAATTGCATGCATAAGTGTCAAACCGGGCAACGACAAAGTAGCACGTCTTACTGTCAGTACCTTGAGGGAATCCGTGGTGATGCTGATGGAAGGTTTCTTTGCCGTGACCGCTGTACTTGAACCCCATCTTCTCTTACGAGCGGCTCCAGTCCCAGCGTCCTGTTCAGCCTCTGCACTGCCAGAGCCTGGGGACGATTTACTGCCTATTAAGATATTTGAAATATACACAATATAAGCTGAGATGACATGACTAAAAAGGCACTGTCTGGCCAAATAATCACAGTGCAACACAAATAGCTTTGTTCTCTTCACGTCACATCCCTAAAACTGAATAAAACAGAAAGAGGGACAAATCACAAATGACGATAAAGAGGAGAGAAAGTTGGGAAGGGTACTCACTGCTAAGAGAGATTTTACGAGCCGAGAAGGCCTTTGGTGTCTGAAACACAAGAAGATAAAACACAACCGCACATACACGGGAGAGGTAAGAGGAAGAATACAGACAAATGGTCATGGTCAGGCTGAAGGAAAGGTAAAAGCAACAAGAGGAACGAGCGCAAGTAGGGACTGAAAGCTAAATCTAGAAATGGCTGCACAGTCAATTCATGTCTACACATTCACTGAGCTGTTTTTGCATTACAGTTCTATGCAATTACAAAAATGAGACACTAGAGACCTACTTATAGCTCGCATCGGAAGACTAGACCTAGTTCGGCTTGGTATTAAACAAAAGTCTCATTAAAACACTACACTTTCAGCTGTACTACTTCAGCAAGACTTACCACTTTTAAAAAGTGGTCCGAAAAATGTTGTGTAGTGTTAAACTGCACAAGCCAAACTCATGAACTTTGTCAAACCTTTTCACGGAAAGACTACTAAATCATGATGGTAAACTTAAAAACAGCTCCACATAATAAAACATCAAGTAAAGATCTACTTATTCCCTGGTACCACTGACACCTGATCCTTACTGGTTTGGATATGGCCCAATCACGACTGCATGTACAGTATCTAGTCAACAAGGGTCCAATCAGTGGTGGCTGAGATGTTTGGATGGGTATCTGAAAGCAGGCTGGCTGGTTAGCTGGCAGGATGTGTTCAATTGTTCATTTGGAAACGGGGCTTTGAACGGCTTCTTCCCCAGAGCAGTCATCCATTGGTCTTGGGGATTTAGTCCTTTCAAAAGCGGGAGCTGGCTCTTGCAATGGGAGGAAGCCATGATGTCCAATTAAATGGTGATCTGATGATGAATTGCTGTCAACTGTCAGTACAGACAAATCCACGTTGGAGATTTAAATGTTCCGTTGTATTTAGGCAGTTCATACAGACGGTCGTGAGTAATACAAGTGTTTGGATAGCTGAGAACCAAATAGGAAGTCCTTCATCAGCCTTGAATTCAGAACGTCCAGCCTACTGACGTCCAAACAAAAGATGGAAGCTTTCTGCAACTACATCCAAGAAAGGTCTATGCAAACAGTTTGTCTCTTCCAAAAGATGACAAATATCCACATGTCCATTTAGTCTTGTTGCAGTTCATTAATCCATTATGCTCTTGTTCTCTGGAAGGCGAGGGAGATTTTTGAGGTTTAACCAATTTTTGAGGTTTAACCAAATAAAAACTCCTCTGTTTTTGTCATCTTGCAAGTTCTCTCACACAATCTTGACCTCAACTTGATCCAAGGAGATCCTGTTTGTCTTCAGGTAGATTGTAACAGCACTGGTCCACTGTTGTGAATGGAAAAGCAACAGGAGGAGGGCACCATTGGCGAGCCAACCCCTTGTTTACATTTTTGTGTCCAATCATCAACTGTTGGCGGCCATGTCGATGAAAATGAGGCAGTGCATGTTGCCAGGGGTGTCCCTCTGCAGTGCAGCCTTGGGGGCTTATCTGTGGTCAACTCTGGATTCTTGGGGAGAGTGGAACAGTTGCAGCAGTAGTACGCAGGTACCAATAGGGGCAATGGAAGAGGCATGAGCACCTTTATAACAAAGCAATCATTTGGGGTTTAAACATCAGCCACAGAGAGACAACACCCTTGCTGGTTCTGCTAATGACAGAGTCAAAGGTTTTACAAAACAGCCAATCAAAAAAGTAACTTCATATACACAGTCTACCAATTGTGAAAATAGATCTAGTGGAAATGTCTAGATTTTAGATCAGTCAAGATTTGCATGTGCTATCATCTATATGCAATAAAATCACTCATACTGGCATGTAAACACAAACAAATGTGTAAATCAACTTAAAAAAAGAAGCAGATTTTTGTCTGTCTGTCTGTCTAAGACCTTGACTACTGATATATTTGAGGGCCAAGATGATTGGTAGTTCCATGTGTGCCTTACCTCGTCGCTGGTCTCTGGGAGCTTGTCAGGATCCGCCACGGCAGTCTCCTTCGTCTCCCTGCATGGTGTCACAAGACATCATCAGGAACAGAGAGGACAGACGCCAATGACCATCAGCATGTAGACTAAAGGCCAACCCATGCTCTCCGCAAGGCGTGCGCAGTGACATCAAAACCGCCGCCGTCCCCGTGCGCGAGGAGTGAATCCAGAGTGTAGTATGGATGCAATCGTGTGTGCAGACGAGCCTTACGGAGAGCATGGGGAGGCCTTAAAGACCTCGCAGGTACATTGTTTTAGGCTAACCTGTTGTAGCACAGCATGACCACAGTCGAGCACAAAACATGCAGAACCCAGTGAATGAAAACTTCCCAACATTTCTCCTAATGTCAGCAAAGAAGAGAAAAGTGTGTGTGTGTGTGTTAAAACATAACAGAATCAATCATAACTGCTAAGAATGATTAACTCATTGAGAAATAAATGAGTTAAATCAATTTAACAAATTTGGCTAAACCTCTTTAAAATTCAATGTAATGAAGACCTTTTCAAATGAACTCATATGATTTTCCTGCAAGCTTGTTTGTTTGAAATGCGACTCAAAACATTTTAGATCACTGTGCTTTGAGTGTTTCCATGTCAACCTTTGCAAAGTCAGCCATTAAATTCAACAGTTACGTGGCCAAAAAACCAAGCAATTCTTGCGTCCTCGCACATGCACACGGAGAGAGATCGCGTGAACGAGCTGAGCAGGTGAGATTAATCCTATGACGCATTAGCAAGCAGGTCAGCTCAGACAGCTGCGTGAAGCGCTGCCGCCTGCGCTCGCTGCTCTCCGTGTTCTCAAAAGGAATCGGGGGGGGGGGGGCTCGCGGAGGAGTCGGACAGAGACGTGCAGACCGCCGCCGTCCTGCACGCTCACGATACCTGGCGGGTGAGCGCGTGCCTCGCGGCGTTAACGCGCTGTAGAGAACAGGCTCGCTCATTCCAGCAGGGGTGAGACCCGATGGGGTGGGAGAGAGAGGGAGGGAGGGAGGGAGGGGGGCGCTTTAGCTGGTGCCGGGGGCGAGTCGCGCTCCGTTAAAACGCAGCATGCTCATTGCGTCGCAACAAGCCTCCCCTCTCCTCCGGTCTCCCCCACACACACTCCACTCTGATGCGGACACATCCGCAAACCAGCACGTGCCGCCCGCCTTGACATCCAGCTCGTCTGCAGGGCGTGACGGTAAAAAAAAAAAGAAAGAAAGAAAGAAAAAAAAAAAAAAGGGCTGGTGTTTGTCCGCTATATCTACCGAGCAGAAACAGCTATGTCGCGATGATGAAAAAATAAAAAAATAACCCGTGTGAAAGAAGGACCCTCATCTTCTCAAACAAGCCGGCTCAATGGTAGTCTTGGCAAATGCCTGATGAGAAATTAACTGCAGTTTTTAAAATTGCCACAGTGCGAGTTTCAATGCATATAATGATACAAAAAAAGGCATAGATTACAATGCAATCAGAGGCTTTTTTTAAACTCCACTAAGAATTGTGTTTTAATGAATTCTGGGTCAAAGTAGACATGGTGGCTTAAGCGAGACGCTCGTTAGTTGCATCCACACAATTCTGATGACAGATGTCCTGTTTCGAAGAGTTCAAGTCAAAGGTTTCTACAGGATTAAACCTATTCAATTATGAAGTTCATGTGTCTGAAGGCATTCATCTTTAACGGCCTGAGAACAGTAACATCCACTTACCCGCTGCCTCGTAATGCAACATGACATTAAAATGAAATCTAAATGTCTGATATGGATCGCATAGCGATGAAAAGGCTCGCATTCTCTCCTCAAACTGAGAAGGTTTGGGGGAGACTGGGGGCGTGTCCCTGTCAAGTATGCATACCATCCCTGTGAGTGGGTTTTCTCCAAGTATTCAAATGTCTTCCTTGAGTCCAAAACACATAACTGGTGACTGAATTCTATGTGTATTTTTCTCTCCGTTTCCCCCCCGTGATGGACTGGAGACTTGTCCAGGATATAACATGCTTTGCCAATTACTAACTTTGATTGGCTCAAAGCAACTATAATGTGGATGAAGTGGTATAGAAGATACGAAGATAAAAGGGCAGGACGAAAGTAGCCGACCCCAAACCTTCCAGTTTTTGATTTCCATGTTCATACACATGATAAAAATTCCTCAAATCATTATTCGAAGCAAGGTATATTTAAAATAATCAGATGGTGGTCTTAGGCTGCGTTCACAATCCATGGTTTGATGCGGATCAGAGTGCTCTTCAAGGACTTTCTGGGAAAGTCCATTTTGTTTGGGGACAATTATAACATGGTGTCAAACAAGTACCCAGAAGCCAAAGCCAGCTTTTAAGTGGGTGTGATCTCAAAGATGACATTTAAAGTAAAACAAATATAAAGAAGACATGAATTGCAGTTTATTAATAAAAGTTAACGACTGCTGTTAGCCGTGTTTACTAATCACGCACCTCAGGTGTGTTTAATCCAAGAAAAGGGTCCATGACCAAGATGAGGTGCATTAAAATTAAGGATGTACCATTTGAAAATGTGAATGAGAAGCTAGCTTATGTAAAAAAATCAAATCAAATCCAACATTAGTTTAACTCATGAATTGTGGCCAGCTGCTGAATTGCAGCATGCCGACTTTATTGTTAAAACAAATGTCCAATAAAGCTGGAGTGTTCCGACTATCTCCAGGGCTTCCCCCTATAGACATGCATGATGTGTGTAAATGTAACACACGGAGACAATGTGGTGCAGCATATAATTGACACACCCAAGACGACAACCAGACCTTTGTTTGTCCTTTTCCTCGTCTCCTTCGCTGTCCTCTCTCTTCCTATGCATCTCCACTCTGGTTGGGGCTTCAATGAATGATTTCTGGGAATTGAAATACAGGAAAATAAGAAATATTGAGAAATGGAATGAGCAGGAGAGCTGCTTCAGTACATTAGGTACAGAATACGAGTGTAAGCATGGACCAAAACATTTTATAATTTACTTATAGGCGACATGCATTCAGTAATCAGCAAGTAAACAATCTGCAGAAGGGCGCTAAAGCTCTTTGAGCAGCAGACCTTGGTGTGGCAATCTTCGTCAGCAGTTTTATTTCTCTTCTCTCCAGGTTTCTCTTTGTTGTGAGGGGACACTTCTGGGGTTTCTTTGACACCCTGAGCACCACCGGTCACTCTGTGCAGCGGTGAAGAGACTCTTTCAGGCTTCCCATCCTAAAAGAGACACAAAACGGTGCAAAATGTTGTCCACGGAAAAGTAAAATACACAAAGGCACAAGAAGCAGGACCACATTCATCATCAGCCGATGATACACAAACTGAAGTGAGTCAAAAGAGGTTTCATATGCACCCATTTCTCTTCACATATGCCTTTCCAGAAAGCGCCAGCTCAATAAGATCCAAATACACTACTGATCACTTACAACACGTGAAATCAGATTTAGGGTAAGTTAGGACTCGTACTCCCGCTTGTAAGAAAACACCGGCGATGCAGTAGAGCAGACTGCAATGCTGCATCTGCAGTCACTTGAACGACAGGATTTCAGTATAAAGTAGTCTGATAAATATCTTCATTGTTCACATTCGGTGCAGCTGTCCAGCATGAGTGAGTAAACAAAGCATATGTTTGTTATTATGGAAAACAATGATGTGGAACAACTGTAACACCTTGATTGTACCCACATGACGCCCATGCAGTTTATTTATGGTACTTTCAGCTGCATGAATTAATGATGACTCATAGCAAAAATTTAAAGGGGAAGAAATACATTTTGGGCCCAAGTATGGCCTTGTGATTCAGCATTGTGATACTAAAAATGTTTGTTTTTAAAAATTCATTAGGATTAAACTCTTACCCTTCTGCCTCTAGAGGTGGGGCGGGCTTTGCCTTGAGAAGATGAAGATGAATCAGAGGACCTAGATGATGAGGATCCAGAGTCTGACTCAGAGGAAGAGGAATCAGAAGACGATCTTTGTCGTCTTCGCTTCTCGTCCTTCTTTGAATCTCTTCCTCTCTGCTCTGGGGAACACGTGGTTTCATTTACTGCTCTTGCTTTCTCGTTGGACTCCATGGCGGCACGCTCCGTCTTTGCTGAAGCTGCCTGGTCTTTCTCCTCCGCTACAACCCTGATGGCTCCTTCTTTTGTGTGACTTTCAGCAGACCCCTTCGATGAGAGATCTGCAGATCCTGGTGGCCCAGCAGCAACCTCCTGCTTCGTGGCGACCGGCGGCTCTTGTTTCCCGGCGGAGGGTCGCTGTCCTTCTTGCAGGCGCTTCACATCACAAGTGGGTGAGGAGACGGGCGAGACCCGAGGCTGGGGGCTATCGGAGAACATGCGAGGCCGCTTAATGACCACTGAGGTGGATGAGGACTGGGACTGAGGTGGGGGGTCTCTAAAGAAGCGGAAATTCTTGAATGAAGACTGTGGCGAGAGAGGCGTTGGTGACAAGAGGGTACCGGGCTCTGCTGCTTGGGCTTCACTCCGGGACACTGAAGCACGGGCATCTTCTTGCTCGCCTGCCTCTGTCGATGACTTTGTGGCTGGTCCTGTGGAGAGGGGAGGAGTGGGCAGGGGGGTGAGACCAACCTCACGGCCACGTTTGGATGGAGGGAGGTGACTTTCCCTCTCTCTTTCTGCCATCTTAGCTTTGTCTTCCTCCTGCGCCACCTTTCCTTTCTGCAGGACTTTCTCTTTCTCTAACCTCTCCTGCTCCAAAGCCCTCTCCCTCTCAATTCTTTCCTTCTCCCCCCTCTCTCTCTGCATGGCCTTTTCCCGCTCTATCCTCTCCTGTTCCAGAGCTCTTTCCTTCTCCAACCGTTCTTGTTCTAGCACTTTCTCCCTCTCCAACCTTTTTTGCTCCAATGCTTTTTCTCTTTCTATTCGCTCTTTGGCTTTCTCTTCCTCTAAAGCTCTCTCCTTTTCTATTTGTTCTTGTTCCAAGGCTTTTTCTTTCGCTATCCTCTCATCTTCCAAGGCCTTCTCCCTTTTTATTCTCTCTTGCTCCAGAGCTTTCTCTCTTTCAATTCTCTCTTGCTCCAGAGCTTTCTCTCTTTCAATTCTCTCTCGCTCCAGAGCTTTCTCTCTTTCAATCCTTTCTCGCTCCAGAGCTTTCTCTCTTTCAATCCTTTCCTTCTCCAGAGCTTTCTCTCGCTCAATTCTTTCTCTTTCCAACCTTTCCTGCTCCAGAGCCCTCTCTCTTTCAATCCTCTCTCTTTCCAGCCTTTCCTTCTCCAGAGCTTTCTCTCTTTCAATCCTTTCCTTCTCCAGAGCCCTCTCTCTCTCAATTCTTTCTCTTTCCAACCTTTCCTGCTCCAGAGCCCTCTCTCTTTCCAGCCTTTCCTTCTCCCTTTCAATCCTTTCCTTCTCCAGAGCCTTCTCTCTTGCAACCCTCTCTCTTTCCAACCTTTCCATCTCCAGAGCCTTCTCTCTCGCAACCCTCTCTCTTTCCAACCTTTCCATCTCCAGAGCCTTCTCTCTCGCAACCCTCTCTCTTTCCAACCTTTCCATCTCCAGAGCCTTCTCTCTTGCAACCCTCTCTCTTTCCAACCTTTCCATCTCCAGAGCCTTCTCCCTTTCAATCCGTTCCCTCTCTAGTCTTTCCAGCTCCAGAGCTTTCTCTCTCGCGATTCTCTCCTTCTCCTTTCTCTCAGCCTCCAGAGCTCTTTCCTTTTCTAACCGTTGTTGTTCAAGAGCCCTTTCTCTCTCCTCCTGTTCTCGCTTAGCTCTTTCCATTTCTTCTCTCTCACGCCTTTCCTTCTCCTCCTTTTCTCGCTGTAGGCGTTCTTGCTCCAGAGCTCTTTGTCTTTCAAGCTCCCTTTGCCTCTCCAGCTCCAAGGCCCTCTCTCGTGCTAAGGCTTGCTCTCGCTCTTGTCTCTCTCGTTCTAGAGCCAGCTCCCGCTGCAAAGCCTGTTCTTTTTCTTCTCTTTCTAAAGCCTGCTGTCGCTCAATTCTCTCCCTCTCCTCCTGAAGTTTTCTGAGCTTCTGCCTTTCTGACTCCGCTGCTCTCTCTCTTTCTAGCTCAGCCTCTTTCACTCTGTCCCTCCCTTCTACCGCAGCAGCCTTGAGTACACTCACAGGTACTTGAATATGGGCTGAATGTGCTCCTGGGGCACCCTGGTTGGTGCCTGGGATCATTGGGAATGATGCATGGCCTGCAGCGTTTGCAGTGTGAGTGATGGCAGACACCAGTCCCTCTGCAGTCCCTCTGCCTGGAAATGTTGCTGATGGTGAACTGCCGTCCTGCCTATCGCATTCCCCATCTGCGCCATGCCACCCTGCTCCAGAGAAAGCTCCTTCGGACGCCATTTTACGTGCCAAAAGAGTCAAAGGGCCAGGCTTGCGCTCAGCATGTCCACTCCTCTGTGGCTCTGGGCTGCTACTACGGCTACCGCTGCTGGACGATCCAGAACTGGAAGAACTGGGCGAACGTCTACCTGGAGCTGCGTCTGGACTAGGGGGACTCTGCTTCGGGGTGTCAGGCAAAGGAAACGATAACTCTGGAGGTGGGGATGGAGGAGGTGTCGGTTGCCGAAGTTGAGGGGATAAAAGGGAGGGGATGTGCTGCTGCTGGGGCTGACAGGATACCCCAGATCTCTCCCTCACGGCGGGCACTCTGGCTGGTTCTCTAAGGTTTCTCCTCCGAGCACCGTTGTCCCAGTCATCGTCGTCGGCGTCCTCCTCGCCATCTTCACTATCATCGTCGTCGCTATCACCTGCGACGTCACTGGACGCAGAACCCCTCTCTGGCCGGTGCTCAGCGCTGGGACCGCGCAAAGCCATCGAGCCCGAGGCTGGTGGGCCAGGCACGTCCGCCTCTTGGTTCCTGTTCGCTTGACCCTCATTCACGGCACCAAAGAATCCCTCACCACCGGAGGGGCCAGGGGGCTTGTGCTGGTCTGCCATCACTGATGCGGCATCCTGCTGAGAACAACCAATGTGCTGAGAACCATGTCGGAAGACTGGTCGAGTTGAACATTACACAACGACCTCTCACAATTTTTAATAGCAAATGATGTTGAAAATAGTTTCACTTTCAAAACAGCAGAGAATGTATTGACAGCAAGAGTAAAGAAATATAACCGGTAACACCAGGTGGAAAAAGCGTCTAACCTGGGCTGGAGGACACGACGTACTGTTGTTGACTTCTGCATGGTCTTCTTGCTCTGTTAAAGCATTGCAAATGAATGAATAAATATCACAAGTCTCAGAAGAATATCCCACATCACATACAGTAAATTCTACAACAGAAAAGATGGGATTTGAACAACTCTTACCATTTGTTTCGTATGCTTCACGAGCCTCTCTCTCCAGACGCTGCCTTAGGAGCTCCTGTTGCTTGGCCAAATACTGCTTGATAAAGCTGTTCTGGCTCATTTCCTCTCCAATCTAAATACAATAAGAAAATTAAGATACAGTGCAAGTCTGCAGTGCCACTAGCAATGTATGTTAACATTGGTAATGCACATTTTGTCATCAACACTTAAAGGTTATTTCATTTTCTTTAAAAATAAAAAATCCTACCTGAGAGTTTGGCTGCAATCCAATATGAGCAGTTCTCTGCAAATTCTCCAGCATCAGGGCCTGTTGTTGAGACAAGACACTTTAATCACACAGTGTAAATAAGGTCAGGGTATTTTTCCTGGGTCAACCCAGTTACTATACTGTAATATGAAAGTTGCAGCCAACTTTTAAGTGTGCCTCTGCCATTCACTTTGGATGGGAGATTTTATTCAGGTTTCTGGGATTCATTCGGAGTCAACACATTCCCAAATGTTCTCCACATTTTGATGTGCTTTTTGTGTCTGTGCTTCAAATGGAAAGCTGATCTCCCTTCATCCTCAATGAGGTGCCTCTCCCATACAATTCGCATGAGACATTTTTGCAGTTTTGGAAAAATCTTAGTGATCTTTGCATCTTGCCACTAAGGCAGGCACAAGAAACACTTGGTGAAACACTGCTGACATGCGACTCATAAAAATCCACAACTCAGGGCATGGAGGAATGCAAACTGTACAGGTTAGATAGATTCTGTTCCCATATATTTAGCCTATTTTCCACCACAATTTACTTATGGCAGCCATGAAGTATCAGTCCAAAGCTGCTGCTTATGATATTTCAACTTAAAATAAAAATGCAATATCAGAACGTTAAACGCTACAAAATAGTGTATTGTTCTCTGTAAATGTTGTGCTTTCATTGGATGTCAGTGGACCAAAACTGGATGCAATTATCATGTAATGAAATCCCAAGTTTTGTCAAGGCAAAAGACACAACATTCAGATTTCACTCGTGTGCAAGGCTACATCAACAAAATCAACTGTAATGGGGTGAATGTAAACAGCACTTGCAGCTTTTACCGAGCGAATCAGTTGACAAATGGTATCCAGATTACTCAGATGAAAAAGACATTTATTCCCGGCGGGATACGCATGCTATGTAAACAAACGTACTCGGACAGAACCAGCGAGAGCTCACGAGGCGGTGTTACGTTATTTGGGAACGATCACCAACATCTGGATTATTCAAATTGACCACGTTACAGGAGTGTTCTTGTTACAATTTCTGCTAAAAGCTGCAGGGCGGCTGAGTGTGACGAACCGGAGTCACGTATATCTCGCGGCTAAAGCCGTGTACACGCGCACGCACACCGTTTGGAGAAACAGATCGTACACAGCGGCAAGGCCACCGCTCAAACTCACGGTGTTAGCCACGGGAGCTAACGAAGCTAACAGGACAACATAAACCCAACACACACACTTTGCGATTCCATATTAAGTTGACCGAACTCGGGGCCCTGCAGCCGCCGGTGCACGTCTGCAAAGTTAAGGGGCTGCTCAACCACAGAATGGTGGAAGCCGGCGCATTCGGTTAATCGCCGCTTGCTTTAACCGCGGTAAACTCCACTCTATTCGGCAGCAGCGAGACTCAGCAGTCGGCCCTCGAGAGCAGCATCAGCCCGTCTCGCCGCTAACGTTAGCCAGCAGCAGCCCGCGGTTTGGGAAAAGGTACACCAAAAAAAAGCTCACCCCTTTGAGTCTTTTGATGAGGGCATTCTTCTGTCCGCTTTTAGAGAGCCCCCTCTCCTCAAGAGCAGCCTTTAGGTCCGCTACTCGAAGGGACTGGAGCGGTCTCCCGTCCAGCGTAACGTCTTCGAGGTCCGCCATTTTCCCTTCCTCTGCTCGGCTCGCAGCGACAGCGACGAGCAACGCCTTCGTCCAGCGCGCGTCACAGTCTACGACTTCCCCGCAAACAACACGCGAACACCCTTTCCCATGTCAACTGCGCGGAAACATTTATAGAAGTTTACACATTGATTGGGAGTGTTCATTTAAAAAAAAAAGAAAGAAAAGAAAACAATATTTCTATATATATTTTTGTAAAATTATTTGACTCTGCGCACACTCTGCGCAGCCCTGACGCCCTCCATGAACCGGCTGGATTACTCGACCAGCTTCCTGTCTCAATTTGTTAGCCAGATTAAGACGGGATTTTTTTTGCTCCGCAACGCTGGTCTTCGGTAAATGTCCACAATGAGGTGACTAACTCTCAACAGAGATGAACAATTCCATGTGTAGACAAGGGCGATTGTCGTGAGATGCGGGCTTTTAAGCCACAGTCTGCCGGTTGGACACATTTGACGTTAATCTGAGCCGCATGTGAGGGTTTTCTCTCTCAGCAGCTGGTAGCAATCAGTATCAGAGGGATTACTCGTTTGGAGGGAATACTTTCGGGAAGATGTCGTGGTTCAGTCATGTCAGTCAAGGTCCAAGTGACCTGCAGCCGTCGGGCAGCCTGTTCAGCCCTCTCACTCCCAGCCTCGGCGCGCCCGCACCGGGACCGGTGGCCGTGGCGTCACGCGACTGGGCTGGTTTCTCCTCTCCCAGCCCGGAACACTTCCCGTCGCCTCCACGGGGAGTCTCTAGCCCACCCAGCCTCGAGAACCTCTCCTGTGCTTCTCCCGGTGCAGGTTCGGCCAGGGAGCCCGAGCCCATCTCCTACGTCACCCTGCAGGAGCAGCGCTGCGTCCTCAGCTGGTTCCAGGGCTGGACCGCCGCGCAGAGGGACAGGTTCCTGCAGGATCTCCTGGGCAAAGCCGTGCCAGGAAAAGTGTGCACCCTCCTAGATTCACTCAGCACTCTCCAGGTACCCTCCCTCTGCAGCAAGCATCCAAAAAGAGGAAAGGTTTTGCACTTTGAATGTGTCACTGACGCCTTCCTCCTGCTCTGCTCAGGTTAAAGACCGACTCCCGAACATCTTCGAGTGCCAGTTGCGCCTCTGGACCCAGTGGTTCGAGTCTTGGGGAGAAGAAGAGAGGAATCATTTCCTGCACTTGTTGGAGGAGCGAGATCCGGTGTTTGTGGCCCACTTTTACAAGTGTGTCGCCGGCACGGCAGGACGAGACTGAATACACGACCTCTGCATGTGTGACACATGAGAGACATGTTTTGATGTGAGACAGTTGACTTTAGAGAGATACTTGTGTAACCGAGATGACGCGTGAGGTTGACGGATAACTGTGCAACTTAAAAAAAAAACCACAATCGTGAGGTGTTTCTACTCTGTTTTGTATGATTTCGTTATGGATGCAAAACCTGCTGTGTTGTACTTACTGAACTTGAAATAAAGCAGGTATCATACACGTTTTCTACTGGTACTTTGAACATGAGGGGGGGGGGGGGGAATGACCACAACTCAATGGGATTGTAAAATTGTTCTTTTTATTAATCTATCTGCAACCATTTAACAGCACCACTCATGAATAAAATATGTAAGACATATTCTGATTGTATAGAAATAGATTTTTTTTATGTCTAATTATCATAAATGGACCAAATGTCACCTTGACCTATATTATCCAATCAGCTGACTGGGGAGAAAGCAACACTATTGGACTTGAGTTTTCCACACCCTCAACACAAAAGTTGATAAATGGATAGATTTTGTCGGTGAAATGTTGGCCGGTAAATGAGTAGATACGAGATCTGGCGTCGGCATCGTAAAAAGAGATTTGCCCCTTCTCGTAGTCCAGCAGGACACCCAGAGTAACAGGTTGAGTCACAAGTGCAAGAGTGACAGATATCCCATCAAGAGCTTTGTACTGACCCTGTCTGTTCAAGATTAGAGTCCAGAAACCATTAGCCGGTTTAAATACTAGTGATCCCTTTCTTGGAGCAGATTCACTGGCCATGCCAAGGTGGAAACAGTTTTTCCCGCTGACAGACACCTCCCAGTAATGTCTGCCAGCCGAGAAGCCCGTCGTCCCCAAGACCCCGAGAACCACGTCGAAGCGGCAGGGAGTATCCTGGAGGCCTCGTAAAAGATCGGTTGTGGAGATTTCAGTGTTGTCTGCAGACAAAACTATTCTTGGGTTTGCTGTGTTGGGATCCAGTGTGATTTTTGCTGTAAACAAAGAAATTACAGATAATAGTTTACTATTTCACCTTGTTTCTACATTTTTATTATGTTCAGTGACATTAAATGTTCTGAATTGTGTCTAAAAACAAGTTATTAAATGACAAAAGTCCAGTGCACTCATACAAGGGAGTTACAGTTTTAGTGTGAAGGCAGGTTCACTAACTTGACGAAGCTTCTCCAAGAGCTTACACCTGGGACTGACCCTCATTTTCAAAGTGATCTAAATATGTTATGTTTGTATATTCATTTAAATATATCTATATATCATACATAATTGATAAAGTGCTGCTTTCCAGTGGCTTTGTTTCTCTATGTTATTTCTCGTATCCTTGCGAACCTACGACACCAAAAGAAAAGTAGATAGAACGGTAAAAACCAACGAGTTTTAAGCTTTGCAGGTAACATACGGGTATAGATGGTTGAGTCATCCAAGTCCTTCAGCTTGTTTTGAAGATCTGAGGAAACAACAGGAACACATTTGCATGTCTGTTTTGTGAATACGTCCTATTTTTCACATGTTCGCGGACTCGGTAAGTTGTTTGCGTATTTTCCCGTAACTTGTTCCTCTTTTCAGAGGATGACAAACCTTGATGACTTCAGTCAAGAGTTTGCACTTATGGTTGTGTCTGTGAGTCGTACACGTACTGTTGTATTCTTCCCGCAGCTTGTCGTTCTCCCTCGCCAGTTCCTCTAACTCGCGTTGCAGCTGTTCGAGGGCAGCGACCTTGCTATGCAGCTGCATCTGCAGGCGGTCGGCGTCCTCCAGGTTCTGCTGCAGTTGTCTTCGTGAGACTGTTTGATGAAATATCGACCCCAAAAACTACATCAAATGACTCGGCGGCTTTCAAGCAGAGGTGTGTGTGTGTGTGTGTGTGTGTGGGATGATAAGCCTATTCGAGTCACACTGAGCCTTTTTACCTTCACACTGGGTGTTGACATCAGTGCACATTTTCCGGTCCGTGACTTGTTTCTTTAATTCTGATCAAAGAAGAAGATAAAAGCATTCAAACAGCAAGACACGTGTTGAACATGTTGAATGGCAGGTATCGGGATTGACAGCATTCACAGTGAACGTAAAGATACTGACAGGTGTTTTCAAGGTGTGAACTCCACTGAACTCGCCAGGCCCCTTTATCGCACACAGAATACGATTCCTCTCAGGCCAGGTAGTCATTTTCAGTCACCATTAACAGTATCGGTAGAGGCCATTCCAAAAACTCTTCTTGTACCTGGTATGTGCTTTTAATGTAAACTAGCTGGTATATCCATTAATATAGTCTCCTATATAGTCTTAACACTCTTGCTCTTGTTCCAGGTTCCAGTCTGGGTTGGGCCACGGTTCTTTTTTTGTGTGGACTTTGTCGGTTCTTTCTGTATTTCTGCAGACTTTCAAAGGGTTTTCCTGTTTCCTCCCACACAGCCCCCATGAGGAAAAAAAAAAAAAAAACACGCATTTGAGGTGAATTGATGACTTTGAACGAGTTATGTGATTGTGTGTTTGTTTGTCCTGTGATGGACTGGTGAGCTGCTCAGGATGGACACTCTGTTGTCACCCATAGTGAACCGGGATCAGTTCCAATGCTCTGTAACTCAGAGTTGGCTGAAGTGGGATAGACGGTTGGATGATTTCTTTCAGAAAATGAGAAAACAAAACGCCGTGCTGGGAAAAGGCATCCATTTGAACTCCAAAATGTATCTTGCTGTGGGAGTTAAATGCTTTTGAATTTCAAATGGGTAAAGGAACAGATATTTGTGTTTCATGTAAAGGTCAAAGTGAAACATGGTTCCAAATATAAACGGTAACACGTAAAGTATATACCTAGAGTTTTACTGAAAGTACAATTGACGGAGTATTTCGATACTTCCCACCACTGCATGCAGATGTGGAGTCCCCATAGCACTGCTTGGCGGCACACAGTGGTGCGGTATTGTTCTTTGTTTCCAGCTCCCTTCAGAGAGCCAACAAATGCATTCGCCGCAGCAGTACAGTCCTCACCTTTATTTGCCCTGTCAAGTTTACTGTTCTCCAGTTGTTGATTTTGTAGCTGTCTCTCCAGGTCTGAGGAAGGAAAAACATGACAGCAACAAAATACATTACAAGACATTTTGGATATTTTGAATTTCGCCTCTCGCATGAGAGGGGAAAATGGTTGACTCCAAGCAACAAAGCAAATCTGAAACAGGCTGGCAGACCATTAATTTTCTGTGTGGCATCTCTGGGTGTCTGTTCCTGAAGCTTCCTCAAATCTGTCTTTAGATCGACAATCTCCTTTACTGCAGAGACACAATCATGGACGTGTGAGTTTGAACAACAAACAAGCAGGCAGCTTGAAAGATATTGGCTAAAAATATCTTTATATTTTATACTCAAGTCAAAATTCTTTGCATCTGCATTTTTGAGTTGTAGTTCAGTGTCTTGCAGCGTGCCCCTTGTAAGATTGAGTCTCTCTTGAAGTCCTGAAAAGGATTTGGAGGTGAGAGGGGTAAGTTTGTGTTGCTTCATGCATTGTTCTTGCCATAGTTTGTCATTTACCTGCAAGGATCCCAGCATGCTTCCCTTGTAGGTTCAATATTTGGTCTTCCAGAGGTTTGATTTTTCTGTGAAGATTTATAATTTGAGCCGCTAAAGAATAGGGGCGAAAAAACAAAAAACAAAAGTGACTTTCAGCTGCAGGTTTATGTCCATCTCTGTTTTGTTTTTTTCCTTGACAAAAACAAAAGACAACTCTTACACAGATTCGCAATCGTCAAATCGCTTGAATCCAACAAGACAGTTTTTTCTTCAATCTGGTTCCTGGTGTCTTCTAACTCGCTCTCCAGATCTTCAACAGATTACATTTTGTGTTTTATGTTATCACAATAAATCACAAAATGAATGTAAGGTACGTTGATCAGACCTTTAATTTCTTTTGCGAGCGTCTTTTGTTGATGCTGTTCTTGCATGTTCAGAGTTTCTATTTCTTCTCGTTGAACGATGATTAGAAAAGCTATAGAAAGACAGCTTGAATTAGCAAAACCAATGGAAATGAATAGTATCAGAGCCTTTTTGCTCCAGTGAAGTCTCACTTAGTTTTATGTTTTCATTTGGAATTCCATCAATCAGACGCTTGAGTTGGTCTCGAAGTGCTGCAGACAGGAGACATTGTTTATTTATGGGGCTTTTTTTCTCCACAATTCAAATACAAACAAACAAAATTGTTTCCCACGTACCGCTCTCTAGATGTTATTAACTTGTGCTTCTCACCTGCAATTCTTTGGTAATCTGTGTCATTTGATGCCAGACTAACTGCTTCTTCAATCTCCACTTGCTTGGCAACAATCGATAGAACTGTTAAAGGTGTATGTGGGGTTAGAGCGTTATATAGAACATCATCTCTTGACAATACATGTATTGTTATGTGTTGTTCATTATGTCATTCTCACATATTTCTGGAGGGAGGCTTGTCTCTTTCAGCTCTTCTAATTTCTTATCCAGTTCTTGATTCTTTACATCTATTAGTTTTTGAAGCTCTGCAGGACAGGAGGAGGTTTTTTTTTTTTTTAATGATTCACTGTGCACCTCACTGGGGTCAATGGACTTGATTCAACACAAAACCACACTCACCTTCCACCTTCCATTTGGAATGAGGGTTTTTAAGTCGTCTCCTTAGTTGCTCCAGTTGCAAAGCCGATTGGAAAAATTGAAGAGCTGAAAGAATAAGAAGATTGAAATCCAATGTTTTCCTCATACAAAAACATATTTTCGCTCAAAACCTGTCACTTGGGTTCTTGGTGAGTCTATTCTGAAATGTGTGTGTCACAGTGTGACCATGGCCGTTTCCAGAGATGGGGAGAGCAGTGAATATTTGTACAAAGCCTATTAAAGCCTAATGCAATTGCTAATAAAAGCAATGTTTCCAATGCTCATAGTATTACTTTGACTGCATGACCTGTATAAAATATCATAGCTTAAAGCACATTACTAATGATGTATGTACAATTTATCAGCAAAAAAAGTACAAACAGTTTTTCTCTGTTAAAAGAATAAACTTATTCTTATGGCTTTTACCGAGTGAAGTCTGAGAGGGAGATTTAGACTGAAGCTCTTTAAGTTTGCCATCCAGGTCGGTCTGAAGATCTGCCAGAACACATTAATGACAACCGTTGATCCCACAAGAATTCAGACACGCGTTTCAAGCAGGGGCAGTAAATAATCGAAAAATAACACTCACCTTTGACTTTCTGTTCGGCGTCAGAACAATGAACCTCTGTCTGATTTAGTTTGTCTTGTAAAGCTGGTGGGAAAACCTTCATTATTCAACAGATTTGACTATATATCTTATTTCCTAAACCTGCCCAAGGCTGAACATACCTTTGATGACAGCCTGATGGTGAGCATGCGCTTTCTCTTTACTCTTCAGCTGCTCTTTCAACTCTAGAAAATTATCAGGCTTGTTTCAGTCCTGAGACACATCCACATGTCCACATATCAGTTATGTCAAAGAGGAAATAAAAGACCCACGAGTTACTGTGAGAGCAGTTGTTCGCTTCTCGGTTTGTTTTTCTCTATCCAGTTCTCGGAGCTTCCTTTGCAGATCGGTGACGTCCAAAACTTCGGAAAAAAAACGTATAAGGCGGGAAATAGTTGTGAAGAAATCCACAACGAAAACATCGACAAACATCTCGTTCGCTCTTTACTTACTCAGTTTAGTGTTGGTCTGATCCTTCTCATTCATCCCACTGTTATATTTCTCCAGCTCTTTACTTTTGGCGCGGAGTTCATCTCTAAGTTCTGCAGCAAATTCAAACAAGTTAATGATTCACTGAAGATGACGATTCCATGATTCTGTCAATTTGTGACTAATTATTTTCCCGAATTCATCCTGTATCTGTTGCCTCTCTCTTTTTGCAGGTGGGAGTTAGTTGAGATACTTACTGGCCTCCTGGGAGGGTTGTAACCTCAGCTCAGGGTTTGACAGTCGTCTCTGCAGGTGCTTCATTTCACTCTGCACCAGAATGGTTTTCAACACTGACAAACAACAAAAAAAGTGTTTGCGTATTAAAAAAGAATTATTGTTTGTTGGTTTTGCACAGTCTTTTTCAAGACTCACTTAGTTGGATGTGTCTGTTGCCTCCGTCTTCTAGTTCGCTGATAAAGCCACCCAGTCTGTCGTGCAACACTGAAAAGTGGCAACATACTACAATTACATTTTTCTGGTTGTCAGTGTCCTGTTCAGTGTTGTTATTAGTAACACTAACCTTTCACTCGATCACTGCTGGTCTCATTGATAGGTTTTATCTCAAGGTTCCATATTTCATTAATCAGCTTGCCGGCTTGTAAAACTAAAATCAAACATGCAGGAAAAGCTGCTTGAGTTGGAAATCAATCGAGCCATTTATGAGTTCAGGGCACAAATGTTGATCGCTCACAGTTGCTTAGTTTTTTTTTGTTCTTGCTAAATGCATGCCTTTCGAAGAGAAATCAAGAAACTCTGCCACATGTCGCTCAGCCATAATGCTGGCAATTTCTGATATGTATAAAAATAGCCAGATTCAATAACAGAGAAAAGGTTCAAAATGAGATGGGATAAGCTACAGAAGATAACTGCAAACATCACAGAGTCAAACCAATGAGCTCACTTGCTCCCGGAGTGGCAGACAGCCTCTCCATTTCTGTTGTCCTGGTGTTCAGCTCTTCTTGTTTTCCTTTCAGACTCAGCTGGAGCTCTGTGGTCACGCAAGATAGAAATACCGAGTTAAATAAAATAATGTAAAAAGAAAATGTCCAGGAGTAGGCAAAAGCTGATGACAATCTGAAGGTACACTTTCACATGTTGCCAAGGACAAACAGCTTGTTTGAAAAGTTGAATTTGACTGATCGATGTGTCAGAAACTCAACATGATGAATGTAGACACCCTCGCATTACTTACTGTCACACATTGACTTAAAAGCCTGTTACTCACCAGAAATCCTGCCTTGATCGTCTGAGGTAGAAATCTGTTCCTCCAAAGCCTTGATCTCATCAAGAAGATTGATCACATTCAGAACTGGGCCAGAAAAAGTAAACATTACCTCACTTTGAGTCAAATGATGAGATGAGCCACTCGTCCAGTGAACCATGGTAATATCACTTACTGAGTGACGCTTCTGAAGCTCCAGTTTGGTTCAATGCTGCCATCTTGTGTTCAATTAGAAGCTTTACCTCTGATTAAAAATAATGAAGAAACTTCAATATAACAAGGGAGGCAGTTCATACGAAGGGCGGTTTAATGCTTACGCTTATATCTGTCCTCAGGTTTCAAGCACGATGTGGTCAACTGCTGCAGTTTCTGCTGCAGGTCTGTTTTTATCAAAACATTAAATCAACACAATAAATCAATATCACGTTACAAAAATTGAATAATCAAACTTAATACTGCTTACCATTTATTTCAATCTGAGCTCTGGCAAATTCTTTTTCCTTGTCTTTAAGGCGAGCCCAAGGGTCTGAGTGAAAACAAGGAGCACAGGCTCACTGACATGAAAGACAAAGTCATCAAGCAGATTTCCAGGAGGAGGACTCACTGTTCGCTCCACCGGTTGGTGTGGTTTGTTGATGTTCTCTGACCTCTTCCATAATACTGATGATCTTCAAGACTAATCACAGTAAAACAAAAACTATATTGAAGGCCATACGTCTTACATTTTACATGCCATATACAGGAGGTCTGTTATTCAATTTAATTTAATTTAATTTAATTTAATTTAATTTAATTTAATTTAATTTAATTTAATTTAATTTAATTTAATTTAATTTAATTTAATTTAATTTAATTTAATTTAATTTAATTTAATTTAATTTAATTTAATTTAATTTAGGGCAAAAGCATTGAGTGTGGCATAGCTCGCATCACACTCACTCTTTTAAAGTTTGTACTTACTTAGTTGTGTTTGGCCATAGTCGATTTTTTCCAGTTGCTTCTCCAAAACATCTTGCAGTTTTTTTTCCTCCTCTACTGACATTTTTAACTCTATGATTTATGAAAAAAAAAATTTATTCCAGTTTTCAATTTTAAGGAATATATGGCATTTGTTGAATACAGAAACAAACCTTTGTAGCAATTATTTACCTTCAGAAAGACCTTTTGGCATCCACCATCAACTGTGACAAATGTAGTATCTCGCCCTGCAGCGTCAAAATATCCTTTGCTTTAAAAAAAAAAAAGAAGAAGAAGAAGTGAGAACTGAGATGTGCAACAAAAATGATAACAACAAGAAAAAAGTCGTTGGAGTTTTCTTCACATACTAAGTTCACTGTTATTCTCATCACGATTCAACAGCAAAATCTTCTTTTTGAGGAGCTCAACCTTTTGCTTCCTTTGCCTTTGGATATCTGCAAAAAGAAATCAAAACTAGTCTGAGATGTTAAGTGTGTAGAATAGAGCAGAGCTTTAGAAACTCCGCACAGAGACTCACCGGCACCGTGACTACTGGCTTCCTTGATGTGAACACTGATCATCTTCTGCGTGACTGTTATCTTACTGTAGACAGAAATCAGCTGAAGCACTGGAGGAGAGACAAAAAAACCAAAACCAAACAAACACATGTATTACAGGAAACATTAAATCCTGACAGTTGTTAAAATGATCACGTTGTGCAGTTGTATGAAAACCAGATTACTCACACCCTGAGTTGACTTTATCACCTCTGGATCGCAGCTCGCTGAGCTTGCTGTCGAGTTCTTGTTGTACGTCTGATGAAAATGAGCAGAAGAAAAGGTGGAGTGAGCACAGAATTGATATCGGAATAAGTAACAAATAAAGAAAATGCTTTTTAGAAATAGATATCTGAAGCAATTCTACTGCACAGTGTCGTCCAGCCATCCATCTTCTCGACTCTAGACCACGGGTGTTTTAAGACTAATGCCTTGAAGCGATGCAGTTTACATATAGGTGACTGAATTAATGTGCCTATGTGAGTCACGATGAGCCCTGTGATGGACTGTGATGGATTGGTTGATGAAACATATTTGATTTCTTGTTTTAATAATTCTGATTGTGGTTTTACTTCGAATGTGCTCATGAGGTGCACGGAAGCAGACCACAGTTTACCCAAAGCTCTCCTGTCAGGCTGAAGACTGCTTCCTCTTCTTGATTCTGATTGTTGTAACTCCCAGATCTGATTTTGGAGTGAGATTATCTGAAGAACTGCACATACACACACACAAACAAACAAGAACTTACATCAAATGAAGCATTGTAGCTTTATAGCCATTATATCCTGCAGAAAGCTTTTCAAAAACAGACTCACTGAGAGTTGAGTCTGGGTTTCTTCTTTCAACAATCTGCTGTGTTTTATTGTGGAGGTCAGTGATTTTCTCTTGCAGCTCTCTCTGTAACTCTGAGGGAAATCAGACATTTGATCAAAGGGAGCTTGAATGAATCCATTCTAATAAAAATTCAAAACAGGACTGGTTGTCAGAAAAATGCAGCCATATTCACATGTATGAAGATGTAAAATAGTTTTCACTGGCAGAAACAACAGACTATACAGCTCACCTCCGCGTTCATGTGGGTTTTCAGTAGAATTTTCTGCAACTTTGACTTTCTTCTGCAGAGCGTTTACCTCCCCGGTGAGTGCCAGGATTTTCAGGACTGAAGGAAAAAAAACAAAAGCAAATTCAGATGACGAATTGAAGAAGTGTGACATTTTGATGCGGACTGTGAAAATCCACAACTGAATGTTGGTTGTTTCAACATCGTTTCTTGTAAACCTACTGAGAAATGTGTCGTTGTCAAACATGTCCAGCAGCTGCTTCATTTTGATGTGCAGGTGGATTTTATAAGCTGTCAAAAAAAAAAACCACACACACATTTACATTTGCAAATGTAAATGACATCTGTTGGTGTCACATATTGGGACAGGACTGGTGTTTAAAAGCGTACAGCCTGTGCTGGCAGAAGCTATCAAACCGCACGTGTCCAGTTGACGTTTGAGCAGTCTGACTTCACTCCTCAGCCCAAAGGCTTCTTCATCTGTCAGGAGAGGAAACACAAGAGTTTACAATTTGGCGGAGCGACCAGATGATTAGCCTTCCTGAAACAAAATGTATACCGATACTCACTTAACTGATTGTTGTGGAGAGATGTCTGCTGAAGCTGCCCATTGATTAGCAGCATTTGTTTTTGTGCAGCTGAATAAAAAAAGGCAAAATGTTAAAAAGACAATTTTAACAATGTTCCTAGTTATAATATGTAGACTGTGGAAAGACTTTTTTTTTAACTGCTCCTTTAAATAGTGTTATGTTTGTAAGGAACACGCATTAGTGGGATCATCTAGGGACATAGGTTGCACCCATGTAAACAATAGCAAACTGTTTGAGATTTCATTTTTTTTTTTTTCCCAGTGAGTATCTCTGTGCATTTCCTGCAGGCCCTCATGTTGCAGCTCGACCTCACACACACACACAAAAAACTCATTGCATGCATTTGTATGTGTTTATATAAATATAAAGAAATACTTACCATCACAGGGCTGAACATGAAGTGGCTGCAGGGAAAATTAACATTACTCACTTAAAAGGAACATTTTAATGATCCTTTATTCACACTTTCATCAAACTTTATTTCTTTAAATAAATATATTGTAATATATATTGTTGTTATTTTTGGGATCAATAATTATTGGCACGATTGTATATGTACTATGAAGTCATCAACTTTTGGGACTTACAAGGCTCGGTTGGAAAAAATCGTCCACCGTTGATCTTTCTCTACCAATGACTTGAATATTAAGACAAACACAGTATGTCAGTTTAGCACTTCATTATTTCAGACACTTTATTATGTAATATAATGTGTTAAGCTGGACAGTATTAAGCATTTTTAACCAACAAGCAAAGAACAATGTGTGATGTTGAATAGTTTTCAAATTTTCAACAAATTTGATCAGAAAAACAAAATCACACACTTCCGTCCCGATCCAGGTATCCTCACATCATTGTTTCTATTCTTTTTTTATTCATTTTTTTTTTTTTTTTTAGTATATACTTCCCATGGAATTTGATTAGCAGTTCACTTTTAATGCACCAGTCTGGTTTCAAACTGACGTGAAAATAATGTAATGCTCCTCACCATTTCTGCTGTCAGAAGCAAGAAGCACTGACATGAAGAACAGGGAAATCCAAATGAAGTGCGATTCTCCAGCCATTGGCCTGCCTTTGTCAAATAAATATCCCTCTTCCATCAGCAACGTTTTTATATCGACATTACTGATCAATGTCCAAGAACAGAGCTGGATTCCCAGAAGAGGAGAAGCAAATATTTGCAGATATTTGCAAACAGTACACACTAAGGCAAATAAAATATCATGATTTCAGTGCCAGAAAGCCAACTTTTAAATATCACAGTCAAACAGTCAGAAGGCAGACAAAAGTTGCAACAAATTGAACTGGAAAGACACGAATCACAAGAAGGCAAACTGTGTTCACCAGTCGCTTTGTGACTCTTGGGTTGATTGCTTTGTTATTGAACTTGTGGTGACTGATTGGACATTGACGATTAATACTTGTACACTTGTAACTTGGTAGTTTTTAATCATAACCGAAGACGGGAAAATGCTAGAAAAGGAGTAGCTGTTTATATATGCTTATGTATGTTCAAAATGACTCACATGATCAAATTTATTAAAATCCATTGGGATCAGATATCAGAGCTGTCCAGCTGGTAAATCCACCAAATGCAAATTTAAATGTTGGTCATATACACCGAATCAATGATCTTATGTCATCGGCATGTAAATTAAGATCTATTTTTATTCTTGGATTTAGTGGGTTCGTCTTGATCAAACAACACTGACCTTAAAACAGATGAGGAGGTGTAATCTATACACGGTTAGTTAATTAGACGTTATATCCTTATCAATTTGTCACGTGAAGACATTTGATAAACATACAAGACAAATAAGCAGCAGATTATAGATGAAACATTCCATTTTTTGTAATGCATTTAGCCGAGAGCATTGACCCAGACAGGGGAATGACAGTATGTATGAACTGCCCATGGTTCAAAAGAAATTGTCATGTGTGGTGTTTAACTGTAACGTCGCTTTTTATCAGTAAAATGATTCATTTCCTGAGAAAACAGAACCAGTTTCATTTGAGACTTAAAATACTGCCAATGACCTGCTGCACTGACAAAGAGCAGGACAGTCACCTTGATGACTAAATTTAGAGTCAGATGATTGAGAGGCTAAAATGATAGGAGAATGTGACTTACTGTTTAAATATAGAAACACTACCTCAGTGGTTGTAAACTCAATGTATTGAATCAATAGGCGCATGTTTCATAATCCTCCTACTTTTTGGATCACAGTGTTTTCAGTAATTTTCTGGCTGCAAAGATGGTCAACAGAGGCTGCTATTTGCTTCTATGTCTGATGTACTGATTATAGGATCATCGAGGAGATCAGTTGTCTGTTTCTGCAGTCATGTTCAACTTTCGAGTGATGAAAGAGTACTGTTACGCAAATTGCTATTTTCTGACGTCACTTCCAATTTTCGGCTCAATACACTGTTACTGGAAATTCTCACAAGCACAAACCCAAATAAAACACGCACTGTGCAAAGAGAGAGAGAGAGAGAGAGAGAGGCTGTAAAGAGATGTTTTTAGATTTTGAATAATCCGCAAATGGATCAAACATCACAACTCCATGAGGCATCAGACACAAACACAGTAGAAAAAAACAAAACAAAAAAATAAAACCTTTGTCTTGGTCGTCTTGATTCTATTAATCAAAGACAGGTTCGTGCGCCCTTTAAAGAAAGAAACGTAGTTCAACGAGAATGTGGGGGATTATGAAAGAGACAGGCTGTAACAAAGCCCGCCAGTTATTTTATTTTTGATAGGTTTATAGTGTTTTGATCATTTTTGAGTTTCAAGTATTCTGATTTATTTTAATACAATTTGTTTACGTAAGTCTAATTATTTTGTGATTATATACATCATACAAAACCTAATGCAGAACTGAGGCTTCCACTGATTTTGAATTGGATACGTCCTGAATAATATTTAAAACACATGCTGAAAAATAATACAGGCTTATTCCCCTCGCATGTGGAACTGCAACTAAGAAAAATAAAAGTATTTTTTATTTGTATTTTATTTTATTTTATTCAGGCTGTGTTTATGGTGTGATCATTTGTCAAACATATCTATTTAGTCTGTTTTGTGGCTACCATGACTATTTTGAAGATCCATATCAATCTTATGAGATGAATAACAAATGATAGCAGAGACCCAACTCAAGTCTTAATCACAAACTTTCAACAAAATTGCCTTAAATGCACTGTTTTGGATTAAATTAAGAGTAAACGTTTGTTGTTAAAGCGCGGAGCTGTCAATGTCAATCCAACGGGGGACTTTCTTTCTTTGTTCAGGTTATGTAAACTGTTATCCAAAGCACAACAACACCAAAGGCGCATGCGCCAGACAGCGCAGCTGTCACTTCCATAGGGATTCAATTAACTGGTGAAAATATTTATTTCAATCCAGTCAGGGTTTGACTCAATATCAATGACGTTTGATAAAATTGAAATTATACTTTATTCACGCTGCCTCGCGTCACGTGTTCTCGCGATATTATAATGAGGGGGCGTGATTAGACGCAGTTCACTTGTCGTATGGAAGGTCTCCGTACACAATCTGTCGCTTCCAGACAAATCAGCGTCTTATTTAAGTAGAGACGCAGAGCTGGGTCTTCAGTCTCCCTGTCCAGCTTCCTTCGCAGGGCATTATCTTCTTGGGATTTAACAGACGGGATCCAGTGCTTTCTGTGACATACGGTATCGTAGTTTTGATTTGTATTGATTAACAATGTGCTGAGTTAAATAACGGTCCCGCGAGCTTTATTTGATTGGGACACAACCTCCAAACAAATTAATCCAAGTTTTAGTCACGTTTCTCTCTTCAGATGAGTCAAGTCTTTAATTGTTGCAAATACGTTGTGCCATTTCAACGACTAAAATGATTTTTACATTGTGGATTACTTAAATTAGAAGCGTCTGTGAAATGTTTTCCTGTGGCTTCAAGCCACATTCCCAGCACTGTGCTTTGTTGTGTAAACTTCATGGAGCATACAACATTATCTGTGATATTTCCGAGGCAGGATTTTCACTATTTCTTTTCAAAAGTTGTGTGACTGTTCTCACACACGTCACCCAGGCGTCAGTCTGTGTTACTTATCAACACGTTGGCTCAACCTAGAGAAATTGTGCAAGAATAATACGCCTCTTCTAGATATGCAGTGAACTCTGGACAGATGACTTTAGACCTGATTGACCTCTGGTCCTGTTTATCCCACGCACACTTTTTTTTTTTTTTCCCCTCAAGTGTGAATTTGAGCTTACTGGTATTGTATGTTGTGTCAATTCCTCCCCCAGAGAGGATGTCTCTGTCTGGCTGGGTGTGTGTAGTAACCGGTGCCTCCAGGGGCATTGGCAGAGGAATAGCCCTGCAGCTCTCTGAGGCCGGAGCCACCGTCTACATCACTGGACGGCAGCAGAAGACCCTGAGGCAAACGGCTGAACAGGTACAACTTCTGAACGGCTGAATCACACTGTGACTTACGAATACGTGACCCCGTCATCGTCTGGTTGATGTCTCAAACGAAGCGTTGCACCTGCTCAGTTTGTGTTTTCGTGATGTAATGTGTTTACCTGTCGAACTAGGTAAAGGAGCGGGGTGGATACTGTGTGCCAGTAATCTGTGACTCTACAAAAGATGACGACATCGAAGAACTGTTCGAGCAGATCAGACGAGAACAGAATGGCAGACTGGATCTTCTTGTGAACAATGCCTATGCTGGGGTGCAAGTCAGTATCGGTACTCAGCGACAAGATACTATTCTAAAAAGAAAAATGGTGCAATGATAAACCTAACACTGGCAGTGCGTTTCCAGGATATATTCAGCAGCATGGGAAAGAAGTTCTGGGAAACCGATCCGTCCATTTGGGACTCCATCAACAATACGGGCCTCAGGTAGCGTATGCCTTTCTGCTGAGTCATGTCTTGGATGCAAGCTGAATCACTGTCAGCCAAGTGTGTCAGAGTCATGACTCCAATGAGAATTTTCCAGTCATCAGCTGATAGTCGACTTGTTCTCGCCGTGTGGTTTGAAGTTCAGTTGACCTTTTGTAGTTATGTAACGTCAGAAGCAGAGCACTGGATGGAATGTTTCAAAATCTGACGAATCTGTGTTTAATTACAATGGAAAAATGTTCTCGTTTGGCAGGGGCCACTACTTTTTCTCCGTTTATGCGTCCCGCTTGATGGTGGCTCAGGGTCGAGGTTTGATCGTGACCATTTCGTCTTTCGGGGGCCTGCAGTATCTTTTCAATGTGCCATACGGTGTCGGCAAAGCTGCCGTAAGTTCTCCTCCCATGAAGATTTATGTTTTTGACTCGCGGTACATGTACCGTGTAATTGCATCCATCTGTTATGTCATCAAGTAAATCTCTCTTCACATCTTGTCGGCACAATAAAATCTTTGTTTCGTTTTTGTTGGTTTCCAGTGTGACAGGCTGGCAGCCGACATGGCTGTTGAGCTCAAAAAAAGGGGAGTGGCCTCCGTCAGCCTGTGGCCTGGAGCAGTACAAACGGAGCTTGTGTCCCAATTAGTGCTACAGAAAGAAGCACCCAAAGGTGAAGAATCAAAGGTGAGTTTTTCCCTCCCCCGAACAGAAAGTCTTTGTTTGTGGTAGCTACTTGACTTGTCTTCTAAAAAAAAAAAAAAAAAAAAAAAAAAATCTACATTCTTTTTCACAGTTTAAAGACGTCTTTGCCAATGGAGAAACCACCGAACTGAGCGGGAAGTGCATCGTCAACTTGGCAAAAGGTAATGTTAGGTGTTGTAGGAGATGCCACAAATTCTTAAATGTATTTACAATTTCTGACACGCCAAAGAAAGGTGTGGTTAGGAATGAAAACTAACCGCATGTATGTTCTGTTTACTATGACATGCAGCCAAAAAGTGATCTTGCAAAGGCCTCGGAATAGTTGATCATTTAATTTACCATGCTTTCTTATTTGCAAATGTTTTGGTTTTTTTGCCTGAAAGATAAACATCTGATGTCCCTGACTGGAAAAGTACTCATGACCTGTGATCTGGCAAGACGCTACGGGATCCAAGACATTGACGGTAAATGTGGTTTTTCTATATACATTTTTTTTGTTTTTGTTTTTTTAGAAGATGTCCAATTTGATCTTGGTTATATTTTGTTTATCTGCCTTTTTTCAGGGCGAAATGTTGCCGACTACACTTCCCTGAAGTTCCTCCTGACCCAGGTCCCGTACCTGTCCTGGCTCTCAGCCGTCGTCCCCTCGTTCATTCGAATGCCTCGCATCATGCTCACCATGGCAAACAGCCGCTTCTGAGGATGTTCTACATCACTCCTGACATGGCAGTATTGTCTTGTGACCAATAGTTGTCATTTCACTTTCATACGACTCTTACTAATGACTGAAGGATAACTTTGTTTTGTATTTATACACAAATGTGCATCTACTTGAATACTTATTGATTATGAATATGTGAAGTTGAAGTATTTGTCTATTTAACATGAATACTAATGGTTGACTGTGCAGCAGCCACACGATGTGGACAAATCCAGTTTCTTCAAACCACTGCGTCATGTTTCCTCTGAAGCATGGGACAAAAGGACTTTTGTTTTTGTTTTTGAAGACCCTGCATTTTGTAGGCGTTGTCTTTGTCTAACTTTTTTTTTTTAATTCTCATTCACTTTGTACTTGTTTTACGACTGTCACTACTGTATTTAACAAAATGATAAACATTTAATAAATATTAAAGGTGACACTTGTTTACATTTGTTTTAATGTTGGCCCTTGTATTCTGATATGTATCGGTCAAAACTTTTTTTTTTAAGAAGCTTGCAGTGATCCACTAAAAGAAATATTGCAATGTTGGCATTAGTTAATCATGGTTTGTTTCAATGCATTATCAGTTCATATTTTCTTCACAGGAAAGTTGGAAGTCAAAATACCACAAACCGTAGAATAATCGGCTTTACTTCAAGAATAAAACGGCATCCCTAATATGAATAAAAATCATCCGATTGCAGAGAAGGCGGTATGTGGGTTTTATAATCCCAAGAATAATGGATTATTTAAACGTGTGAAAGGGAAGACTTGCAGCGCCATCTACTGAAAATAAATCCAAGACCATACCGGATAGCGCACTCATTCCAACTTCTCATGTTTACTCGTTAAGACCACTACACATTGCTTTTGCGCATGCGTCAAGAGGTATGGCTACGCACAATAAATAACTGTCCGTTATAAAACAGGTTTACGTTAGTTTCAAAGCGTATCTGAAAGCAAGCCTGAAGGTCCTTTTCATGGAGGAGGGAGGGAGTTGGGACGAGTAAATCCTCCCGACGGAACAACTTTTTGCAGCTCCGCGGCTCTGGCACGCGCTGAAAGTCTCGATCCAGCACCGACATCTGGCAAACATTCAAAACCGAAACGTTTCTTCCTTTCTGCGACTACAACTTGGACTCGACAAACCAGATCCGACGATTTGAGGTACTTTTTTTGTTGTAGGCTTTTTTTCTTTCCCGGACTTATTTATGCATCTTTCTGTTGACGTTGCAACGCAATGCGTTAAATAGTAGTTTCAACCGTTGACGATTTAAATGTAGCTAATAAATGTCAGCGCAGTCGTTCAAAACGAGTGTTTTTGTGTGAAACATTTTGTGCCAAAAAAAAAAAAAAAAAAAAAGGAACAATTTGTTCAAACAGAAAAAGTGTTTTATATACCAAAAAAAGTGAATCATCAAGGTTCACTGTGGTTCAATGTGGCCATGGTCACAACCAGACTTTTTAATCTGTTGGTTTTGGGCAAACTTTGCACTGCAGTGTTCATGAGATCACTAATATGATCATTAACAACAGCATCTTATCTAAAAAGGTGGTCCTTCGGGTTATGTAATTCAAATTGTAGCGCTCCCAAAAGTCATTTTCATTCTGTACAGTAGATGGCAGTAGCGCTGCTTCATTTGTGCAATGGTGTTACGCTTAATTCGAATGACACCCTTGGAGGCTATTCATTCACACTGTGTGTTTTCACATTACATGGTGTGTGTGAACTTATATTTATGGTATTGGTTTTGATTCCTCCCCCAGAGAGGATGTCTCTGTCTGGCTGGGTGTGTGTAGTAACCGGTGCCTCCAGGGGCATTGGCAGAGGAATAGCTCTGCAGCTCTCTGAGGCCGGAGCCACCGTCTACATCACAGGACGGCAGGAGAAAACTCTGAAAGAAGCAGCTGAACAGGTGAAACGTCTATGAAATGCATACAGGGGGTACTGTGGTTAACACTGGCCATTTGATTCTGGTCTAGTCACCACTGGGAGAGGCTCCGGCTTCCTCTGACCCTAACTTGAGTACAGCGGTTAAAGAATTTAGTTTCAGATTTGTATTAAGATGATTGAGCTTCAAATAGTTTCTTGTCATTCTCTTTGTCTGGCGTTATTTTCAACACAGGTGAAAGAGAGGGGTGGCGACTGTGTGCCAGTAATCTGTGATTCTACAAAAGACGAAGACGTCGAAGAGTTGTTTGAACAGATCAAACGTGAACAGAACGGCAGACTGGATATGCTGGTGAACAATGCCTATGCTGGGGTGCAGGTCGGTACCATTACTGGAATGACAAGAAACACTCACTGTTTTCCGAAACTTTGACTATCAGGAAGCAGGAACAAGGATGCAACTTCACCCCACAACATGTTGTGCTGTTCCAGGATATCTTTGAGAACATGGGTAAGAAGTTCTGGGAAACTGATCCGTCTATTTGGGACAGGATCAACAATGCAGGTCTAAGGTAGCGTATGTATTCTACTGTCAACTTGTTTTTTTTGTCTCTGTTACATAATTTTTTTGTAAATGAAATGGATTACCAACCTTTTTTTCCCCCCCCTTATTTGGCAGGGGCCACTACTTTTTCTCTGTTTATGCATCCCGCTTGATGGTGGCCCAGGGTCGAGGTTTGATCGTGACCATTTCGTCTATCGGGGGCCTGCAGTATCTCTTCAGTGTGCCATATGGTGTCGGTAAAGCTGCCGTAAGTCCTGTCATGCATATAACATTTATTTATTTTGCCTGGGTTGTCCATGCAATCAAAGCCTGTTTTGTTTTGTTTTTTCTGTTTGTTCCCAGTGTGACAGGCTGGCAGCCGACATGGCTGTTGAGCTCAAAAGCAGGGGAGTGGTCTCCGTCAGCCTCTGGCCTGGAGCAGTTCGGACAGAAGTGCTTTGTGGGTTTACAGAGATCGACGTGCTACCGGGCATAAATGCAAACGTAAACCCGTGTCCAGCGAAGAAACAATTTTCATCAGAGCTACTTGAATTATGTACTCAGTGTATTTATTTTTTCCTCTCCTCAGCTCAAAGATTTGATGGCCTGTGCAGAAACCACAGAAATGAGCGGGAGGTGCATTGTCAACCTGGCAAAAGGTAGGACAGTCTTATCTGACACTGAGTTAAACCAGCACTTTAAGATTGTTTTATTGAAGATTGCACTGATAACTAATCAAATCTGCAAAAAAAAAAAAAAGTCCTGATTTGGGTTAAACATTTACATGACAGAGCCTCACATAGTGTGGTGGGTCGCACTCTCACTTCTAATCCTGGATCAAGTCGGAGTCGGGCAAGGGAGCTTCACTTTCTCTCATTTGCATGTTTTCTCCAGGTACTATTGTTTCCTCCTTCAGTCCAAAAACGTGCGTTCCAGGCGAATGGATGACTTTAAATCACATGTTGGTGTGAATGTGAGTGTGTATGACTGTCTGTCTCCGTTTGCCTTGAGATGAACGAGCAACCTGTCCAGGGTGTACCTCACCTGTACCCACAGGGAACCGGAATTGACTCCAGCGATCCAAGAGCTGGATAAAGCAGTGGAAAAATGGGTTCTACATTGGAAAATGATAGATGTCGAAAGGCCTGTACGTTTGCATTGTGAATATATTTAATTTGTCATTTCTGTTTTTCCATGACAGATAAAAATCTGATGTCACTGACTGGGAAAGTACTGATGAACTGTGACCTGGCAAGGCGTTATGGGATACAAGATGTTGATGGTAAACATGGATTATGTTTGTTTTTTTGATCTATGTGAAATGTAATCTTACTATATACAGTTCAACAGTTAACTCCAATATGTCTTGTATATGTCTTTTTTTTTTTAGGGAGGGGTGTAGTTGATTACTCTTCCCTGAAGTTCCTCCTGTCCCAGGTCCCGTACCTGTCCTGGCTCTCAGCCGCCGTCCCCTCGTTCATTCGAATGCCTCGCATCCTGCTCACCATGGCAAACAGCCGCTTCTGAGGATGTTCGATATCACTCCTGACAGACCACAACCATTTTCTTTTAATATACACTACTATACACTATACACAATATATATACTACCTTTTGAAAGAGTATTTATCCAGTTGCATGTTCGCACACATCTATCTTTTTATTCTTTATTCAATGACTTTCATCAGTGTGAATCTCTGAAGCTTGAGGTAAAGAAGGTAACATGAAGGAGGCCATGCTCTGCATTCCACTTAATGTGAAGATTGCTATCTGTTGCAAGTTTTTATAAGCCACATATATATATATATATATATATATATATATTAAACTACACACTACTATTTACATAATCTATATTTACCAAACTACTAATACCAATACTATGAATCAGCTATTTTGTTTGTTCATTTAAATAATAAAAACTTAACAAAAAAAGTAATGTTTCCCTGCTGGTGTTCACATTTCTTAATACTTTCTGTAATTTCAAGTCCAGTCCCTTATTAAGTGTGGTTGAATGTTGCACTGTCACAGACTTGGGATATTTGTTTAAGGACACTTCGTATCACTGAAACACTGCTGATGATGTCATTTTATCTTGTTTATAGTAGAAAGGGAAAGCCAGCAAGTTGATAAATGCCTCGTAGGAACTGTGAGTACATGTAAACCTCCGTTGGGTGTCCTGATGAGTCATTAAAAGCTGCATCTTCAACAAGGAACAAAAAGCCTTTTCATCGTCCACCAGCCAAGATCATAGGTATTATTGCTATTTGTGCTGTTTTCGTTGTTAATTTGGAAATAGTTACTGAGCCTGCTTGAACAAATACAAGTGAAGTTTGTTGGATTTCGAGTATGCATTATTTCGTGACCATTTCATTGAGGGTGGTTTAGGTTTAGTTTAATAGGTGACAAATATCTTGGGTTAACCTGGTGTGGAAAAGATTTTATAATCCGAGTTACATTATTTTGTGTGTGTGTGTCCCTGTTCAAAGATAATGGCAAAATATTTGGTTATCCTCAATGTCCAAATAGAGGATGTATTCTAAACTTGTCAAAATGTACTTCCAAATATATACTAAATATTGAGCTCTTCAAGTTTCAATTCCAGAGAGAGGTCTATAAGGATCATTTGAAATCGTTTGATTTACACAGATTTTTGGAAGTGGATCATCTTCACCTTTACAGAGAAGGTCAAGCAAATCAAAATATATATGTTAGAATATGTTTTGAAAATTCATTCACATAGAATTATTTGGACAGCTCCAAGATACATTGGAGAGGATAAAAACATTTTGTTTTGTTTTATTTTATTCTTAACTTTCCTGTTGCTTGAAACTCATTTAGTTCCAGACAGTATTTTCTATCGTCCAAAACAATGTAACCAATAATATTATCAATATATATATATCCTCGGCTGAATTGTTGAGTCTATATGGAAAATAAAATAAGGGTCATTCTGTGTTAATTTGGCCGCCACGTAAATGACCATCCTCAAAAAGCTTTGTTTTTTATTTATATTCTCCCCATATGCAGTGACTCATACGCTAATGCTTGAGCTTGTCTCATCTTTATAGGTTTTGTTGGCAAAACAGCGGTGTAGTAGTGAGCATACCTTCCTAATAATGAGAGGACGTAAGGTTTGGTTCCAGGCCACAGTCTTGTGGAGTTTGCATGGTGCCTGTGTGCATTTAAACCTTTAGCAATAGTCAGGCTTCTTCCCACAACCTAAAGACACGCTTGCTTGATTTATTGATGACTCTCAGTCTCTGGTAAGGGGACGGCTAATGCTTGTATAAATGATTGTCAGTCAGTCTGTGAAGGACTGATGACCTGTCCAGCACATGTCCTGCCCACCGCATGTCTGCTGGGATAAACTCCAGCCAATTTGAACGATTAGACAATAAATCAATGAATAGATGGATGGTTGTTGGGTGCTCTTTTTAAAAAAAAAAAATTTTGAGGTGCATTTATTAACATTTATTACAGTTAAAGTTGCTATGCATTGTTGTAACGTTTAAAAAGCAAGAAGCCGAATAGAAACTTCTGCCACAAAATCTATGAAAATACTATAATTGAAAATATGCATTATTTTCTTAATAAATGTATTAATTCTCTCGTACTTAGTTGAAAGCTTTAGATATGCTACTGACTAACCAATACTCCAAATAAGACTAAAGTAAAAAAAATAAAAAATAAAATAAAATAAAAATGAGATAAACCAAACGGGTGAACTCAGGAAAGTTGAGACATATTTTCCCAAACTTTGTCCTAAAGTAGTCCTAAAAGAGTATTTTAGGAACACACTTGGAAACCAGGGGTTAAGGGGATCATTACACGTGAAAAGATGATGTTTTTTTGGTTTTTTTTGTCCGAGTTTGGTACAGGAGGTGCCGCTGGGTGGCCGACATGGAGAGGGTTTTTTTTTGTGTTTTTTTTTTAGCCTACTGTCGCGGATTTATTCTACAGGCGCTCGGTCCCTCCAATCGTCGGCCTGCTCGGCCAGACTGGCACACCCACCAGCCGCCGTCACAGGCGGGGAGCTTGCTGGGGGAGAGCTGGGCCTTCTGGACTTCCTGGTCCTCGGCTCCGCCTCGCCACGATCTGGCCGGACAGGGGAAACACTTCTCAGTTAAAGAACAAAAGCAACCACGGTCGGACCGAGCGACTCGGGATTCAGATCTGGAAATGCTCTCCGGTTGGTAGATTCTCTTCTTGCTGGGGGGGAAAAACAAAAAACAAAACAAAAAACCGGCCGACGGATTGAACTCGCGAGCGCGAGCGGAGACGAAACTTGATCGGCTTTCTCATCTTTATATCCAGACCGTAATCCACCGAGAGGCGGTTGGGAAACAAGACAAGGGTCAAACAAACAGACGGACGGTATTGTTTCCCTCCTGGCGAGCCGCTAAACTTCGGCCGTGAAAAAAGCGGTGGGAGCGGACGAGGAACTCCCGACTTTCTTCGCGGCTTCGTGTCGCGCGGACAAAGCCCGTGGATAAAGGCTTGTTTGGGCATTTTCGGTAAGTTTATTTTTATGTTTCAGTGAAGCGTGTCTGACGACGGAGTGCGCCTGTGCAGAAGGGAAGCGTTTTACTTAGTACGCCATAAAGAGGGGAGGGGGGGCCACGCACTGCTTTTGTTGCTCTCTCACACACACACACACACACTGGGCAACTTTTAACGCCTTTGGTCCGACTAAAAGAAAAGACGCAATGGATGAAACTCTTATGCCCGCCTGGAAGTAGAAATAATAAACACGTTGGTGAGACGACGGTCACGTGATCTTATTCCCGGGTGGGTTTCGAGTGTGTCACCAATAATGGGTTTATTTCGTAATTGTCGGTTCATGTTTTTTTTTTTTGGGTACTTTCTTTTGTGATCCAAACAAAGTCTATCCCAGGCTGAGTTTACCTACTAACCAAATGTGCAGAACCCCCCCCCCCCACCCCCACCCCCCCAAAAAAAGAATAAATCCCCCCCGAATTTAGGAGGTTGTTCTACATGTTTTTGAACCACCTGTTTAGTATAAACACACTGCAAAGTGTAACATTTTAAAGCTCTGCTCCAAAGATGAGATGGATAAAAATGCTCCCAGTTTGACATCCTATCAAACACTGTGATATGAAGTGCTACATGAATACCTGTTGCTGAAGAAAACATGTTTAGTAAAAGTTTTAGTCATATTTATTGTAAATAGAATGTTTAAAAACAAATTATAATTTTTTTTTTTTTGATCACTTCAAATGTTGGGTGTGCTACTAATACACGTTCAATCTTTTCACAGGTTTCTGTTGTGGCGGCCGTCTTCGTGAAGAGGCTGCACTTATCTTTCGTGACTCAGAACTTGGAAGTGGAACAAAGCCCGAAGACTGAAAAGGGTGAGAAAGTAGATTGTGATGGATTTCTCATGGAGCCGATTCCCTCTGCACCCACCCTTTGCCACCAATCCCCCCCCTCCCGCCCCTCACCTCACACAAAACAAAAGTCAGTCTCCACACTTTGGGGGGAGGGGAGACGCAGTCTGGCCAGAGTATACGACTAGTTTCGCAGAGTGTCCAGAATAAGAAGGGGAGCAAAGTAGGGGGGAAGGGGAGGCAGCTGTCAGATAATTGACTTTGAGAATAAATGAGAACAGAAAGTTCCTAAAACATCAGCATCTGTACTCTTGAGGTGAAAATGTCCTTCTCTTCGCTCTGATCTTATCTATTTTGCTGAGGCGGCTTCAAAGTAAAGACGAGCAAAAAAACAAAACGAAAAAAAAAATCGAGAACTAAATCGTTGCTTTTCTGTTTCTCCTAGGGTAAAGAGCGCATTTTGATCGCCCAGATGGCAACGCAAGCTGAACGGAACGGCAGAAATGGACTTGTTGTCAGCATGAAGGAGCCTTTTGAAGGAGCAATAACAAATCCAGAATGTGAAGGAAAGCCTAAAGCTAAGCGGTCCTCCAGGGATTTGCGTCACTCCGCCAGCTCAGCTGAAAGCAATACAAGTGGCGTGGCGAGTTTCACCACCAACCACAACTCTGTCGTGTGCCTGCCTCTGGTGTCGGAGGGACTGAAACTCGTGTGGACTCAGTCGGATCAGACCCGTGAACTTGACACAATTCCAGAGCTGGTCCAAGCCTTTAACCTATTTCCATATCCATCCTCCAGGGAGGTGAGCACTTTGGCCCGGGTTTGTGCCTTGCCACTGGACAAAGTGAAAGTGTGGTTCATGGTGCAGCGGATTAAATACGGAATCAGCTGGTCCTCGGAGGAGATTGAGGAAACGAGGCGCAAGCTCGCGGTTCCTGATATCTGCGAGGACTCCCCTGAACCCAGTGAGGAGAAAAATGAGAAAAGCAACAGCAAAGGTTTTGAAGAATTAGTTTTTGAGGATAAAGACAGCGAAGAAGCTGAGGTGGAGGTCTCTCATTTCATTCCGCAGAAGAAGCCGAGGTGTGAGTCACCCGATACGTATAAACCAGCCAAGTCTGCAACCCCGTGTTTCAGTTCCACCCTCCCACCACCTCAGGATTCGTACTACTACCGCCCACCAGCAGACGCACCAGCAAGTCCAGCACAGGATGTAACCCTCGATCTGTCGGAGTCGTCGCCACAGCCACACCGCCACGGACGCTACAAAAAATCCAAAGCTCAGCTTGCGGCTCTTCGCAAAAGCTTTCTGAGAGAGAACTGGCCTGCAGAGGCGGAGCTCAGGCGTTTACAGGAAGAAACTGGGCTGACTCGTAACGACATTCGCAAATGGTTCAGTGACAGTCGTTACCAGCTCCGAGTTGGTCGGGGAAGCCTGGCAGCGGCTCAGAGCTACTCGCATAACACTGCTGTCGCGAGCAAACAGGAGCAGCAATCTCAGCCGCTTCCACTCGTCACTCCAAAATCTCGCCAGCCCAATGGGGTAAAAAGCAACGAAGGCGCGCGTGGCAACGGAATCAGAAATTCGCATTTCTTTCAGACTTTTTTGTCCAACAGCCTGGAAGCGTTCGGCGAAAGGGTCGCCGATACTCCGAGCTTTGACGTCGTGGAAGAGCTTTCCGTGGATGGCGACAGCGTCAAAGACGAGGAACCGAGCGAGGACGAGCCTTTGCAATTAACCACGACGTGCAAGGCCGAGCCAGACGTCCCGCAGGAGTCGACGAGCGCCCCGCCGTCGTCGTCGTCTCCCCATTCGTCCCCATCCGGAAGTCCGCCGCCGCCACCGGCGTCGGCGTCGCCCAGTAAAACGCTTCCGAGTAAAACCAGCGCGTCAAAGAAGTCGGTCCACTCGGCGAAGAACAAGCCCCCTCAGACGCCGGAGCAGTTCTCGGGGGCCTCCACGTCCACGTCGCCCGCTCTCACTCCCGCAGGCCGGCCCAGAAAGACCAAGGAGCAGTTGGACGTGTTGAAGCAGCATTTCCTGCGCTGCCAGTGGCCCAAGAGCGAAGATTACACTGAGCTCGTTAAGCTTACAGGTTTACCTCGGGCAGATGTGATTCAGTGGTTCGGGGACACGCGGTATGCCGTGAAGAACGGCCAGCTGCGCTGGGTGAAAGGCGTGCGCGACCAGTTCTTGGCAGAACTCGCCGCCCAGCAGAGCAGCAGCGGCCTCACCAACGGCGGCGGGACGTCCTCGCGGCCCGGCAGCCGCAAGCGAAAATCCGCAATGAATGGAAGCAGCGCGGATTCCCCCGACCTCCAGCCGCTGGAAGTCTATTATCTCTCGACGGGCCCCCTGCATGAAAAAGACCTTGACTCTCTATGCAAGAAATCAAGGATGAGCTACCAGCAGGTGCGGGACTGGTTTGCCGCTCGGGATGTTGCGGAGACTGAGCAGGAACTTATCGTTAGTTAAGAGCATTTATAGAAGTTGGTAGGCGACACCCACCCCCCAACCACCATCACCCTCCCGTCTTTAGCATCAAGTGAAATGATTACTTTGGTTTATATTGCTTTAATTAAGGCAGGTTTGTGACATCCAGTCTTCCCAGTACAAGCCCAGTGTGAGGTTTGTTTTTATATATGCTGCATTCCCTGCTCATTCTAATATATTTGGACTTGAAAATTAATTGTGCTGCCTGTATTGATGTAAATAGAAACAGTTACTTGTACACTGGTTTGCTCTATATTTCTGAGCTTATTTTTGTTTAGATATCTCTTCTACATATTTTGCTAGGATGCTGTTGTAGCAGTATGATTTTAACTGGTTGGACATTTGGTACCTGGTTATGGCAGATATCGTACTGCCCCCCCCCCCCAAAAAAAAAAAAAGAAATGTCTTCATTGACTCATTTGTTTACTGATCACTGTGCGTAACTCATTCCTTTTCACCCAGTTATTCCTTCTCATGACAAGCACACTGGACATGTACACTTTACGTTGATATCTTGCACTTTGGATTTCAAGCCTGCTGCATTGTAAGTAAATCAACTCATTTCCGCCGGCAACTTTTATCCAAAAACTACAATTCCTATCAATCTACATGGATTACTTACTTCTAAAATGGCTTTTTTTTTTCCTTTCTTTTTTTCACATATCATGTCTGCAATGGATTTTTGAGACCTGTTCCATGATTCCCCCTTAAGATAATGAACTGCTGTTATACCTCGCTCAGTGAATTTTATTTTTTGTTTTTTTGCAAAAAACTGCACAATTGACAAGACGTTCTAACAGTACTAAGCTGTGGCGACAAGAGCAACATCAAAAATGTCCGATTTTACTCATTGATTAGTTCAGTGTTTTCCTCTTCTGTCTTAATAGATATAGGTATGACTTGTTTATAATATAGGCAAACTAGATAAGATGGGAGTCCATATACTGTGTAAGTAGCAAAGGACTCCAACCCAAAGAAAAAAAAAGAGTTTAGTTTTCATTGTGATGTGTAGCGGAAACATATTTTTCAATGTATCGGTTCATGTATCTATTAGTTATTTCCGACTTTGCTGCGTTTCGCAAAAGGAAAAAAACTTCACACTAAAGAACTGGTTAGTTGAGCTATGGAAAATAAAGTGGGCTTCAAATGAAGCCAGAGTTTTAGTTCCTTAGGAATGAGAGGTTAGATGAGAAACTCTACAAAGCAGTGTGCATCATTTTTGTTTCTTTTTCCTTTTAGTCATAAAAAGCTAAAGTATCATGCTATGGAGAGACGTTCATAACATGTAGTGTCTTCTTTTTCTGTGTTTTTGATGTACTTTTTTTGTTCCCTGTTTGAGAAGATTCTCATTTGCACATTTGTGTCACTGGAAACCAGTAAAAGATTTGCCTTTTATAAACGTGTATGCAAACAATTATTTGGCGCACAGTGGTGATTGATGGTATTCGCTTTTATTCAGTGAAGACAAGTGGCTGTCAAATGAACCAGTAGAAATCACATCCAAGTGGCTAAACTTTAGGTCCATCAAATCCTATATGCCAGAGCGATTTATAGAAGAACATGGCAAAGGTTACATATCCACAAAAGGTCAAACTTTGTACTAAACACTAAAGCTTTTTGTGTTAAAAAAAAACAAACAATTTAACTCGCTGCTGACGAACGCATAACGATAACAAACGCGTCCTCAAGTAGGTATTTCTCAATACCTGGGAGACTGCATGGATAATCCGCTCATAAACTGCAGCTGGAAGACATTCGGGGTCCCCGTCCTGAGGACAACAGAAATACCCTGACTCAGTGACAAGTAAAACCATTACCAGTGTACCGGTACTGGTGAGAGATGCCGTGGCTCACCTGGTTGGAGTGCTGAATGATGCGGGTGTTCCTTTATGAAAACAAAGAATTTTTTTTTTTTCAGGGCAGGAAACATTCACTTTCTAACACAGCCGCATCTCAAAAGAGTAGACGCATATACAAAAAAGAAAAATCCCAAACAGTATTTTAAAGAAGTGGGGGAAATATATGGAATTCTGTTGATTTAGATTCTCATGGTTTCCAGGAAAGTAAAAAAAAAAAAAATAAATCAGTGTGAAATAAATGAGAAGTTTCACCATTTGAATTAAACTTCCACTGTTGTAATCTTTTGAGATACATGTGTCTGTGCACAGGGAAGCAAAATATCAACTTTTACCTCGGTACAAATGGGAGAAGGACAAAGACCACACTTACTTTGCTCTTGACGAGAACTATGGCTGGAAATGGACGAAGTTGATTGAGGAGTCTGGCGACAAACGGAGAAAAAGGTTGTCTAAATTTCACAAAACAATGAAAACGCTTAATCTATGCCACGTTGAATTGAATATTCCAGTTATACTCCAAACTCTGCTATAAATTTCATATTGCGACAAAACAAGGAAAGTTATTCTTGATTTGAGGAAAAAAAATAAAAAATTGACGACGCAGTGCAGCACTTTCCAATATAGGTGAACAGCTTTTACATTCAGTGTCTTGCCAAACACGACATTTTTAATCCCATCATTTTCAAGTTAATCTGTCTAAATCAAGCATCATATGAACCTGACAGCTGTATGAATGCTCGGTGAGCCAAGTGCTATGAAACTGCAGGCAAGACTCCTATTTTAGATGTATACTTATTTAAAGAGGAACACCATAACGAGAGTATATATATATATTCTCTGCTTTTTAAATATTTCACAAAATAGATCAAACTGGGAGTGGATTGAGTCACTTGCCAACCATTGTGATGCACAAACAAGTAATATGTGTAACAACGGTATCCCCAGTAACGGAAAAGGGTCACAAACCAAGAACATGACACTGGTCCTGTAGCTGCACACAGGCAGAAGTTGAGGGAGCAAAGGGTTTCATTGCAGACTCTTAAATACAGTAGAATGCAAACTTTTCTGCTATTCTGCTCATTTTTCTGATCGAACACTTACAGTATACTGTTGATTGGCAACTCTGCCTCATAATGAAAATGTTCCCTATGTTTAAAAAGGGCTTTGAGGCCTTTCTGTGTGGAGTTTGCATGTTCTCCCTGGTCGCTGGGTTCATCTCTGAGCACTCTGGTTTCCTTACGCGGTCGAAAAAAATTTGTGTTTGAGGGTAACTGGTGACTCAAAATCTCCCGTCGGGCTGAATGCACGTCTGTGTGTTGTTGTTTGCCCTGTGATGGACTGGCAACCAGTCCTGAGTGTATTCTGCCTTCAACCATAGTTAGCTGTTGCACATAGAGACAGACGGCGTCACACATTCAAACTTAAAAAAGAAAAATTAAAATAAAGAATTATAGTCAACCCTTCTTCTAATGCGTGTTTGAAAGAATTATAGAAAACCCACGCACGCGTAAGAAGTGACAGCTCCCTTTGGATCTGAACCCACGTTGTGTACAAGAGATTGCTCACCAACACATCTCCCTGTGGCCTTGAATAGATCTTACACAATTATAAACACAATTATAAACAGCAGAAGACTTACATTTAGGGAGCGACTCGGAGCTCTGACACCGGACCACCTGTGGGACTCCGCAGATCCTATACAACTGAGACACGGGAAGCACATTTGAGGCGCCGTTTACGCGCCGTTTTCAAGTGAAAAATGCAAACCTTTCCTTGCGTTCCGGTGCGTTTATACAACAATGGTGCTCACAGCCACTGAAAACACTCTGCTTTTGTCTCTGTGGAAAACGGGGTGGGGGTGGAAACGCAATTTTCTCAAGATGCTCGAGCTCCCGTCTCGGTGTAGATGGCAGAAACGCAGCTACTGTAGCAAATAGTTATTCTGCACAAGATGACGGACGATAACAACAATGTTTGCCTCCAGTGTCATGACTCTCAGTCCACATTCTCCTGGGTACTTTTATAGTAGAGAGTCACCCACAGTAGAGATCCAACTTCGTCTGTCTGTTGTTGCAAATGACCGTGAACTGGCCATTGTTGATGCTTATGGTGCATTGTTCTCTACTTACACGCGCGTGTGGTTTCACTACCAAAACAAATCTGGTGGCACCAACATGCAGACGACATCATTGTCAGTGTTTCTGCTGTTTCCGTGTTAACAGACGCAAACCTTTTCTGAAAACGATGCCTTTTTACTCGGAACGTCGTGGAAACGGGAGCCCCAGCGTGACGTGTGCATGTGATGTCAACAGTGAATTGGCATTTACATAACAGATTCAAACATACCTTAGCAGTCTTGAGTGAGGGGTGACTGGAAGACAAAAGCACACATTTCAACAGAAATGATTCAAATGAAATTGCTAATGACCTTCGGGACTGAAAACGGCAGCAAATTTAAAGTTAAAAGTTACCTGGAGAGGTGACGGCCACGGGGAGGGACATCCTCTGGGAGCTGGTGGAAAGAAAAAAAAAAACACTGATTTGTTTAAGATCTAACCTCGAGAAGTTTGATTGATAACGTGATACCTGTTAGGTACAAACTGTCCCGTCGAGACCTGTGACACAGAAAGTGTGCAGGTAAAGATGAGCTGTGCGAAACGTGACTGGCAGCATGAACTTTCTCGACGTGCGGAGAACTTACCCTCCGCTTGGAAAACGGCTTTTTTAAATCCGCATTCTCGAGTTTCAGCTCCGAGTTCTCCCTTTTCAGCTCCGAGTTCTCCCTTTTCAGCTCCGAAATTTGTCTTGAAGACAACACACAACGGGAAAGCTGCTGCAGTGGCTTATTTATACATCTTGCCAGGACCAATATTAAAGAATAAAGTCACCTGTAACTCTGATCTGTGACGTCCTTCAGTTGCTTGTCGAGATCAGAGGACTTGCGCTTGAAGTGTGCTGTGATTAGTGTCATCTGTGACTGCTGGAAAGTGGCAACCTGAAGGGCATGGAGACATCACAATTAAATATTATGGAACGGTGTGGGGAAACACGACAGCGATCTGCTCCGACTAAGTGGATGAAAGTTCACGCGCGCCTAAACGGAATAGTAATAACCACAAAAGTAATCCGTTCAAACTCTTGGTACTTTGCTGAGCTTTGTGTAACTTCATGCACAACATAAACAGACCTGGGTTAGATGTTTCAAGCGTGACTGGAAAAGCTTCAAGGGGTCCTGGAAGAACACTTTCTCCTGTGGCTTCATCTAACATAGAAACACATCTGCATTTAAAATGGCGGCTAAGTTAAAAGAGGCCATCCTCTTTTTTGGTGGCGTCCGACAGGAACACGTTGTGATGATGTCAAACTCACTAACATCATCTGTGATGGCCTGATAGCTGCAGCTGCACCCACAAGCACCACACTGATCTGAGGGAATAGAAGAAGAAGAAAATAAAAAGTATAAATCACAAGATCCATGAGGATCTGGACAGAATTCTCATTGTGTTAAGTAAGATGATGATTTTACGCAAAGCACATAGATCGTGATGCTCTTACTGGGCTTAATGCATGCATCGCAGAAGATGTGGCCACAGCTTGACACGGCAAACTTTGACCCAGTTTTCTTGAAGCACTGGTTACAGTGGAACCAGTCCATTTTTTGTCCTTTATCTGCTCAGATTACAAGGCAAAAAGATTAAAACCAAATGTTAAAATTTACAATATATAAAGTTGTATTTTAACACTCAACATATGTTGGCAACATTTAAGAATTAAATACACCAAATATCTGTTCACTTTGCCTTGTTCCTATGAATTATAAACCAGCAATATTTATGTTTTGCTGTTATATTGAAGCAGAAGAAAAGTACCTTCAATACCGGTGCGTGTTTAACAATTTCCAACAGCTGTGAGCAACAAATGTTCAGCTGGGGTTCATAAGGTAAAAAATGGATGAACACCTCATTTGTAGTCATAAATTGCATCAAAATCAAGATGTCCCAAATATTAGCATTACATTTTGTATCAACTGTTTTGTCTTTAACACACGTTTTTGTTGTGATCACTACATTGATAGTTGCATTTTATAACCTCAGAAGCAAAGCTATACTCTTAGTTGTCCCCCTCAACTATATCTTACATGTACGCGAGTTCATATAAAGAAATATTTATTGCAAGAGTGGGAAACATTTTTACATGACCTGTAATAGTGCTAGCAAAGCTAACTAACCAGCATGCATAATCTGCACGGCGGAACACCCGACATTCGCGTAAATACAGAAGTAAAAACATGTTCTCCGGGAATTATTTGATTAGTCTTATCTTATAAAGTTACCTATCGCACTTTAAACGTTCAGTATTGACGAAGGTTGCTATCCATTAGCGAGCCACGTCTCCAATCCCGTTGCTTAGGCAACCGTGAAGGGGCGGGGCCAACTCGTGCCATTTGTGCGTTTCTGAAACAATTTGGCTTCCAGCGTGAGAATTTAAAGGGGGAAAAAAAATATTCAGGGCACACAAATAGTCTTTAGAATCTAAAACCAAGTTTACATTTTAAGTAAAAATGAGCAAACTAGTGTACATGTAGAATTTAATGAAAGCTTCATGAGGCTCCAGAGCCCCATTCCAGACCCTTTGATTGTGGCTATGGTAGTAAAAGTCCAGAGATTGTGCCCTACTTGGCACCCACTAGAGCAGAGGTCTCCAACCTCAGTCCTGCACGTTTTAGTTCTCCTTGCTTCAGCATACCTGAATCTAATGACCAATAACGAGCCCCTCATTGCAATCAGGTGTTGCAACCTAGAGAACCAAAACATGCAAGACAAGGGCTGGGGGACCAAGGTTGGACCTCTGCACTAAAGCAACTCAGATTTACAGGTTAAATCATATGTTCTTTCCAGCCATTGACAGCTTGAAAATATTCAGAGGCAAAAAAAATCATGAAATCCACAGATCTTTATTTGTCGCATATTTTGACATGCAAAGACGGGCACCAAGCTCTTGCAATATTAAAAACTCAAGTCCAAGTGAAGGAGCCAGTCAGGGCAGTGTTCCTGTAGTGGGAAAAAAAATATATATATAAACAAATGCCAACTCATTTTCAAATGCATCTACTTCAACATACTTAGTTTGTCATCGTTAGTGGCCCAAGGATCATCCTTCGATTGACTGCACGTTTCTCTACAAAGAAACAAACTTTTTAGGCACAGACGGCAAAACAAGTAAATTACACCAGCAACTGTGTCATGATGGATACCTGATTGTAAACTCCTGATCTTCCTACTCCTGCAGCTGGAGTCACAGCAGTCACACAAACCGTTATTTGAAGGATTGTCCAGCAACTCCCAACTGAAAAAAACAAAAACAATTTGCCATTGTGTCATGCAGTGGTCAGATCTCTCACATTCAGGTTCGAGTGCCTCCACTATTCACCCCTGATCTTTCACATAGTGGCAGGCTTTCTTGGTCTTGTCGAGAGCGTCGAGGTCCCAAGCCACAACAGTGCAGTGGATAAACACCTGAGACAAATGACACGTCAGTCATCACATCTCTTAAGAGACTTTCAAACTTAAGATATAATTAGTTTACCTCTTCCCCCAGAGCAAACCTAAACGCTTGAAGGGACAGTTTGATTTCCGAAGATTTTCCTCTCTGTTCAAAGTGCGAGCGTGACTCCCTGCTGTCCACAAGACATCTGTATCGTAAAAAGTTGCATTACTGAATGTACAACTTGGAGGGCGAAGAAAACTAAAGTTCGAGCCAGACGCGAATACAGTACCCCTTGTTGGAAATTATAGTGTACAAGCTACTTCCAGGTCGCAGGTCTGGTGTGGTGGAGGCTTCACATTCCTCAAGTAGCAGCAGCAAAGGCTGATGGGATTCCTGCTCCACACTGGCCATGATGGGGATCATGGAGCCAAGAGGAAAACTTGTTGATTCAGCAGGACCTGAAAAATCAGCTAAAGCCAAAAGATACACATCAGTGGCATAGAGTTTAAAAAAAAAAAAAGTTTTTTTATTCACACACTTTATACTCACCATTCATGAGTCCAATATGGAACACAAGTGCATCTTTGTCATATGTATCGAACTCTGGCAGAAAGAACCCAGGGCTCCAGTCCCCAGGCCTGCATTTAACAAAAGTCGGCTGCGTTACTCACCCGAAATCAATTCAAATCTGAAATCGCTTGTTCTGAGAAATATTCTAATGTAAACACAAACCTCTCAGATTCACAGACGATCAGATAAGATTCGGGAAGTGCGTGAGAATCAGAAGGATTGTAAGACAATTCACTGAAGTACATTAGAATCTTCCCAGTGACCTGAGAGAGAGAGGGAGGGAGAGAGGGTTACGAGCATTTGGGAATCAATTCACAAAAATCACTTTTGGGCACACGCTCTCGCAGTCAGTTGCTCCAAGTCACTCGTTGGGATTTCCCAGTAGGCTTTTCTGAGACATCAGTTCTTTGGCGTGGCTAGACCAGCTGTCCCATTTTTTTTTTTTTGTGCCTTAGCCCAATACTGGTTCGACAGCCCTGCACAGTATTGGCCTATTGCCACACCTTTTTGTCAAGTCTGGGCTGTCACACCCATCTTTAGGTTAGAACTTTGTTTTTTGGAGGACAGGTGGAAAAGGGTTTATATACACCACCTGTGTACTTGTTCAATGATAGGAGGCAGATTAACCAAATGCAGGTTTAAAATGAGGTCCTTAAATACGTTCCCTCTTTGTGGGTCGCAACAGGCTGTACTTACCAGTCGCCTGAAGTCACAGTCAGTGAAGTAAACGCTGAAAACAGCCTCCCTCGCTGTAGTGCTGGTTGGAAAACAGCTGCCCAGACGGAACAGTGAAGTGTCAACATGCGGTCGGCTCTCCGTCCACACCAGCGACAGATAATCACGCCTGCAGTCTAGTGTCATGTCTAAATGAAGAAAAAATAAAACACAGCTTTCTTCTTGGTTCAGATCCGAGCATTTACCACGTCATCCATACATTACCTGCATTGACTGAAACGGCGGCGACAAGGCTCAGGAGCAGCACACACCACCAGACGTAAGCCATCATGACAGAACACTGCCTGCTTCCTCCTCACCGTGTTTTATTCTCCCCGATTGGGTCAATCAAGGCAACGTCTTTCAGCTGGTAACAAGCAGCAGGCAACAGCCACAGGTGGGTCTGCAGGTATATGTGAGGTTAATGGGAGTTTCTACATTACAGGTCATGTATATTTAACAAAGGGGATTTGGGCTTGTGTTGAGAAATCTGAAAAAAAGCTCACTTGTAACAGTCATTTCAAAGTTCAGTAAATGTTCATTTAAACAAAAAGTGGCATGACAAATGTGGAGTAAGAGTTTATTAGGAGGGTTATGCTAACAGTCTAACTTCACAGCGAGGATATGTCCAATTGGAGTCCCAGCGTGGCAGAATTTTAATGCCGAGTTTGCATGTTTTCGCCAGGTACACCTGGTTCCTCTTGTAGTGCAAAATATGCTGTATATGGTGTGAATGTGTGAAGTGGTGTTTCTCCATGATGAACTAATGACCTCTCCAGGATGAATGCATGGATGGCATTATAACAAGATTGAGTAAAAAAAGAACACTTGATGCAGCCTCATCAAATTTCAGATTAACATTTACTCAACTTACATCAGATGTACGGACAACGGTATTTCATTCAATTAAAATACATTCTTAAAAGTCCTTGGTAGAATTTTCTAATGTTAAAAAAAAGGACCTGGACAGGATGTGAAAAAAATGTTTGGTCATTCTAATGGTGTGAGGAAATATTGTGCATACTCAAAAGATAGAATACGCTGAGACATTCAATCTCCTTGTACTTCAATTTAATTCCCCAAAAAAATGAACTAGAGTTAGGACAGTTGAGCACAAATGATACTTTTCCCATAATTTTACTGCAGTCAGTAAATTCTTCCTAGAAATGTTGAAGAGGGAACTTCCACTTTACCCGAGAGCAATCTTTCCTTCCCCAATTTTAAACAAGCCAAATGTGCTCCAAAAGAAGCCTCCTCCCCCAAAACCATTTGTTCATTGAAGGGAATAAAATCAGTTACTATTTGTGTAATTTCTCCCCAATTCAAACTGTAGACAAAAACATAGTTTAATATGCTGGTCTCGCAGTCCTGTTTGAACCTCTGAGCTTTGCAGGAGAAACAGGAAGTATCGTGTGCCTCCATGTGAAGATCTTAAATGCCTTACTTTTAGAACATCCGCAAAGACATTCAGGCCATCATACACAATTACCAATTTAAAAGCAGTAAATGAACCTCAAGTGCCCGCAGCTCTCAGGAATGTCAGTTATTCCAATGGACTAAAGGCTTTAGGTCTGTCACTCCAAGCCGCTGTAGTGCAGGTTTTTCCTGCCAGTCTTGAGGATGGCAGCAGACGCCAAGCGTGTGTGTGAGCTTTTAGTATGTAAACCGCTTTAAGACTAATTAATCCAACTGGAATTAACTCTACAAGCGTGAAACTCAATTTAGGAAAACTAGACTTTATGTAGCCTGAGAAAGTGGACAGAAGAATTGAGCCCAGACACTATTGTGGAAAATATTAATTAAAAGATTAAGGTTATAACTCCAATTTGGACTAAACGGCCAGTTTAGAAAAGCAGAAAACTTCTTTTAGATGTAAATACCCCCATTTTAACAAGTCTAAACTTTGCTCATTTCAAACTTGATACACAGTTCATGTCAAGAAGTTTTATTGGCACAGTATTCAGTCTTCAAGATGCTACAAGTGAAAATTAGCAATTGTGAAAAGGACAAAATCAAAATCAGGAAATTACAGATTTAACAATCACAAAGTCAGTTGTTGCTATACTTTTAATGAATCTGAAAAAACAAATGCACCATCCAACTTTCAAAATTAAAAGGGTTGGGGTCCACTGCTGGCGTCACCATCAGTTAAGGTTCAGCTGTTCCTGTAAAAGACAAAAGTGCTTAAACGTCAGAGCAAAAACACTTCAAATCCAGAGCAGCCTTTACTAGTTTCACCTCCGACTCGACGACCGGTTCCACTAAAGTGCTGGCCCTCGGATCAGATTGGTCCACAATGATGATGGGTCCCAACACAGTTGTTTGACTCAGGCTGTGAGATTCTGGAACAAAAAAAAAAAAAAAAGTGGCGAAATCATGACTGAAAGGAGCACAATCTCACAATTATCCAAGGTGGCATTGACACAATACCCCATTCAGCTCCTCTTTTGGAGCGCGTCTTGCAGTTTGTAGCACAGCAGCTGCAGAGAGCGCTCTGAAACGGGTCCTCAAGAAGCTGCCAACTACGGCAAGAGGGAAACGTGGCAATTATGTCAGCATTAAGAACAGTACTTTGCACATAATTTCTTGGCAAAATGAATATTAGTTTAAGTAGGTTTTAAAACTATAATTACCTCTCATTTTCCTTCACATAATGACACGTCTTCTTATCTTCGTCAAGAGCTTCAGGATCCCACGCGACCAGTTTACAGTGGATGTACACCTGAGAACCACACAAACAAAATTAGTACTCAAAAAGCCATTTTCTGATATTTAATTTTTCCATCATCACCTCCTTTCCAAGCCCAAACTTGAAGGACTGCAAATAGAGGATTAGCGCTGAAGAGTGGTACCGAGGAAGGAACATCGAGTTTCTAGTCTCACTTTCCAAAAGGCACCTAAAAATGTGAAACCTCAGATTAGAGATAAAATGATCCCTCCCATGTTCAGTAGAGATTTGGTAGACACTGGCGACCTAACCCCTTCTTGCCAATGATGGGGTAAAGCTGAGTGCCAGGCTTTATTTCGGGTGTGGTGGCCGCCACACACTCCTCCATGAGCAGCATCAACGGCTGATGGGACTTCTGTTCCACTGCTGCCCAGATTGGCATGAATGAGCCCAGGGGGATGATGTTGCTCTTTGCGATTCCCGTGAGTTGCTCTGCGAGCGAACGATGGTTCAGAAGCATGCCTGGACCGGTGTACATCCTTTTTAAATGCAGTATATTGAAAAAAAAACCCAACCATTTAGTAGTGCCATGTGGAAGACCAGCCCTCCGTGGCCTTCAGAAACACCCGATCCAGGGTTCAGAAATGGGGGAACCCATCCCTCAGGTCTGAAATATTAGACAAAAGTCAGTCATAACACTGTTCAGTCAACTCTGAAACCGCCACAAAAAAATAAAATTCACTACCTTTTATAAACGCATTCAACAGGATACACAAACGCTGCTGGTTTAGTTTTGGCCTCAGGTCTGTAACTCAGCTGGTTTTGATAGATCAGTTTTTTCCCCTTCATCTGCAGAGGAAAAATACTAACTTAAAATAAAAGTAGTGACTGAAAGGTGCATCAGCGCTACACTTCTGAACACATTACCAGCTTTTTAAACTTGCAAGCCGTGAAGTCATAGTTGAAGTAGGCGTCGCCGTCTCCGCTGGGCAGAACTTGGAGCCGAGAGGGCATGCAGCTCCCCAGGAAGAGTCGAGCCGCATACGGCACCACCTCCCGCCCGATCCTCCATGTGATTTTGACGCCGTCCTTCTCACAGACCACTTTGATTTCTGTGGGAAAGTTCTCATGAGCATTTGTTCCAGGACACAAAACACACAGAAAGTCCTCGCCGTGCGTGAGGCATACCTGCATTGATGACCGTAGCCGTGAAAACAGCTGCAACTACCACACCGAGGTAAAAATGGGCCACCATGACTGGACGATTGAGATTCACTTGTGACCTGAGGACCTTATAGTGTTTCTGTCTAATCGACTGAACGATGGACACCTGTGTGGAGGCGGGGCAGCAGCAGTCAGTCTGAGCAAGAAATCTCACAACATTGTTATTTAAGTTAGGGAGACTATTAGACAGAGGGGGCAGAGAGTTCAGATGATCTAAATGATTTATATCAAACAAGCGTAATCGTTTTGAACGTCTTGAATGTGGCCACAGAATTCACATTTAATGTCGATTTGCTGCCATCATTAAAAGAAAGGCGTGAATTCATAGATATTTGTAAACATTGGCAAAGTTGGAATCTACGTCGGCTCAAGTGAAGCAAAAAGATGACTTGTGTGCAACATTTGTGATATAATTGTAAAATTCATCCATGCAGAGAAGTTTGAACGAGGCTTCCCCTCATAGCAGCGCTGATTTCAAACTCCACCTCCAATTGAGGTTTCAGACTAACATTCACACCAATCAGTCAACTGACACTGGTGATTTGTGAGACGAGCCACAACGCATCGCAGGAGATCATTCACGTCTTCATGATAAATTGTCAGTTGTCAGTGTATGAGTTGTACTACATTTCAGGCCTTCGTTGTTTATGTACTCTGTATACCTACTTGATCTTCTCTCCTAACGGTTGAAAATCTACTTCTCTGTGTGGAGAAACACTTCAGCTGAGATTACTCCATTATTTCCCAAATGTTGATAATATTGCTCATCTCTATTGATCTAATTATCTCATTTATATCGCTAAATGAACAAGACAGTCAAAGTTTATCAGAAGCAGTGAACCATGAAGACACAATTGTAGAAAGCCTTAATGCAAACTATTTAGGACATTTTGAATATCACTATATGAACTAAGTTATTTGTAGCACCCCCCCCCCAAAAAAAATGGCTCTTAATATAATACTCTTTTTTATCCCTCAAAGGTCAGAGAGTAGTGTGATGGCAAGTACTCTTGCTTTACTTCAAGAACAACCCCATTTACATTTCAACTTGGTTCCTTTCTGTCTGAATTTGCATGTTTTATATTTTTATTTAACTTTTTTTTCAGTCGTCTTCACATATATGAAAAAGATAGATCCTTATCCTAACTCAATGAGGACCTGCAAAAGTTACAGGCGTTATCAAGAGCATATTGTTTTATGCATCCTAACCTTCATTTAAAGAAAAAAAAATTGAAAATTGATCTTATTTTCTCTGATTACTGTTTCCCTCCTACGGTGAGGCAAATCGGTGTCTCTAAATTGTAGGTGAGAATGAGAGGATATGTGATCGTCTTCCTCTCTGTGTTTGCCTCGTGGTGGGACGCCAACCTGTCCAAGGTGTGCATCACTGTCTGTTCATCGTCTGCCAAGGTCACTTCCAGCAGCCAGTTACCCTGAGTTTGACAAAGTGGGATGAAAAATCTATCGATTAGAGGATGGAAAATCTTTAGCCATTACTCTAATTTAACACAGGTTGATTTCTCCAATCATCAGTATTAGTTGACTTCCATCTAAGAATTTGTTTAAATTCTTATGGCTATAACATACCACACACCCACACTATGGATGAATTCTTTAAAGGGCTCATTAAAGTACTTATTGATATAATATTTTTTATTATGATTTTAAAAAAGCATTCCAAAGATGTCCCAATGATGTTATGTTTTTCTTAACAACTTCTGTGACAGTAGAAATTTCCCACATATGTCATCTGTAAGTATTTAGAATATGTTTAAGAAAACGATTTCGAATTTAATTTCGGCTAGATGATTTGTAATATTGTTGCCACACTCTTTGAATACTGCTTAATATATAACAAAACTCCTCTAAGGAGTGTGCTTTTATTTATTTTTTTGCATATTTATAATTTTATACAATTGTGGAAATCCCTCCAAAAGAAGCACATGATTGAAAGTTTAGAACAACGTCTTTATTCGTGAATTCTGTCATTCTTCACCGGATTGGAAGAGACGGAAAGAAACGCGGAACTTCGGCGCTCGTGAGTTTGAGTTGACCCGGCAGCCCGGACCGTCATTGGTGTTACACAGGAAGTGATTGAAGTTAGCTCGACAAGCAGGTTGCATTAAATACAATTTGTAGAGAGTTTTTGTTCCTTCTATCAGTTTGAGCAGTTTTAGTACGGTCGTTATCATTAATCAACATGTTGATCAAAGTCAAGGTAAGACGTGTTTCTTGTATTTGCTTAGTTTTCGCCTCGTTTAGCGTTGAGCGCCATTGATTTCTCACAGGGCCTCGCGCAGAATTAAAAACTAACTTGGCATTTGATTTTATGTCATTAAAACGTAAAAAAACAAACAAACTGAGCCCTGGGTGATCTTTACAGTTGCTGTTTAGTAAATAGTAGCCGTCAACTTAAAAATAACCCGTAAAATTCATTATTACTAAAGAAGAAAGTCACTGGAAATGGGCGACCACGGCTTACAATTGTATAAATAAGTTGTATTCGCGCATCATCCAGATGGGCTCCAAATCACTCGTCCATCATCCAGATCGGGCCTATTCTAGTTGACAATGGGCAGTAATGCAACGTATACCCCCGTACAGACCGCCGCTTGCCAGTCCATTAAAGATCCAAGCAATTCAAAGTCAGTATTTAAACATAACATGTATGATCTTTGCAAGGGAGGAAGTCCGAACACCCAGAGAAATCCCACCTCCTAAATATCAGTGATTAAAATCTGGTTTCAATGGGAAGTAGTTGAACAAAGATCTAAAAAGATGGCCTGTGTGATGTTTGAGATCAGAAACGGAACTGGGACAATCAATGGAACGCCTGAAATGCTCACGTTAATCTGGACTTTTATATCACGTGGATCATTAGTTGTCCCAGCATGGAATGAAAGGTTGAAGAGATTTGAGGACAATTCCTCATACGCGAATGTAGCCAGGTGTTTCTAGCACCGAAATATGTAATTGTTTAATTTGGTTATGAACCATCGTAATAGAAAACATCAATATAATTTCCAAATTAGGATGACTACAATATTTCAATTCTGATAGGAATCTAACTGTTTATTTAAGTCTTTTTAGAGATACTTGATTTCCCCTGCCTTTAGTGCACAGTTGGTTTGTTTTATAGTATTAGAACTGCTTGAAAAGGTAGAAATTTTATAAAATATCTACAGAATATCTATGGTATTTAAAAATAAAACATTCAATAAGCAAGTTCACAACTTAACTAAAAGGGCAAGATGTGTTTTGAGCAGTTGGTAAATCAAGAATATTCTCAATTCTCTCCTTTAACAGTTCTCCAAAAATGTATTTTGATCTTTAAAACACCACAATACAGCAAAGTTGAGCTCATGATTGTCTTAAGGTTTCATCCACTTGAGGAATTCAAGAAGAATTTATTCAAAATAAGGAGTCCAGTTTCTGTGTTTTGAAAAGTCCCACATTATTATTGTGAATAATGATTTTTAATGATTTACTTAACGTTTCAGACTCTCACTGGAAAAGAAATAGAGATCGACATTGAGCCCACAGACAAGGTGATGCCTTCAAGTTAAAAGTCTTTTCAGATGAACGAATGCGAAGCGGCAGTGGTCGGGTATCGTTTCTAAAAGTGTCCTCTGTTGTGCAACTAAAGGTGGAGAGAATCAAAGAACGGGTGGAGGAGAAGGAAGGGATCCCCCCACAGCAACAGCGACTCATCTACAGTGGAAAACAGATGTAAGACGTCTCCACTGGCTTGCAGGTTCGCCTCGAACGTCTCGTCTCTTGAACTCCTGCGTTTTCGTCCTCGGCAGGAACGATGAGAAGACGGCGGCAGACTACAAGATCCAGGGAGGCTCGGTGCTCCACCTGGTGTTGGCGCTACGAGGGGGGTCGTCGCTCCACAGAGGCTGCACACGGCTCCCCTCCTCATGAGTCGCCGTCGCCGGAGCCCGCAGAGTGCCGTTGTCTTCGATGTCTGTCGCCTCGTAACTTTGTTACAGCACAGAAATCTTGAAAAATCCCCCCTGCTCCCGGGCCAACGCAAACAAACCAAACCACAAAAAAAAAGGACTTTCTGATTCCTTTATAGATGTTTTTTTTTGGACAGGTTAAGAGCACTGTGGTCTTTCTGCTTGTGAATAAATGCTGAAGTTGATATAAACGTCTTCTTCTAATATAAACACATACACAATGTAAATCCCACCCGCTACCAAATGAGTTGCTTCACCTGCTGGTGGTCATAATGCCCACAGCAGGACAAAATACACACGACTGCTCTGGATTATGAAAACTTGATTTTATTTTTATATTTTTTTAATTAGAAAAACAACTTGAGACTGAGTATTCAAAGACGGATCTCGACAGCTGACAAGGTGATGGATCAGCAGCGGCCTGGTAGAATTTTTCTCTTAAATCCACGTGGAGCACCAGAGTCGACATGCATGTTTCCTCTGAGCTGGTCGTCCTCCAGCAAACAGTTGTATCTCACAAAGTCTTAAAACTCAGTTGTGCTTTTACATTTAATATCGAAAATATACATATTGTAGGCAATCTTTTGTTGTTTTTTTTCTTTTCTTCCTTCTCGCATCACTTTTACACAGTACTCAGAAATTAAAATAACTCTGTTGGAGCCTCTGTAAACAACAGACACGGTGCCACTGCTCACAAAAAAGCAAGTATTGCTCATATGGGGACGATGCAAACAATGCGTGGAATTTAAGTGTTCAATATTCTTGGCCTCAAAAATTCGATGACATTTAAAGGAGGAATGAAAGGCACGGGGGGGGGGGGGGGAAATGGATCGGGGCGGTCTGAGTAACAGAAGGCAAGTAAGTGCAGCACGTAAGGTAGCGTTTTCAAATCCTTCCAGTTTAAATGCATATGTTTGTCTTCATAAATAAAAATCAAGTGTACCGGATACGTGAGATTCCTGCTGAAGGTCGTGGCTCATTTGTTAATGTTTCCCCACTTGAAGAAGTGAGACTGGAGTGATGCAAGTGTGTGTGAGTGTGTGTGTGTGTGTGGGGGGGGGGGTGGGTGATCAAGGGGCTTACACTGTCTAATATAGGTGACTAATATAATTATGGAGTGAAACAGAATACAATCAGATGTAGCAGCTTGTAAACGAAGAACCTGAATGCCACCTAATGGATAACATTTCAAAGTACAGTAGTGATTGCAACCCCACCCAAATAAAACTAACTTTTTTTTTTTTTTTTTTTATTATACCTGTAATATTCAAAGTGTGCTGAAATCCCATTAACACTTCCAGAGAAAAATGTGACTCCATATTTAAAAAACAAAAAACAAAACCCCATAAAACAAACCCACTGAGCAGAGGAACAGCAGTTTGCGCTGCGGTGTGGAGCAGCAGAGAGACTCCCGACGGGCGTCACAGGGCGGGGAAGGAGTCCACCTGCACCGTGTCCTGGACCGTTGATCCCCGGCTGCTGTACGACAAGCGGATTCTCATTTTCAGATTAACCTGGAAGAGAGACACATTTTTCCAAAGATTAATTCCTGCCATGTCCGCTCCAAAAAAATAAAATGGAGGGTACTGGAGCTGATCCGAGACGGCCAACTGGGGGAAAAAAAAAATCTCACGGGACACACAGCGAGGAACAGACGGAACGTCCCGAACTCCAAACGACCTTCTCGACGCCCTCGCTGAACAGATTTAATACATCAGGAACACGCGGGGGGGGGGGACGTAATGAGGGGACCAGGGGACTAATATACTCAAGTTATTTATATTCTCACCTTGTTTGGGTTGTTGAGCATCACTACCTGTGTGACTGTAGCGGCGCCGCGAGCAGGAAGGGCGTCCCCACTGGGGGCCTTCATGTGTAACTGGATGCTCTGCAGAGGGAATCGAGCACAAGTGTAGTTCATTTAACATCTGCTTCAGGAATACTTCAGGCCCCTCAGTGCAGTCGCAGCCATTAAGGAAATGACTGACTAAATACGCACTGACAGCTATGTTCTATTTGTTAAAATACAAAACCTCTGACATTTATTTCAGAGCTTCAAAGAGAATTTCTGTGCTGCTGTAAAGAAAGATCGGGACACAACCTGAATACTCGTCCACATGCAAATTGATGCAAGGCACTTATGCGCGGCGCCCTTTTAAAGGGGGCGTCGTCAGGCTCGAGGGATGATCCACAAGTGACGTGACTTTTTTTTACGTGAACATTACGTCTCCCTTGAGATCCAGTGGCACGAACCTTGGGCACGGCCGCCTGCAGGTTGAAGCTGCTGATGTCCGAGTCGGTGGAATTGGAGGCCGTCAGTGTGACCGTGAGACTCGAGTCCGACTGTTTCTCACAGCTCAGTGTCAAACCCACGCCGTCTTTCTCATACACCGTGACTGTGGGAGCTGCGCAAGAAGGGAACTGTTAAGAAACGCTGCATTTTTTTTTTTGTTTTGTTTTGTTTTCTCCAAAATAACTGAAGTTAGGAGTAACATTATCCGTCTCTTAAAGCTTCGGGGTGAGACCTGGTGTAGAGGGAATGGGGTCCAGCCCTCCCAACAGATCCAGGAGGTCTCCTCCGGCGCCGCCGGCCGAACCGGCGGACTGAGACGGTCCGGAGCTGCCGGCTGCCGAGGCGGGCTGCAGAGGCTCCTCGGTGCTGCTCAGGAGGTCCAACAGATCGCAAACCTGAAGAGCAGCATAGAGCGAAGGACGACGTGTCATTCAAACCTAATTCAACTTCGTCATATTAGCCGTAACACACAAATCCTACAACCGATGGAAGCCTGCAACCATTGTATTTGATCTTTGTGTGTCAACATGAAGTTGCTGTGAAACCAGTCAGGTAGCGTCGCGGACGTTGACACAATGCAAGCCGTCAAAACAGAAAATACTAAAAAGGATTTCAGTTGCATGACTGCACACAAAGTTACATGTGCGTGAGTAATGTGAAGCGAGGAATCGGGCAGGAATGTGGTACAGTCCCGTACAAAGATACGTTCGCCGTAGCAGATTTCATTTGGTGATACTGTTTAAACCTGGATTCAAACAAAAAAAAAAAAGAAAAGAAGTGTGTTTGTATTAAAGAGGGCGCGACAGTCTCACATGTCCCGTCATCATACTGTACCTGGTTGGCAGGCTGCGCCGGCAGCTGGAGCTCCCCTTGTTTGACTCTGACTGGCTGAACCTCCTTCACAGTCTCTCCTGTCGCCTCTCCATTGGTGTGACCCGGAGAGTTCTTTTCAATCACTGGCATCCTCTCCAGCACTGCCGCCCTGTTAAGCAGAGACTACGTCAGCATGTTATTCACTTAAAAAAATTTTTTTTGACAATAACACATAATAAGAAGAGGAAAAGCTGATTTTATTCTACTGCCGTTGTACCTCATGTGGTCGTATTTTTTGAAGAGAGCGTTATATTCAACAGCCCTCTGCTGGAGCTCCACATCGATGCAGCTGCCATAGATGCTGACGATGCTTCTGATGCGGCTGAAAGGTGATGAAGAGGAAGGACGAGCAGTTAGGTAGAGGGACATTACAAAAGCTGACGCAAGTTACACTAAAACTTAAACCAAAACACATAAAAAAAAAAAAAGAAGTTTTAGCTCGATATTTTTTTTTTTTCTTCAGAAGGAACTGAATGGTTTGGCTTCACTTGGAATTTTGGTTGCCGTTTGCGAGGAAACAAATGACGTCTTACTCCACATTCTCAGTGATTCTGGTGCTGAGTTTCATGGTGGCGGTGAGAGCGAAGCCCCGGGTCGCTGGGGACGACATGTGGGACTGCAGGACCGTCTCCAGAGCGTCCAGGGCGTCGTCTTCCGACACCTTTGGACGCCAGACACATCGGACACAACAGAGTTCTCAGCAGAAATTCTATACAACTGGCACGTCGTAGCTGACGGGATTCATTGAGCATGAACGCAACCTGAAATGATTTTTCTCCATTTAATCAAAAAACAAACTACTTATTTAAAATGTAAAATGAAGAAACGTTTGCTCTGCTGTGCGTACCTGCACAGGTTCCGTTTCCTGACAGTCGCCTTTCAGCAGCAGGTCTCCGTACTCCCCTATACACCAGCACGCCACCTGGACCAGGGATTGCTGCACACACACACATACTACTCTCAGAACCGTGTCCACACCAGCGAACACGTTCGCAGGCTAAAGCGTCACAGTTCTTGTCGGTTTGGCTTAAAAAAAGCACGTTTGGAACACGAGAGCCAAATTCACAGGGTTTTTTTTTAAACGTGGTGGAGAAGTGAGAAAGCGGCGCCACACAGCAGAAGACCACACTGCTGCTCATCTGACGGAACGATCCCAAAAATAAACCTGGCTGCAGCAGCCGAGTTTCAAACTGAGAGTCTCGCTGTTCTCTCTGCTGGGACACCGGCACTGCTCCGCTCTATACGTGGTTTAAAACGGTTATAGCAAATGATCTGGAAGGAGACGGATCACGAGTTGTGTAAAAATACTCGACTTTATTTAGTTCAGAACATCCAATTAATTAGGAGAAAAAATAAAAAAATCACGTGTGCAAAACAGAGAACTTTCTAATAGTAGAATAAGCATGGCCACTGCAGACCCTTCATTTATTGTTCTCAAACACGAGTTTGAGCGCACACCTGCACAGTCTGTCCATTGTGCACCAGTGCAGATAACAGTTCAAACCGATGAGGGTGTGTAACACACATTCACCGCTATTACTCACAAGACATTTACATTTTTAGAAAAGTCAAAGTCGACACTGGTTTTATGAGTCCTGTAAACAAATTCACGCAGCCACTGGGTGTGCGTGAGGTGGGAGGTTTAACGCACAGCACCACAGAGTAGGTGGCCACAGCTTTGGCTGCGTGGGTCTGCAAGACCTCTGCTTCGTCAGCTGCCAGTATGAAGCGGTTTGACTGGCACGTTAAAAAGCAATCGCAGATGTTGCCGTGCTGAATTAAAAGGATAAGAGCCCTCGCTTGACTGTGGGATCCGTTGGATGCACATTTCTCTGGATGACAATGAGGATTATTGTGGAACATGAAGGACCTTCAACCATCAAATAATACTAATTTTTTATTTGATGACATACTTTCTTCTGGATGGATTTTGAACATTTAGCAGAAAAACGTCTTCCCCATACTGGCTTGTGAGTTTATTTTCACTCACTACGATGTGTACGACGGAAACTGAAAATCAGAGCTCGGGGTGAAGAGAATATTTCAGATTGATGGTGAGTTTAGAAAAACATACAAAAAAAACAACAAAAAAAAACAATTGCAAAGCTCTGCTGCATGTCGACAAGAAGATAAAAAAAAACAAAAAAAAACCCAAACCTGAGAGATGTCAGTGAGCAGAGCTCGGTAGAGCTTGTGGACGGTGTAGGAGTGTAGCTCCGAGGTGTTGGTGATGAGCTGGATCAGGTTGGGGACCGTTTCGTCTCTTACGTCGCCCCCTGCCTGTCAGAGTGGGAATCACACGTGAACGCACACCAAACCTCATTAGCCAGACAGCTGGTTCAAGTATTTAGGTCACGCTACTTTTTTCCTCTAGACACAATGACCGGCACTTGCGCGACATTTCCATAACAATTCATCATAAAGGACATTTATAAAGGATTAACCCCCTAATTCATGCCAGAGCCTTCGCCAATCATTGTTTCCGTCAAACCTTTTGTACCGATCATGTGGAGAAATGGAGAAATAAATAGACTGCGCTATTTTATCAAGAAACAAAACATACGATACAGAAAGCGGCAGTCGGAGAAGCAATAGTCCGCGACATGAAGCCTTTTTCAGAGCCTTTACCTGCATTGCTTAAAGGCAAGTGCAAATAAAACAGCGCTTTATTCATGTGCAGCCACCGATAATCCAGTCTGGAGTCGTCTCTACTCACGGTGTGTTCAAAATTAGAAAGCTTGGGTTGTGAAGAGGTAAAAAAAAAAAAATAGGGTAAAAAAAAAAAAAAAAGGGGAGCAGGTGAGTGCCTCAGTGTCTATTTACCGTGGTGAGGACATGCAGGATGGTGTCAATGTGCCAACGCTGGGAGGGCGCATACCTGACAGAGACAGAGACACACACACACACACACAGCGAACTCAGTGGTGCTTGAGTGTGAGAAACACACACACACACACACACACACACACACACACACACACACACACACACACACACACACACACACACACACACACACACACACACACACACACACACACACACACACACACACACACGCGCGCACACACACGCACAGTTTCGTCCATTGTATCCCCCCCACCCCCCCATTCGCGACGCACACATACAGCTGTCTAATGATATATCGCACAAAGACAAAGGGCCATTCATTGTTCTACTTTCTTGTGGAGAAGCGAAATTATCACTGCGAGTGGAGACAGACACACAGTGAGACATGGAGCTACACACAGTATATAATTCAACGCCACAGACCTCTTTTTGTTATAGCTTCAACACTTAAAAAAACCCCAACTGCAATCGCATTTATGTGCGCATTATCATGGCGCGATTGTAACAATACCACCGATCCCAGCTCGGCACAAGAGTGCACATTGAATGTGTTCACATGCATGAATGTAAAGCGTTGTGCGCTTCCATGCACAGATTAAGTGTTGTTGTTTTTTTGTAATGCGTGGACTTCATGCACGGCCTCTAACGCACCTTTCAGCTGCAATGAAAATACCACTGGCAGTTTGACTCCGCAGTTCAGGGGGGCAGGAGGAGAGGAAGAGGAGCAGTTCCTTCATCATGGAGCGGATGTTGGAGGCCGACACCAGAGCCAAGGAGAGGTCCAAGGCGCGACTGGACAGCGGTGGAGGTATCGCGTTAGCCATGTTGTATATACATACGTCAACAGGACTCATCAGTCGGGCGATTGCGATGTCAGAACACGATATGGTTGAATACAGACAAACATGAATAAAGCAGCCGTGTGTGTGCAGAGTGTTAATATACAGACAATCAAGGCAGCTTAAAATGAAAAGGGTCTGCGGGAGACCAGACAAACTGAAAAGTTTCCAATCGTGATGAAGATGCATTTCATTCACAGGTGAAAAAGTTACCGCTTCACAGATGCATCCTGGTCTTTCAGGCAATCCACGATGGTCCCCCGGTGGCGCTGCACTGCATTATGGTCCGTCACGACAATCTTCTGAAGAGACGTCATGGCAATGTACCTGAAAGTCAATGAAATGGGTTGAAATTGTTTGCCACTTTTGCCTCATAGAGAATAAAATCCCTGGTTTGAGTTTGGTGGTGGAGTTTGCATGATCCTCCCTTGAGCCCATGGGAGTTTTCTTCAGGTACTCTGGTTTCCTCTCACTGTCCCAATTTATATATATTTGTGCGGTGAGGGAGGCACAGTGTGGGACGAGTTATCCGAGCGCAACGAGACTGATCGCATGGAACTAAACTAAATGTACTTTGATGAATGTATCCTTAAAATAATGAACGACTTACGAGGTGACAACCATGACTGCGCCTCGAGAAAAAGTTAATTTCCTCATCTTGCCAAGATAAATAATATATCTTTCCACTTGGGATAAGTAATTGCCTAATGAAGTATTTATGCGGGACAGGGGAGCTCTGTTATCCAGCGGGGGCGGATCTCACAGGACGAAACCAGGCCTAAAAACTGTCACCCAGCCCTGAAGAGACTCAGGGGCCCTGCAGGCCTGAACCAGGCAGACCTGTCTCCCCTATAGAGGCAAAGCCCCCCCCCCCCCCAAAAAAAAAATTATAGCACAGAAAAAACAAAAACAAAAAAACAACACAAAGAATCTATAGCAAGTCCCGACTGTCTCTCCGTGAAAAACAACACGGCCTGAATATGACACCTCAGCATGGTGAGGCAGACGGCGACCTTACAATGTGGCTCTCGGGGAGGAAAGTACTAAGTTAGCTCAGGCGATAGCATCCTGCTGGGAGGCAGCGGTGAGTTTACTGCGAGCCCTGAAAGGTGAAATGACCCCGAGAGACAAGAGCGAAAGGCGGGAACGGTGAAGAGAGCAGAGTTACGTGGGGGAAAGTTAAAAAAAACAAAACAACAAAAACAAAACACACTTACCGAATGTTCCTGTCATTGTTTAGAAGAAATCGTCCCAGGATGTTCACAGCCAGTACCTGCGGCACAGCCCAAGAATGAGTAATTATCAGACGAGGCCATGTCATGTCTTTTTTTTTTTTTGCATCCCTGCGGTGAGCCGTGGGATTGGTCTCTCACCCTGAGGCCGCTTTCTGACTTGATGTCCAGCACGGTGAGGACAGTCTCGTACAGCACGGCGTTGCCCACAGTCTTCGTGCTGTCAGTGTTGGTCGCCACCTGCATCACAAATCACAGCACAGTCGTGCACCAACGTACATCTACGTCTTGAAAACAGATGAAACGCAGTATTAAATGTTGCTGCTAAACAACACAGCCGGACGATCCAAACTGTACAACAAACACACGCTGAACGAAAATAGAACTAAAGTGACGACCAGAGATGCAAATCAACTTAATTTACTTTCTTACGGGGCACATGCTAATCTAAATATCCATTTTATTTCATCTGACTTAAAGAGATTGTATCTTTAGGATACCACTCTTTTCACAACAACTCATATTCACATGTGTGTTTTATGAAAACCAATCAATCTTGAACTGATCTTGATTGCTTAATCAAAATATTACTTATTATTCCGTCTTCTCATGCAAATGTTTTGGGTCTTTTCAATTTTGCATGTGTGCAGATGTGTGAAAATATTTTACGTTTTTGTGAGGCGCTTTGTGTCGCAGCCTAAACCGTCACAGAGGCATGATTAAAATTCAAGCCTGACGGGTGGAGTAAAAGTGACATTTTGCAAAAGTGGCCATCCAACCTGAGCCAGAAGGTCGTTCATGGCGTCGCTCGCCGATTCGTTGTTGCGGCCGAGGATTCTCAGCAGCCTCAAGATGCGTACCTGCCGACGGAGGCGTGAGGGGAGAGAACAGATGGACAAGTTATTTTGGTACGACGGATCAGCGGAAACAACGGCGAAGAAAAAAAACAACACGTTTACCACAGTCCTGATAATAAATGCTGCAAATTGAGTTAGGGTTAATAAAGAAAAAAAAAAAAAGTAGTTGAGACTGACCTGAAGGAAGGGATCACTAATTCCTGCCACATCGTGCTCTGGAGAATAACCGGAAATGACCAGACCCTTCATGATCTGAACCAGATCAGGCACTGTCTGGAATAAACAACGCAATCAACTCATTACAACATTCAAATCAAAGACAATGAAGTGTGTGTGTGTGTGTGTGTGTGTGTGTGTGTCCGATGTACTTTTCTAAACCGCTCCAGTGTTTCCGGGCTCCGCTCGCACAGCTCGGTGATGAGCACCACAGCGCCGTGCAACACGCCTGAGGGGAGCAGCAAATGGGCATTAATTAGAACGAACAAGTTCAAGACGAGCTCGTCACTTCGGTCGTTCTCAGAGATTCACTCGCCGTGGTTCTTTTCGGAAAGGAGCGATCGGGCGGCGGGGGCAAAAAGCTCGCCGAGGTCGTGGACTTTTCTCACGATGTGAACGGCACACAAAGCGGCCTGGAAGGGAGGAGACGATGAGGCGGCGCGTCAGCAGCGTTGCATCACGGGGCACAATGAGTAAATAATAAAAAAAAGTGAGACTTTCGGGGATTCACACCTTCTTCTTTATGTAGGAGTTGGATGCTCGGAGCAGCCTGTCGATCTCTGGCGCCAGATCTCTGCACATCTCAGCCGAGCCCATACAGGCCAGCGTGCACAGAGCCAGCGACTGGACGTACTGGTTACTGTTGGCGAGGTCGCTTGAACCACAGACACAGAAAGACACACGGATGATGAGGCGGCTCTCGGTGTTGAATTAGGATTATATGTATTTATTTGATTCACGCAAAGCGGTCCTCTGTTATGGTTATCTGAAAACATACGGTTAATAATAGGCGCAGTCTTAAGTTTATACAACTCTTAAGTTCACGCGAATGAAAGAAAACGATACACAACTGATTGAAGTGGGAGTACAATGTAGATAAGTGTTGGTGTGCTTGTTACAAATACGTCCGGATTCAAAATAACGTCGTCATAATAAAAACCCCTTCAAACATAATCATCTCAAAAAAGAGACTTTGGGCTACGCATTTTTATTTTCAGCACAAATGTATTCATACAAAGAATTTAATTTGAATAGCGTTTAGTTATTATACCTACTTTATTTGTAACCATCTTGTATTTTCCAAGAAAACACTTGAATTTATAACAACTTACAAAATAGGTACGACTAGGCTATAAATCTATTGAAGTGTATTTCAGAGTGAATGCACCTATTTGTGTTTCTTCCATTCAATGGAGATGCTAGTAATCAAAACACACAAATATGAACCCATTCAATTCATGCGTTTTGGGGTCGTCCTCACTTCTTAATGGAGTTTGTGATGAGCAGGCTGGCGTCCTGCTTCTCGTCCAGCAGCATCATGGCTCCCAGGTACCCCACACGCTTCTCACTGTAGCGAGAGCTGGCGATCATGCGCACGCACTCCATCTAGTGATAAAAAGCCAACAACTCTGAAAAACGTGAAGCGGAGTACTGACACTGCTGATGCCCCCAGGGAGGAATCCTCCTCTCTTGAACCACTCCGACTGGAAGTCGGCGTGAGCTCGGAGTCGAGCAGCACGCCCTCGGGCCGGACGCACTCGGTGGCCCACTTCCAATCTCCGCCCCCGCAGACTTCGCTTGAAGGAATTAACCACAATTTAAACAGTTCTAAAATGAGGGTAAGTGCCAATGACCTCCAAGGTGAATAAGTGCATAGCAGTAACATTGCAAAGATATGTATTGTCGAGAATTATGTGACAAACACACAAATAACCTCCAGCCGGGGATCAGTGTTCAGAATGTAAATACAAGTGATTAGGGCCGGCTTTGGCCTGTATGCTGTGCCCTCTTGCCGGCTCCCCCCCCTGTTTAACCTGAATGAACTCATGACAGGCATTAAGCAAAAAAAAAAATCCACTCACCTGACCAAAGTGAGCAGGGTAACCCAGCATGTGCACGTAAAGCAGCTTGGCCAAGTTGTGTGACCGCCCGCCATTGTCGGCCTGCCTGAACTGCGCCCGGATGGCCGCGCACTCCCTCTGGATGACGCCCCGCTCCTCGCACTGCGTCCTGGCGGACCTGATGGCCCGGATCATCTCCTGGAGGGGCACCGATGGAGACATGGCTGCGTGCGTGACGGCCGGTGTGGTGGGAGGATCGTGTTGATATGTGGAAAAAAAATTAAATGATTTCAGAACATTAGGACCACATGTGTCACATCCTCCTTTGTTATGACAATCACATCAGAGCAGTCCTTACATCTGCACTTTGGGATTTTAAAGCATCACTGTCTCGTAACGCTTCTTTTCAGGCGACGGCCAAAGTTCCTGTAACTTGTGTAAAATGCTGCTGTGTGACACGTTAATGAGTATAATCTCTGATGTGTTCACTTTTCTAAACTGGCTGCCTGTAAAATATGGCTGACTAATGATGTATGGTATAAACAGTTATCACTCACACTGTATCTTAATAATAATAAATCGTAAAGCCTTACTCGAACTCCATCCTTACCAGCTTATCCCGCACACACACTAATCCTTTTCCTCTTTTGTCTCGTTTTATTTAGGATTTTCACATTTTGGAAACTTGCAAAGCACTTTGTAACAATACCAATGAGTGATTTATGGGTAAAGTGTAACTACTGTGCGATGATTAGTACCAACAGCGTTACAGCATAGTGTCGCTGATGACTTACCAGAATCGAAACCTCACAGTGCAGCAGCTCACTGGGAAACTAGTAATCGCTGTATTCAAAACACAGAAACTCCTATTTAATCCCCTCCAAACACGCCAGATCACTTGGTCGTGATAATAAAGTTGTTGACGCGACTCAAACTAGTTGCAAGTTGATTAAACTGGCTGTTTCCTCGTTCACCTGCGGCGGTGTGCTTGTCACCAGCGTCCAAACTCACTCTCACCTGCTCCATATGGATATTATTTCGACGTCTTTATCGAAGACGTCGGGCTTAAAAAAAACAAAGTTGAGGTGATGGTGGAAGGAGCGGGTCGGGGAACCGAGCCGGGGGCTGAAAAACCGTCCGAAACCGAGCTAACCTTGCAGATGCTGTCAGTAGAGGACGGGCGAGCTACAGCAGCTAGCTCAGTTAGCATGACAGTCAGTTTAAATCAACAGTTGACACTTATAGATGGCGACCTACCTTGGAAATGTGGAGAGAAGCCAGTATTCGTTTTAAAACGTATACCCGTACAGGCGACCACACAGGGATAGTCCGCAGCAGTCAGATGGCCCAAATACTGAGATCCATAGACGTTAAAGTAGCGACAGTAACCGCGCCACTTCCGGTCTGGAGTTTCAACATTAAAGATTTTACGTTATTGGATGGATGGATGGATGGATGGATAAAAGTGCCAATGCAGGCATGAACTGATTGCACTGAGAAAATAAACCTCCAGCTATAACATCATGTACTAGCATTTGAATTTAATTATTAAATTCATTTATACTTTCTTTTTGACCACATAGGCATTCAATGTTCAGGTCTCTCTTGAACGGTGAGAAGCAGACCATCATGTAAAAATAAAAATAGATATATATCATACCAAGTTTATTTTGTCATGGCATTGAGGTTCCACTTTTTTCAGTTCACTTTAGTCAGAATTGAAGAGGAGGTCGATTCAGAAAGAAAAGACCAGCGTTTCATACGTCACATTCACTTTAGTTCAAGCAGACCCATGTCTGAATACCAGTCTTCATGTCTGGAGTTTGCATGTTCCCTCTCCGATTCCTCCCGCATTCTGAAAGGAACACTTGTTCACCGGGGCCTCAAACTGGTCCTGAACTACATTTAGCTTTGTGTTCACTGTGTGATTGCTTTAGCTTTTGACAACTAAAAACACTCAATAAGTCAACATGGTTAATTAAATGCACAGTGATTATTGCGAAGGCCGCAACTCGTTTCCAGGTTCATTGTGCTTGGGAAGATCTTCTTGCCCCACTGCAGGTTTTCATACCTGACAGACTTCCGCAATGTGATCCCTCTTTGTGAGCAGACCCCGCCCCCTCCAGGTCAGACGCAACAGGTGGATGAAACATTGATGAAGAGGGGAAATAGTTTCATCCAAAAACTAAAGACCTTTTTTTTTGTGCCCCAGCTTTAGAACGACTATGTTTTGATGTGCACACATGTGAATGTGCAAAATGTATCATATGCACAGCATTTTGATGAATAAGCAAAGAAAATCCATATTTATGTAATCAAAGTGAAGCATTTATTACTTTAGTTTCCAAGAAATATGGACATTCCTAGTGCAAAAGATAAAATCTCATTGAATCTTACAGCCAGGGGATAATGTGAACAAATGCAATCAAATTCATGTACACTTTCAAAAACGTACCATAGTCACCAACAATTCAAGGTATTCTACAAAAAAAAAAACATTTAAAAATGTGGGCGAACTCAAAGACAGATTTATGTCATTGCAGCTTAAATGTGTTCAGGATTAAGGCCTGCCAGAGCCCAGTGCAACAGAACATTTAAGAAAATCATTTTTCATTCAGTCACTATGTAAGCTCGTCTTTTCAGAAGCCTTCTCAGCGCTTCACTCGTGGCAAATTGTTTATTCACATGTGCAATTGGGAGAGTCGTGTGTTTTTGTCAGTGTCTCCTGAAGATTCTTGCTCATCAGGCGGCTGTGGCTATGGACTCCCCTCCATCGAAGGGTAGACCACCAAACATAGCATTTGGCACAAATGCGTCACTTTACCTGCAAAAAAATGGAAAAGGCACAAATAATTTCTCCTTATTATAAAATATATGCCATAATCCCTCAAAAAACAATTCTGTACAGCTCCATTTACACTGATGTGTTGGGAAGAATTCTAACCTTACCCAGAGCAATGTGAAAATACATTGGCTTGTTTTCCCAGTAGACGCCAAGATAATACACGGGGACACCAGTCATCATGATGGCCAGGCCAATACCACAGACGAGAGGCTCTGAGTAGATGGAAAACACCAGCAGGAAGGCCCAGAACAGCAGATAGATGACAGGCCACACCAGGCTCACCTGGGCAATAAGACAAGACAGTCATAGTTTAAAGAATGGAACACATCCCCAACTAGTTCAGATTTGTTTTTGTTTAGTTTTTCTTTTCAGTTACAGTTTCTCTGCATCGACTCTATGATGGACTGAGAACTGGGATCAGTTCAGTAAGTTTATAGCAGTATAGAAAACAATACATGGAAGGGGAAGAAAAAAAAAAAGTTTCTCTACCTTGATTGGTCGCGGCATGTCAGGTTTCTTTACACGCAGCACAATCTGTCCGGCAATCGTGACGCCGTAGAAGAGGTAGTTGATAAAACCCACGTAGTTTATGAGGGTGTAAATGTCGGTGGTGCACAACATCAGCATCGTTGAGATCAACTGAACGAGTGAGCAAAGGGAAAGATTAAGTCCTGTTTGCACAGCTTTGAGGAGCTCAAAAGACAAGACTGAAAAGTAACTCGGTCAGGACTTACAGTAAATATCAAGGCCGGGATGGGAGTGCAACGATCGACGTGAATCATGGCAAACAGACGTGGTAGATGGCCTTCCCTCGCACCAGCGAAGAACAGCCTGAGAAACAGAACTACGGACGGTTAATTCTTGACGCGAGCTGCACTCGCCAGAGAGGAAGCAACTTCGAAAAGTACAATTTGGGTGCAGAACATAAAGGTTTAAAAAAACCCAAAACAAAACAAACTAACCGCGACGACGTGAAGAGGGAGCCATTGACGGCCCCGAAGGTGGAGAGTGCCACTGAGATGGGCATGATCCATGACATCACTCCGAGAAGCTTGGTCCCAAACGTCTGAGGGAATCATTAGGAGCAGAGAGAGAGAGAAGACGACGAGCAGCTTAAGCACAGATCATAGCGAATCACGAAGACCTTCGATTGATTCTGGCTTTATTTTGTCACCACTGCCACAGCGTTGGAGGCCAGCAGCTCCTGGGGGCTCATGGCCGTGACGTAGGCCACATTGGCAAACACGTAAACAAAGGTCACCACCGGGATTGAGATGAAGATTGCGAGAGGTAGATTCCTAAAAGGGGAAAAAAACAAACTTGTGTCACTTGCCTGAAGAGATTGATGCAAATGTTTACTGCAGACATCTAATACAATATACATTCAAAGTAAACTACAACCTGTGCTATGAAATATCTATGGAGCGAAGCACATGCCTGAATGGGTCAACCAACTCCTCTGTGACATAGTTGAGGAAATTCCAGCCTCCGTATGCAAAAGAGCCTTGCAGGAAGGCGAGAGCTATCAAACCCACGTCATAGTCCTGGAAGGTCTCGAAGGCATGTGCTGGCTCCAACCAGTAATGGTGACCTGGAGTAAAAATGCATATACATATATTACTGGGACGATGAGTGAAATGTGTTGGATTATTCAGCATGAGACTGAGCAGCAGAGGGCAGCAATGGTCGGCTGGGATTCCATTGCAGGCCTAAAATAATGTTTGAATCACAAGTGATGTTTAAAAACCTCTCGACTTGAGACAACTTTGCTTTTATGCCGAGTTGAAATAAAAAGGCAATTCAAAATGTGTGGTTCTCATGGAATTTTCTATTCAATGAAAATGACAATTCCCTTCCTTTAAGTCCCACAAAAACATGCATTAAGGTAAATATTTCCAAACACCAGACTATTGAAGGCAATTTATGAGTAATAAATAACTTTGCATTTAAGTTTGTATGAAATACACCAAACGGTGAGATATTAGAAGAAATGTGATTTGTCACTGGACATGGCAGAGCATGCTTCCCTCCGTGTGTGTGTGTGTGTGGATTATGGGTGGGATGAAGAGCTGTGAGGGAGTTAATTCCTCTTTCACACAAAGATAACAAATCCTACACGAGTCACAGAGGGACAACGGTATATTATGACTGCAGCGAAAGTGTTAGTGTGAAGAATGGCATTTGCTCTTCTGCAGAATGAAGCAAGAGCCTCTTTGGGTGAACGTCTCAAAACTCCCATCGTAATGAAACAACTGTTAGAAGTGTTACAAATGGAAATACTTCTCAGGGAGACACCAAGGAAAGCTGGATGGCAGAGAGAAAAGACAAATATACCTTTGCATATTTGGACAACACCCATGACTATGATGAGGCCCAGAGCCAGAAGCTTTCCAGCAGTGAAGACATCTTGGACACATGTAGCCCAGCGCACGCTGTAGCAATTCACCCACGTCAACAGCACTGAGGGCAAGAAAGGAAAAAAAACCACTTAGAACTTAAAGTTAAGATAAAATTAAAGTCATGCAAGGAGCCGATATTCATTTTTCTTGTGTGATGGAAAAAAACAAACTTTTCCTTTGTGACTGCACACTAACAAACTGACCATTGTCCGAGCACTGCCCATAAGGCCATGAAACTAACAATTTTCTCCCAAGTCCCAGTATCAAAATGTTCTCAGAGAACATTTTCCCAATGAACTCACAAACACACACGTCAAAAGGCCCCATTGTGACGACTTCTTCAGTTGCATATGGAAAATTAAACTTGGCCTCTTTTCTGTTAACGTTTTTATGAGGGAACCTTGTATTTAAATGAAAATCGGTGTGTTTACTGCACCACATCAATAATGATAGAATATTTCCCAACTGAATAGCAAGTTGTTTTTGTTGCCAACAGCAGATTTGACATTATAATTTGATACGTTGGTCTCATGTAACAAATGTGATGGAAACAAAATACCCCCACCAAAAACAAGGAATTTGACATTTGACAATCATAAGACAAAACCAATACAACGTTGACTGTATTCTCAATTTGTGTGGATCTCAAGTGATTAAACCGAAGACACAGTTTACTCATTTGTGCAATTACAGACACGAAAAAAAAAGACACGAGTAGAATGACACAAAGACCAAATGCGGTACAAGTGGATTCCACCAGTCTTTTATAATCTCCATCTACTAAAGCGGTGACCTGCTCTAATTGTCCCTTTAATCTCAGATTGTGGTACTCACGCAGGCAGATGGCGGCCAGCAGCCGCAACACCATCTCTGGCGGCTGGCAGGATTCAAAGAGGGGCTGCAGGATGTAGTTGGAGAAGGTGAGTGCGACCACGGCCTGATTGGTAGGGTAGATGACCAACACCACGGTCCACAAACGCAGAAACCTGTGGAGCATCGAGGCCAAGGGGTTAATGAAGCGTGCAATGGGCTGAATGAGTATTCTGTGCATATGCACAATGCAGTGTACAACAATAAGGCAGGCCCTGACGGGATATAATGGAAAACAATTAAACACCCCGTGGGAGCAGTATAGTCATTTACTGGAACATTGTTATCAGTGAAATGAACAGAACTGGGTCAATATTTTGTGAGGCAGAAAGCGCAGAAACTATATGAAGCGATCTCAATTATGTGGCACACATGGTTGGGTGTTTAGATTAAAAGTCCCATTATTTACTCTTGAATGAGAGCATCTGTGCGTTTTTTCCTGTGATGAACTGGCGACCTGTCTGATCCGCAGTGCAGAAGGTGGATGGAGGGTAATTCAAGTTTGTCCACTGTGTGGCAAAAAGCTCTTGAAATTCTTTTTTTTTTTTTTAGCCAGTTGTAGCAAAATTGTGACGGTTTAATTGTGATTATCCTGTAACCACTATAAAACATGTTGAATTTATTGTCTTCTATTGACATATTATATGATAAATTATATTGATGGGCTCACAACGTTTATTAAGAGCAATTTCTGCAATATAGTGTGGAATTTTAGGATCGCCACCTATTCTAAATTCACAGTTAGTGTCGTCTCTCGATGGTCAGTGAATACACTAACCTCATTTTGTGTGCCAGTTACTTCTGGAGTCACAAAAATGTTTCAATGTTACCAAAACATTTGACTCTCAGCCAGATATTGAGACAGACACCACTGTGCTCACCCGGCCAGTCCGCCAAAGATGTCCTTCACGTAGGAGTAGTCTCCGCCTGACTTGGGGATGGTCACACCTAACTCTGCATAACACAGGGCACCGATGGCCGTGATCAGTCCAGTGCTGACCCACACCAGGATGGCCACGCCCACCGAGCTGGCGTTCTCCAAGACGCCTTTAGGACTCACAAATATCCCAGATCCGATGATGTTGCCTGCAAATTCAAAATAGACTGGTTAACGTTTACAGGCTCATCGCATGATAGACTCTTCAGTGACAACAGTCAGACTTTTGTATTTTAGTTAAAACGGGAATCAGTCTGACAGATTTGGAGCCAGAATTTCTCTCACACTAATGTTTAATGTCCAAACAAAAGTGCATTTCGAAACTGAACATCTCCTCCTAAACATGAGAGAGAAAAAAAGACAGAAATTATGATGTTTCCAGTAAACAGCTCTCTAAACAGAATGACGACTTAAAAGTGAATTAAGGGGCATCGTGTGTTTCCCCCTCCTTGGTTGAGTTTGTAAGTATTTTGGCACCACAATAAATTAATAAACCCACAGTAGAAAACTGTTCTACAGTCCAGAACGTTTCTCTTTTGGGCCTCATGTACATCTCTGAACGTCAGTTCTCTGTTACAATATTTAGCACACACAGACATTGCATCGTGACCCTGAACTAAAACATTTCCATACATGAAATATTTAGAAAAAAAACCTTCAAAATGTGCACTGCAGCTCAAAGTTTGAAAACGGTCACTTTAAAAAAAAAAGTTTTGTTCCCATCTGCCTTTGTGCTACAAAATTGTTCTTATAATATCGGGACTGTTATGTAGCATAACTCAAGATAAAGATGCTGTTCTTGCCACTTAGTATTTGAAGCTGCAGCTTATTTGTGAGACGTGAAGATTAGAATATCAAAAAAACCCAAACCATACGAGTACAGAATGAAGCAGCGCCGCATTGGGTTAAAATTGGAGCAAGGGCTCTCCAACCACCCTTCTGATGGGGATGGGAATTGCAAATTTAACAGTGGTGACAGGCATTAGTGGGATTGGTTTTTGGTTTTTTTCCATCTCTGCATGCATAAAAAGTGAGCAGGGATTGAGCAGGTTTTATGACAGCCAAACTGCAATCCCTGGAAATAGAAACGTAAACTATACCATGTGCAATAAACATAAACGCAGGGGGACCGAAGACTGAAATATAAATGATGAAATGACAAGACTTCTGATCGGTGATGCAGTAAAGCCGCTGGAGCAACCTGCAGCAAATTCAGTGAAACTGGCACCTGTCGCGACAAGACACACAAGAGGGTGTGGATCCAACTAGAAGTGCTTTTGTCATGAAAAGGGTTAAACACCTGCGATGAATTTAGAAGAAAACATTTTTTATTTTTAGCCACATATATAGCTGTGGTCCCATTATTTAAATTGAGCAATTACTGTTCATTCCAGCACATTTAAGGAGAAACTTCTTGTGAAGTAGAAAATAACCATGTAATCTATAAATGCTTCCAGTCTGCATGAAATACTGTCGACTGAGTAGAAACTGGTGAGAGCTTCACTGACTGGGAATAATAAGCCTGAGTTTTAGTCAATAGAGCTCATGAATGGAAAGCACACCACTTTAAGGGACTTACCCACTATAATGCCACAGGCACTGACGAGACCAATTTGTTTTTTCAGAGCGACTCCAGAGCCTCCCTCGGTCTCTCTGCACTCGCCGCGCTGCGACTGACCGCTTGCCGAGCTGCTGCTCCGGCTCCTCTGACCCACAGTCATCCTGAAGCCTCGTCCAGTTTTGTGTCCTTCTGCTGCTGCGACTGTTCAGGCGATGACGAGACAACAGCTGCCCATTGAATATATAGGAGCAAAAAAAAAAAACTAAATTAAATATAGTATTAAAGGAATTCCTCTTTCCTGGGAATTAAAGTGATGAACTCAGCAACCCATTTCCTAAAAACTAAGCAAACACATTCACCGATTAGTTGCTCTGATGCATTTTTTCTATTTGATTTTTACATTTTACACCCAAGTCTGCATTTAAAACTCTAAGCCAAAGTTAAACCAACTTATAAAGACATGGCTCAGCAAGCACACTCTGTTTAAATAGACAATTTCCCTTCACAAAATATAAGCCCTTTTACAGGACAAACATGTGCGAACTTATTTCAAAAATAGGTTTGTCAACTGCGAGTTGAATTGTGTTCATTTTGTCATTCTAAATTAATGACAGGTAAATGCAGGAAGTTTGTTTTTTTAACCTCGTCATCACACGTCAGATGACGTCAAAATGATGTCTGGCATTAAAAAAAAAAAAAAGAAGAGTCCATTACATAATAAAAACTGCTATTTGTAATTGTTGCGTCCCTTTTGCAATTACAACTAACAGAAAACAACATTTTCCTGTTTATTTGTGACAACAGAACACAGACTGTAAAACTCACTTTTATATTTGTAATTTTTTTTTACTATACATTCCCAGCTGAAGGATTTATCACATTGTCTGAATTTCTATCATAATCTATTAGTGGACTCTGACATTGTGAGATTGAGTCCACGACATATCATCATAGAATTAAGTGATATACTGATTATTAAATGTTTTAGAAATCTTAATAGGAAACTGCAAAAAAAAAAAAAGAAAAAGGAAACGGCTTCAGTTATGTGAATGTTAAATCTTTACATGCTCAGTAATATTTTAGATTAATACATATTGTCAAACAGGAGGCAGAGAAGCGGAGGAGTTTCCATCTTCAGCTGACTACATTAAGTTGCTGCTAAAATTAGACACCACTAGATCACCACTTCAATTATTCAGACTGCCACAATAAAAATCGACTAGGCCAACTATATTTGGATGGCTTAAAAGTACACTCAATAACTGTGAAATACTGTGAAATTAGTGAAGAAATAAACTGAACTCTGTTCACCTCTTCAGTCACTTGAACGCGGCGACATAAATGATCAGAATTGTTGCAGTTTCTGACGCTTTTACATCAATCTGCTTCATCTCCTCGAAGGAAAAGTGTCGACCCACCTCTCCAGCAGCCGCAGGCAGTGAAGGACGTCAGTGAAGTATCGCTGCTATGTGATGGACTTCATGTTTGGAGCAGGTCCTGCTGCAGTCTGGCCGTGATGGAGAGAAAGACCTCCAGCTGACATGCAAGGAGCAGGTTTACTATCAACCAATCAGCGCGCGGCAAACCTGTCAACACGCCTCAAGCCCCGCCCCCTTCCGCAGAGAGCCCCCCCCCCCCCCACTCATTGAAAAATAATGAACGCTCTGGTCATTGTTCTGCTTATATGCAGCATTTTCTTCTTACTTCCAAGAGGTATATTAATCTTTTTGGGTTTTTTTTAATTCCTCACAACTTAAAATCACATCCTTTTGTGTAGACAAGTGAGCTGCACATGCAGCAAGGTATTACAAGATGAAAAGCAGACTTAAAGTTTTATTTTCAAACGTTATGTGCATCATTTCTTGCCTCACTGCCATGCGCACACATTTCAGATAGACCGACGTGTGCATGCAGCGTGATAAAGGCCACACAGGGTGTGTTCAGGCAGACTTGTTGATTCTGAGTCCAGTGTTGCTCCAGTGAGACAGTGAAAGAAGAATAGAGTTGAACACCAGGAGTTGGATCTGATTGAGCACGATCACTTTCACTTTGTGTTGCATCAGAGATCAAGATCTAAACAGCATCGTTTCAAATTTAAAGAATCTTATTGCACGAGTTGAACAATACTTCTTTTTTTAGACACAACAAAATGAAGGTTTAACATCAATAGGACACCTTCAGATTCAGTTGTCGCTTGATATACTTGTACAGCGACATCTACTGGACAAATGACCTCACTACAGGGTTGATTTACGTCGCGCTTCATGAACAAATTGCAAAAGAAAGCAACCGGGCACATGGAGAAACATTACAGTGTCATCTTTATTGACATGGTTCAGACATACAGAAAACAAAGTATAGTTATGAGCAGTGACTACCGCCCTGCGACCTGCTCGTGTTGAGGGTAAGTGTATTTCATCACTATGCAACTATCAGTATGGAATGTGCTTGATAAGGCATAGGGTCAGTTGGAGTGAGTGTACACCTGCTACAGTGAAGAGGGGGAAATCAAAGCATAGGAAATTGTTTGTTTTTTTAAAAGAAACCAAATGGAAGGTACCCGACTTAACTTGACTGAGTCAACCTCACCGCAACAGTACATTGTTCATAACTTCTGACACCGACGAAACTTTTTTTTTTTTAACGGCCAACTCAAATCAACAGGCAGGTTGCACTGACTGTGAGGGCTCACAACACCAGTCCCGTGGTTCAACTGCATATATAATAAAAAAAAACCCAATGTGAAACCACCCCCCACTGTAACTGCCACCGTCTTATAGAAACAATCAGTGCAGGTCTGTTTGCTGGTTTCACAGGCCGATTGTGTAGGAGCGGCCGGCGGGGTTGTGAATGGCGGAGCAGGAGGGCTCAGTCACGGCCCACTCGTACCAAACCTTCTTCCCGTTGTTGCATCGCCAGAATCGCACTGCGATATTGTCGTTCCGGGACAGTGAGATGGGTTGCTATTGCAAGAAAGAGACAAAAAACAAACAAACAACTTAAACACTGCTGATTCTGAAGCTTTTTGTTTGCAGTGGAGTGCAGAGCAGAGCACTGGCTTCAGAACTTACCTTGAGGGGGAAGAGGATGGGGAACCAGGAAAACATCCCAGGTGAATGTGTTCCTGGCTTTATACCTGCAGGGGAAGAAAAAAAGATTAAATATTTAAACATAAGCGGACCAGAAATTTTGCACAAAATGCTACTCAATAGTCTGTCGACTTACTGAGGGTGACGTCTTTGTACAGCGTGGTCTCAAAGTAGCCGGCAAAGCCATGGAGCACAGAATTACAATCCACCGGGAATCTGAGGCACTGATACCGGTTATTGTTCATATCTGAGACGAGAGAGGAGGAAATACATCACATTCAAATGCACAGTTTGTGTCCATTGATGGGAGCGTGTTCTGGCTATAGAGTAGAATTTACCTGTTGTGGGATGTGTGAAGGTGAAGCACGGTTTCGGCTCCGCCAACTGGTGGAAGTTATGAAGGCGCACCACATAGGGCGTCTCGAAATGGCACTGCGGGTGCTTGTCGTGCTCTCGGCAGCCTCTTACTTCATTGTAAAGCTTGGACGAGGACAGAGGAGCCAGGAAGGACGTGTAGGACGAGGGGATGCTCACGCCGTCGTCTGGAGGTCAAATGGGATGCAGAAAAAAGAAAGCGAATGGAAGCATTTAAAAAGCATGACAAATGGTCTTGTCCTGGTTTTATAGTGTAGAACCATGGAAACGTTTAGTTTTGCTCTGCATTGGGCATGTCGGCGCGTTCCAGAAGCGGAGAGTACCTTTGAGAAAGTGCTGCGCTCCGTCTAAGCACTCTGGAGAAAGCTCATTGTCGCCAAAGGATCCGAGCAGCTCGCTGACGATGATGTCTGCTTTCTCCGGCGCTTTCCACTCACGCATGTCACTCGATACGACCGTCACCTGATCACCCCACTCCTCGAAGCGCCAATTCTCTAATCTGAACACATTAAAAGCAGGAGAAAGTGACGTTTCGGGCCTCACCTCTCTCCACTATGCAAATTAGTGACACTCAAAAGGGGATTTACAACTGCGCCGTCGTCACTATGGGAACTGGCATTTCAGACACTCAATTTGAAATATGTAAATACTCACGTGACGACGGCATTGGGATTCTTCTCCACGGCGTACACCTTCAGCTTCCTGTCTGCCTGCCTGGCAGCATGCAGAGACGCATTGACCAGAGGGCCGCGCCCTGCTCCTAGCACCATCAGCACCCTGCAGACGCAGCGGCATGACAGACGATTCTTACGCTTCATGTTCACGCAATGGGCTCGCAAACATCGGTTTTATTCAGAACTATAAACACTGACAAGCATATAGTTATCGGTTCAACAGACAGTGTTGTATCAAGATAACGGTGAGCTTTCGTTTGGGATTCTTCTCTCGTAGATTTGGTGACAGACTTACTGAACATTGGTGTCTTTTTGCTCTTCTGGGACTCTGTCAAGTAGACATTTATACACCGCCTGTGCAAACAAAACATATATCACCATCATTTATATGAAATTCCCAGACCATGTTAAAAAAAAAAAAAGAGAGAGAGAGCCTGAACCAACTCAACAAGGGACATCAACCCAAACTTTCTTCTAATTACAGAAGATTCAACTGTCAAATTAAATCTTCTATTTTCACAAGTGGGATTTTTGGATTCTTACCAAACAATACAAACACTGGAAAATCCCAGTTGCTCCTGGCCACTCAATACACCAGGAGATTCAACGCTCTGAATACCATTTAGTAGTTGCACCGATCTTACCTGTTGGTACTGGGAATATTTAATAGGATCCTTCTCAAACACTTCATATGTCTGAGACTCCAAGTTGTCCATGAGAGGCTAAACAAAGGAAAACAATGAGCACCATAAGAGTTTAGTAACAGATGAAGGTTTTGTCTGAGTGTGACCAAAACAAAAAGACCGCCACTTCACCTGGAGGGGAGACTGCAGATAGTCTTCATAACCTTTGGCAAAGAGCTCGTAGGAGTTTGGAGATGGTCGGTTTTGGTTGAGGTATTCCAAGTACTGCAGGTAGGACTGGAAGTCTTTATCCGTGTGCCGATTGTTGCCTGTGAGGATGAACTGGGCCTCCAGCTGAGAGGCATTGTTTGTGTTGAACAACTGCACTTGGCAAGACATCGTTACATACTGAATCGTCCAACGTGCACAAAGAATTTGATACCTTGAAAAGACGGAAGATGATTTTCTGATGGGCTTTTGACAGAACAGGAAAGCCCTTCCTATTGGTGAGGAAGATGCTTGTGGGGAGTATGGCAGCTTTGATGGGTTCTCCAAGCCATTTGTCAAGGACGGCATCTGATGGCATGTCTGCTCCAACTTCAATAGCTTGAGATAAACAAAAAGCACATTTTTAGAAACGAGATGGGAGAGTTGTGTGCAGATTCTGCTCCATGTGCCTTTCCACATTGTGCGCGCTCACCAAGACAGACCCTCTTGTTGTAATCACAAAGGGTTCGGAATGAATGCCACCTTAGAAAACACAAAGAGAGAAAAAAAAAACAACCCAAAAGGTAGTCAGCATACATGACGGGTCGCAAACGTGAAAGGAAATGCAGGCAAGCCGCCTGGTGCTCAGGCGACTGGCCTGAAACTAACCAGCTCCAGGTCTTCTCTTCAACGTTGACGTCGTCAACACAAGTGGCCGATTCATTCTCGATGAGATCTTCGCGCATGTCCTCAGGCGCCATCATTGGGACACGGATCCAGAACTGAACAGCGGGTCACATTTCAAATGTCAAACTTCTGTGCTATAATGAAAGCAACCAGCAGCACAAGTATTTCAAATTAGTAGCTTACATTCGAGGTGTGGTGTCCTGTTTGAATGTGGTTCAGCAACAGTCGAGCGAGATTGGCGTTATTGGGGCCCCTCAGAGGGACCATGAAGCCAGGCAGGCCCAAGTATGCGGAAAAGTTTAGCTCCTGCACAAGAGCCTGGAAAGAAATGTGGAAAAATGATATTACATGAGCTCAAAGGACATGTGATGCAAAACGATAAGACAGTAGACAACTTCAATAACGTCTCAAAGGAAGGGGACATAGATGAGTGTCCAAAGAGAAAAACCTTACAGCTTCTGAGTTTCTGCGCTCGATCACAGCTTCTGAGTCTGCGTCAATCCATGGAGAAAGCTTCCCGACAATGAGGGTATTCCAATCTATTTACAAAAAAATTAATAAAAAATGCATTAATGATCATTCAAAATTAAGAAAATCAACACCTCAGTACATTATCACTGTTTGTTAATGCCAAATGAATGCAAAGCTGCTTTGTTTAGCCCTGATGGGAAAATTAATGCAATAATAAAAACAAAAGCGATTTCCACCCTCGACACATACAACTAATAATGTCATTTTGTTATTCAGTATTTCAAATTACATGATGTTGAGATTGTCAACAGGCTTAAATTTGATGGGTGAAGTGGCGGCAATAGTCAGGGTCATAACATACAAAACAAATAGTTTAATAAAAAATGAGGCAAAGCACGTTTTACAGTGAACTTCAGCCAAACACATGTTGCACATTCTTATGTATGGAATATCACTGCATAAGTCTACTTTTACAGACTTTATCTTTTTTGTTGACGTTACCATTACCTTATGAAGGTTGTATTGTGCTGCACTAATCATTTGTTTTTTCATCTATGGACTGTAAATCACTTTCCAACGCTGAAAGTGAAGACTGCAAATAATTAAGTCTGTCACATTTAATCACATCACCTGAGAGTATGATTACATGGTGACTGTATTTAGACGGAAGCAGTGATTACTGAGCGACCCAGAGCGCACCTGGCGCTAATGTGGGGTCACATGGTCCGGAAACCAGGAAGAAACGTGTTTTTTTTCTTTTCTTTTGTAAACCTTTCAGGCTCCATCTCTGGGGTGAAGGTGTGTATTTTCTGGAGAGCACATGAACACAACGTGAAGGGCTCGTGAGGCGCTCACCTCTCCCACAGAGCAGCAGGTCTGAGCGGGTCTGCGCTCCGGATCTGGTTTTAGCGGGGTCCGACTCAAACTCCCTCCTGAACCTCGGGTGGAACAAGGGCATGCACACAAAGTCGAACCTGGACAGCAGAGAGGGGGGGGGGGGACAACACATTTCTTAACAACAATAACGGCTTTTAATTGAATTCACCCGATGCAAAACATGAAGTTATTTCTTTCGTTGTTTTCCTCCAGAGGGTCATCAGAGCAGGTTTGCAGGAGCGGTACAAACTCCCTCCGCGAGAGCATCGTTGTGATTGGGCACGTGCTGATAATTCACCGGCTAGCTTAGCAACCATCAAGCACTGACATTGTGTGGTCGACTCCTCGCGCTACTAACGTCAGCTCGTCTTATTCAAGTTGAAAATAGTGGCCAATGTCAGATAAACTCCTCACCCAACTTTGGCGACCGCGACCAACGTATCGGCGATCTCTGGTACACAATTCAACTCTCTCCCGCAAGACACTCTGCTCCCCGTACTAGCGGACGCCATGATTCTGCCCGACTGAATGGGATCGCCTCGTTGCTTGTCGGCAGCACTGAGGAAACGTCACGCCATCTTGGCTCAACACGGAGACGAAGGTTCACTGTGTTGGAAGGGGATGTAGATCCAACATGGCTTCCATAGCGCGCTTGCTTCATATCTCGCAGTTCATCGCGATAACACTCATTCTTTCAGTGAAAAGTTATTTTTTCGGTGAAAGTGAAATTCCTCGGCAGTATTTATCAATCGCAAGTAATTGTTATTTAAATATGATCTATTATCTGAGATATGATATGATGTGTAAAAACCTGCAAGATATGCAAAGTAAACCCTTAAACCCTGCACAGGTTGCCAGTCTATTACGACTTTAACAAAGTCTCCTTGCTGTGAGGGGGACAGTTTTTATCACTGCATCAATCCTATTCCATCCCATCAAACCTATTTATTAAATATATAATTATGGGAGAATTACAACATTCAGAATAAATCTTGAGTGCCTCCATTTCTAACATTGATCTATGTATTATAGTTTTAATACAGGAGTGTGAAAGCTGATTTGTCAGAAGTATGAATCATGTTGCGCTTTCTGTAATCCATCAGCAACAAATTGAAAATGATCTTAAAGCTGTGACCCTCTAACAATTTGTAAGACGAGTCAGTCACTCAGCACAGCGTGCACAGTTAGCAGAAACTGGCTTCTCTGGATATCAAATTCACAGCATGTGGAATAAAATATAATTAAAATCAACCCAAGCGTCTTTAAAAATAACCTTGTGTCTGCATATGTGCATGTGAAGTCATATCTGCAAATGCTTTAAAAGGCCGGAAAACTCCAGATGAGAAAGTAAAAGCTTGTGGCTGGGTTCGCTACTATGAAACGGATCGCGATTTGAGAGACTTCTGACTTTCTTCAAACAGCTTTTAATGGAGGGACTGTGGTTCATTATTTGTTTGAAGAGTTTTGCCTTTTTACAAAAGGGATATTCTGACTTCGTGATCGAGGAATCTGTCTGATTGTTCCACATCAGCATGGCTTTGGAAGATATTTTTAGCCTCAAAGACAGACACTTGCATGACAAGTGTGTTCCTTTTTCACCTTTGGGGGATACATTCACACCTCGACTTATGGCGAACAATTACAACCTCAGATGGAGAACACCGACGACATCTTATAGAAGTTGCCAGGTTCCCATGCACTTTTTCATGCCACCCTTGCCAAACTGTGTCATCAGACCCTCGGCTCCTCTCTGCCCTCCCAAGCGCACCGTTCCAATTTGCAGGCCTTTTCATTTGTGTCATGGAACTACAACTCTGGGTTTCATCTTCCAAGGTGGGGTGATAGCAGCTGCAGACACACGTGCCAGTGCTGGAGGACTAGTCGCCTGTCCGGCTGTCAATAAGATTACCCCAGTTCACTCCCATTTAGTGGTCACCTCTTCTGGCAGTGGCGCCGACTGCATGCTGTGGGAACGAATTCTCAAGAGAGAGATCCGTCTCTACGAACTGCGACACCGACGGCGCATTTCGATACGTGGCACAGCCAAGCTCCTTTCCTTTATGTTGCATCCCTTTAAAGGTACTGATGTGTGCGTCGCTCTCACTCTGTGTGGCTGGGATAAAGAAACCATTAGCCGTGACTCTGCAACAGACCTGCAAGGATCATCGATGAGTGATTACAGCTCCTCAGCTAATGTTGGTAACCAGGATATTTCAGCAACGGCACAGTTGCCATTCCACAACAGTGGCCCAAAGCTGATTTATGTGTGCAGTGATGGGGCCCGGCTCCAGGGAAATGTTTTCTCCGTTGGGTCAGGCTCTCCATATGCTTATGGAGTCCTGGATGGGGGGCTGAGATGGAGCTTGAGCAAAGAAGAAGCAATTTCTTTGGCGAGAGAAGCTGTGTTTCGAGCCACTCACAGGGATGCCTACTCGGGAAACAACGTGGATCTTTTCCACATCACAGCCCAAGGATGGAGCCAAAGGGAGAGAGAGGACTTGAAAGAAGAATATTACAGAAAGATGCAGGAGAGAGGAAAGGGAAGGGGGGAGAAACAAACTGTGACAAATGTTGCTAAATGAAGCAAAGCAGATTGGGAGGGAGGGAAGATTGGATCTGTAAAAATTGAAATCAAAGTAAAGCCAAATCCTCTTCAGAGTTCAGAAACTCCTGTCAACTGTAATAAATCTTTACCACATCATTACAGCACAATAGTATACAGGATTTTGGTTAACCAATGGAAACATGGATTGTGCCTTAACAAGTAGTGTTAAAATAAAAAGTGGTACCACATATAAAATTAAAAAAAAAAACACAACCAATAACGAAAAGAAAATTGATATTTCAAACAGTAGAATAAACAACACAAATGACAAACGTGAGGAGAATATATTATAGAAACACGAGACAGGCTTGCAACTTCAAAGCGACTAACAAGAGAGGAACTATCAAAACTATCAATTTAGATGATGCTTCAAAGGCTATTGTGCACAAAAACAGGAATATATATATATATATATATATATATATATATATATATATATATATATATATATATACTGCATGTCTGCAAATCTCTACGAGGAAAAAAAAAACTAATACAATATTCAAAACAACAGATTGATATGACACATCAAGCATGAACTGTATACGATCAACTGTATGCTATATGTCTATAAATGAGCAAATACTGAAATACATAAAACTCAAAGACTGATTGGCATGATTAATTTTAGTGCCTATTGGGCATGAACATTCGAAAAACAAACAAACAAATCAATGAATAAACACATTAATACATAAATAAATACAAATATGTTATCTCATTAAAATTTTTGTTAGACCCACTGATTCTAAAAAGATACCCTGACTCATTTATCTGCTGCAACAGCAAACTAACTGGCCATAGGTTTTGTTGTTGGATTATAAAGAATGGTCTGAACATGTGCTCAATACAGAGACAGTGGATGTAATGGACAAAGGATATTATAGATAGAGATCCCCAGCTGTGAGACAAGAAGAAGTCCTCAGAGAAGTTCTTGGACGTAGTGGAGGACAATATGGAAATAGTTTGTGCGACAGCAAAGGAAAGAAAGGATGAGATAAAATGGACGCCGATGATTGTTTGTGCACACTGCGAAACGGAGCGGCCAAAAAGAAGAATTGCAGGATTTCAATGTTTTATTCAGAAACAAACTTGTTTATACAACTGACTCTTCTACAGCACTATTGTATTTGTTGTCCCCAAATTATACTGTCAATGTTTGGGGTTATTTAATCTGTGCACCAGTCCTCCGCGGCCACAGGAGGCGCTGTGGGATTTCACCCATACACTTGTAACGTCTTCGTACTTGAGCGGCGGAAGTTGCTTGCTCATCGGACACTCTCAAACATGGCTCTCGCTAGTGTGTTAAACAGTGATTGTGCGGATTTTTCATATAAAAATTGTCAAGCTCTGAGTTTCGGTAGCGAAGCCGAACAGAGCAGCGTGGGATTTGAGGCTACTCCGGGCGACGGCCTCAGTTTTTCTGTGAGAAACCCGCTGTGTGCCGTGGAGGAGGATGGCGTCGAGAGGAAAATAGAGTTTCTCCACGGAACCACCACGTTAGCATTTAAAGTAAGTAAACGATGCACTTGTTACATACTGCTTCAATATTAAGTAGTCTTGCATATCACAAGCCGTTATCTACTTCACTTGTGCTCCATAAATAGCGCTTAAGGCTTCAATGAAAACAAAGCATGGAGCATTAGCATGCTAATGTGGCTACAATCCGCTTTCTCATTGCGGGTGATCTCGTACATGTTTGACGTTTCAGGCATATATGTCAATAATTCAATGTCACCGTAAATTTGAGAGAAGTTACAGCATATTTTATGCCTCACGCGATTACTTTTACCCGCTAAGCGATCCATCCCCGTACAGCTGTAGAAGAGGAGGTAAACACAGACGAAAGTATTGTTTCATGTGGTCCAAGCTCTGTGTATGTAATTTTCTATCAATCAGGCGCTAAAATGGATTTGTACATTGTCCTACAAAATCGCAACTACTTAGGTATTAGATTTTCAATCAACCTTCATATTTACATATATTATGTAAATATGAAGGTTGATTGAAAATGCATGACATAAATGTAAATACATGACCCACGACGCAACTGTCATTTATTGGGCTTATAATTTGATCAGTTTTGTGATATATTATTGCTACTCAATCTAGAGGGATTGTGTGTGACAAACTATATAACACTGAGTGGCTTTAGTTACATTGAAATCTTTCATGTTGTCTGAAAGAGCTGCAAAACTCATACATTTTATTTATGTTGTCATGGCTAAATCAGGCATGAATTTTTTTATTTTTTTTTAGCGATATTTGTTATTCATATATCATTATTAGTTATTATAGTACCGGTATTTCAAAAAATTACACCAGCTCTCAAAGTGATGACTTTGTGCAGGTAATCATCCCAAATAGACTTCTTAAGATGTTGTTCAAAGCCAGTACCAACAATAAAGCAACACGAGAGAATGAATAAAGTTGAGATTATTTTCCGTAATTGAACGTCCTTCTCATTTGTGCTACAGATAGCCAGTACAGTTTCAGGAACTAATTTGTTTCCAGGTAGAGATAAATAAAAAAAAAACTGCTGCAACTCACTAATGCAAAACCTGACCAATAACTACAGCCTCTTTAAGGAGCCCTGCTCTAGCATTTTGGTGACTTATAATCATCATCATGAGCGAAAAGTTTACCATTTCAGCACTTTCCTCTAACCTTTGTCAAATGCAGTAAATAGACTAAATACGAATCTATATCTCAGTGGTTAGTTTTTGGTCTCATTGAGGGATTTGTTTATGAAAATAAAAAAACAAAACATAAAGCTCTTCTTATCCCTTAATAAGACCCCCCCCCCCCAAGCAGACACCTTCCACTGAATATGAAACTCTCTTGTTTTTTGTGGTAGAGCTATACTGCTTTAAAAATCTCTTGATTGTGTGGAGGGAAGGGGAAAAGTTTTTTCTTTTTTCTTTTGCTTGTCCAGATCTCTGGTAGAGTTGATTTATGTTCCACCTCTCCTGACAGCTGTAGTGCTGTAGCATAGCCTTGTTAGGGTTTGAGGTAGTTCTGTAATAGATTTAGATCCTGTCAGTCACAGTATATGCACATATTTTACACTTAAGTTTGAAATGTAGTGAGTGGCTGGTGGTAGAATTTAAAATTTAGAGGGCTTGTTCACTTGCTCAGTGCAGCCTGTGTATTCGTTTCCTGCGTTCAGTCAATTATTTAACATGTCTTGCACCGTTTCTTTTGCCTCTCCCAGTTCCAGCATGGAGTTATTGTTGCTGTGGACTCTCGGGCCACGGCGGGCTCATACATCGCCTCACAGACGGTGAAGAAGGTGATTGAGATCAACCCATACCTGCTGGGCACCATGGCCGGAGGAGCTGCAGACTGCAGCTTCTGGGAGCGCCTGCTGGCCCGCCAGTGTCGCATCTATGAGCTTCGCAACAAGGAGCGAATCTCGGTGGCAGCAGCGTCCAAGCTGCTCGCTAACATGGTGTACCAGTACAAGGGGATGGGACTCAGCATGGGAACCATGGTGTGCGGTTGGGACAAGAGAGGCCCAGGTAAATACAACAGCCGTGATCATTCTACACTTAACAGATACTGATATTGCGCAGCGTGAGTATGAGCTATCGCAAAGGATTGTTCAAGAATCATCAGCTTGTTAGTCTGTCTCTCCAGAGGATAATAAATCAAACACACTACAGTCCCCAGGATATTTTCTTGAACCCTGTAACTTTACTATGATAGCCAGAGGTGCGGTTGTTACCTTTTGCCACACTTCTCTTGAGCATTCATGTCTTTACAAATCCAGATTGAATGGCACATTCTCTTTAACTTTAAACTATTGGATGCTATTTACTGCAACTATCATGTGGCTGCAAAGAAGTGTATTTTTTGTTTGAATTTGTATCCATTTTGAATAGGGGTGGGTCCGATGCGGTATCGGGTTCCAATATCGATGTAATTCACGGATCGGAAACTTCCGATCCAACCCGGGGAGACTGCTGATCCATGAAGCCTTGTCTGCTGTACGGTCTGCTGGAATGACAGCAGGCGGTAAAGCAGCCTGCAGTGTTTCCCTTCAGGCTGCTCTGCCCGCTGGCTGCAAAATGTGGAATGGTTGTCCTGACTGGAGGCGGGTCTCGATGAGATGCGGCGTAATGAGTCAGGAAATTCTTTTCCACAGTTTAAGGCAGCCAGCGAGCATGCTAGGCAAGTAGTGCTGTGCTAACCAACTTTTCATGACAACGTGCCGCTGTTTGGACGTATTTTACACTAAAAACACGGCAAAGCAACACTGCAACCGGAATGTTTGCAAAGCCGTTGGACAGCAAGGCGGCTTCTTTGCTCACTGTCACCATTTTAAAACGCCAGCTCGCCAAGGAGAACGGCACTGACATCCAAACAATGAACAGCTCGCTCCGCCACCATAGCAGGCGATTCTCAACTTCATGAAGGTGATTAATAATAATAATATTAATGATAATATTAAACTAAACAGCTCTGGTATCGGAATAATATCGGTCTTTGCATATATCCAAATTCAGGGATCGGAAGGGAAAAAACCTGGATCGGCAGCGCTTTCTCATTTTGAATTTACCAGACTTGAACTTCCCTTCATTGGCCGTTAGATGGTGCTACATCCTCTCTGTTGCTCTTCCCCTGTTTGTTCTTTGTGCTGCAGCTTTTGGATGCCACACAGTGTGAGGCCGTACATCACAGAAGGTGTGCTTAAAGAGGCCGCCACAGTGACACAGTAATGGGAAATCGATGAGGCTGGTACTGCGGGCCAGCGAGAGCGCAGCGGCATGATGGACGTTGGGGTCTCGGCCCTGGACAATTGGGTCGCATGCATAATGCCCATACACACACCGAGATCGATGCCAGCTTTGTCTGGAAAGCACAGAGGTCCGTGTGAACAATGACGGCCTGCCAGTGTGCCAACAGACGTAAATGACACGTGTTAAATCACGGCAATCAATAGGGGAAATAATGATTCCTCTATAAGTTCAATAGGTGTGGGAGCTTTGCCACAATACCAATGATTGAATAGTGAGGTAAATGTCATGTAAATTAAATCAATCGCGATTAGGGGGGGGAGCTCATTAGTCAACTACAGTTGTGTCAAGAGCACTTATTCCCCTGGTGAGGTGTCTTAAGCTGCATAAAAAAAAAGAAATGGAACAAAAAACGATGTTGAGGAGCTTGGCAAATATGATTTTGTAATAACATTAAATGTTATGACACTTGTAATCGAGTAACGCTTTATAGCATGAGAGCAGCTTCACGTTTGACATGGGAAACACCTTTTGTGGCACCCTGTGGCGCTCCCTATAAGCACAGAAAGGTTTTCTAATCAGGCGGTGTGTGATTAACAAGAATGGAGCCGCACAATGGGGAAAGGTGACGGGAGCATATGATCCGAGGCTTCATCAGAGAAGACCCATGTGGCAGTCGGTTTCACAGCCTCTCCCAGGAGAGTGATGTAAGAGCTTTCTCTCCTCCGTACGGCTGCTGCTCTCTCTCTTTTTTTTTTTTTTTTTAAATTCCTGAGCCAGTCGTGAATTGAAGTGGGAAGGACAGATGACAGACACTGACCCATTTGATGCAACCCACCCATGCATCGCCCTGTGCTCCTCACCTCTGTCTAAATGCTGTCATTCCAGCCAGCTGCACAAGCTGCTGTTAAAAAAAGAAAAGAAAAAGTCTCCTTAAGCACCTGTCATTTGATTGATGGAGTGGAAGAAGCCTCACTTGGCTGTCCTTGCTGCACTTCTTTGCCATCCCAGCAGCATGCCTCTGCTGCTTTTATATGGCCCTGGTAAATCCACCCCCCCCCCCCCTTCCGTATTTTACCATTTTCTGAGCACCTATCTGCTGCTGTGCCTTTTTGACGTCAGTGTTTGAGTTTCGGGATCTGTTAAGTAATATCTCATTGAGCTCTACAAAGGCCCAGGTGGGTTTGGAAAGGAATGGATATGGGAAGTGTTCCTGGATGCCGCTCTGCTTCTATACTTGGTCCTCCTAAAGAGTCCTTATCCACCTCCGTCAACTGCACTACTCATCACAAGAGGCCGCCTTTACAACTCTCTCTCCCTGCCTGTTATGTTTTTAACGAGTCTCTCTCAGTTTTCAAGAGGAACAGGCAGGTCTCAGAATGGCAAATTACCCCCGTGCATAGGCAGCCACTGGATGATTATCATGGCAAGCTAACGACAGGCTGAGGAAGCTGCAATTTGCCAGTTGAAAGCAATGGTAAGCTTTTTTTTTTCTTTTTTCTTTTTCCCCGGGAAAGAGAGTGGCTCTCTACCGCTAATAGACTGTCACTAGTTTAGCTGAGAATCTCTGCAGGCGGGGACATGCAATCTGGGCATTTTGAAGTGTTTTTTTCTTTTTTTTATAATGTGTGAGATGAGCGGTCACGGTGGAAATTCGTCAGTTTTATATGCATGTGCTCCTGCGCTTCCCTGTGCGAGTAGCATTTTCACAGGTTTGGGTTTTATGAAAGCGCGACAAAAAACATGCCTCTTTCGCAGGCTGTCTTTTCACCAGCGGCAGTCTGACTGTGGGCGAGCTCACAGGCAGGTGCTCGTCACCCATTCCACGTCACGCCAGGATCAGGCCTGGCAAGTGTGTCACGGCCTGGAACCAAATGCCTCGCACGCGTCCTCGGGGAGTTTTGTGTGGCACAAGCTGCCCCGTACGAGTCCACCGTGGGCATGACGTTGCATATTTGTACACTTCAGCAGGGAGTGACCGCCCACCTCTCTCTGAATAGGTGTGCTTACGTGGCAAAAGGGAGGAAATGTGTGCATCGCGGAGCGTGAGTATACAAGGAAGGCTGTGAATGTGTTGTACTGGTCCGATGCCCTCGGGATGGAATCACGCCATCGCTCCTTGTCTGCAGGCGTAAGGTGCAGCTACCTGAGCAGCTCAGGTTGTGGGTCGATAGTTAATTTTTGGCCCGTTCGCGTGGATCAATAAGATCTGGAGCAGGGTCCCCGGGCAGACGGCGATGTGGGCCGCGCCGTGTCAGCAGGTTCCCGCGGCCGGCTTCGTTTTACTTGAAGAGGATGCAGCTGTTCCTATCCGCCAGCCTTACTTCACTTGGAGAGGTTGCAGCTGTTCATATTCTCTCTCTGGAGGATGTGGCTCGTGTGCATTTACAAGATTCTGTGTGTTAGTTTTTCAGGAGGGCAGCTTTGTTGGCTGTACACCGTCTCTGTTTTCCTGACAAAGCCCAGCAACTAAATCAGGAGTAACACAACTCCCTTCGCACCACTTTCCGCTTCCTCCCCCCCCCCTCTTGACCTGGCTTTTGTCCTTTTTCTTCTTCTCAGGATTGTACTACGTCGACTCTGAGGGGAACCGGGTCTGCGGCGATTTGTTTGCAGTGGGTTCAGGCTCCATGTACGCCTACGGTGTGATGGACAGCGGCCTGCGGCACGACCTGACCGTGGAGGAGGCCTGCGAGCTGGGGCGCCGCGCCATCTACCAGGCCACATACCGGGACGCCTACAGTGGAGGGCAGGTCAACCTGTATCACGTCCACAGCGAGGGCTGGACCAGGGTCTCCCAGGAAGACGTGCTCATGTTGCACCAGCAGTACAAAGACCAGGCATAGCTGATAAAGTCAAGAGAATGAGGGGAAAGGGGCGAATAGGTAAAGTGGGGTTTGGGGTGGGTGCAGGAGTTTATTCCAATTCTGTTCTTCTAGTCTGTTCTGTAATGTCACCACATTTTGACACAATAAAAGGATTCATCTGCCCATTGATTCACACTTGTATTTCTTCTCTGACTTGCGGCATAAAAGCTTGAATGTGAACGCTTTTTAACGGTGTCGGTGAGCTCTCCTCGCCCGGTTCGGGGTGTTATTTGAGGGGCTGCAGAGAGACGGCCGATGACTCAAAACATGGCTTTAATACAGTGTGGGAGTAGTGTGCTGCTTTGCCCTATATACATTTCATTTGGATCGTACCTTGGGGAAACTACGTCTTTAAATAAAACCCATGGTGGTTTTTTTTTTTGTAAAATATATTTCCTGGAGGTGCATTTTGCACACGTGCTGATTCCACCTTTTTAGATCACAAGTTAGTGAATTGTGTCGGTCAGATTTAACTTCCCATGTAAATGTGCAGCCTTGCTGCCATATTTGCCTTTTGATGTCGTCGCTTTGTTGCGGTTTGTGTTTACATTTCAGTCATCTGTTCCCACAGCTGCTGGGATTTAGGGGTACATCTAAAGCCTGTTTTGTGTGCTTATATGTTGTGTGTTTATTTGCAGGGCAGCACCGTCTAAATAGGTCTATTTAATTGCATACCACCAGCCTCAGTAATTGTGCCTCCTGAGTTGTAAGTGTTTTCTTTCCCTCATTGATAATGTTCCCTTCCTCCGCGCACGTTGCACAAATACGTCTTTTAATTGGTAGGGGAAATTTATTCTTTAATTCCTCCCTGACACACTTAGCTTCTCAATGTGCAATGTAGTGTGCCACACTGCCACGGTGTTTTACAATGTAACGACCTGCGCTGGCAGTGTGTGCCCCACCAGCGGTTTTTATGCTTCAGAATAAACACAAATAAAGGCGATAGTAGACTGCGAAAGTCACCCGTTTCAAAGCGTGGTTAAAAACTAGTTTCACAGGTGACTAGTTAGCAGATGGAACGGGAATGGGATTTTCGATAAATGGAAATGAGCAGGTCTGGTCTGTGAAGCTGCTCCTGGTAACCGAAGTGATGGGAATTGCAACATCAATAGGAGCAGATACTGCGAGTGTCTGGGCACGTGTCCATGGAGACGAGTTAAAACTGAGAAGATGTGCGTAAAAGCACTGAAACTTCTGAGAAAGAAAAGTAGTCCAAGCTGTTTTTCCACTGTTGGGTTAAGGTACTTGCATACCGATTTTTCTTTTGCACAAATGGAGTCTGTGTAATTCAAAATTCTCTTCTCAAAATGTTGAATACAGACCTTGTCCTCCGGTGCCATTAAATATCAAGTGAACCGGTTTGCTATTATTCTTTACTTGGTAGAAAGAAAAAAAAAATGGGCAGCTTTCAGAGACGGCTATTTCTGTTCATTATTGCTCATTGGAATACCATTTGAGTCAAAGCGCAGTGAGACATGTTCATAGTTTAAAATCACCCTTTTTTGCTAATGGACCAGCTGTACAGTTCATGAAACCTATATGCTTTGTTTTTTTTCTCCAGCAACTTAAGGTCACAGGGAGTAAAGACAGACAACCACACAATTTGTACCTACTGGCAATATTACAGTGGCTTTAAAAAGTATTCATACCCCTTGAACATTTCCACAACATGCCACTTTACTCTTTATTGGGATTTGTTGTGATGGAGACCAACACGTGTTGCATAATAGTGAAATGGAAGAAGAATTATGGTTGTTTTTCAAACTGAAAAGTGTGGCATGCAAAGGTATTCATCCCCCCCCCCACTTAATACTTTGCAGAGCCTCATTTAGCTGCGATCACAGCTGCTCGTCTTTTGGCGTTTGTCTCAGTCTCAGCTTCGCACATCAAGAGACTGAAATTGTTGCTCATTCGTTGCAAAATAGCTGAAGTTCAGCCAGATTGGATGGAGGGCATCTGAACAGCAATTTTCAATTCATGGCTGAGATGTTAAATTGGAATAAGGTCTTGGACTTGGCCATTCTAACACATGACTATTTTTTTTTACAGTCAACTTCTAGTTTCTGGTGGATGTCAAAAAATGTTCTGTTAAATTTTTTTTCTCCATATAATTTTGTGTCTTAGTTTGGTGCCCAAAATTTTTTGTAGTTTCACCAAAAAAATTGTCAAATTGACAATGTTTCTATTTGAAAACAACCAAATGTAATATTAGATTTGACACATAAGTATTGTTAAGTCATGCTACCTGTGGGCGACCATTGTAGTTTTAAAAAGTAGATCAAGTAATTGAGATGGAAAAAAAAAAGAAACGATATGTGTTTATCAAATGAGAGTTCCTCCTTTCAAAACATAAAACAGCTTGATTTACACTTGACGCCCGCTAACCATTTCTCCCAAACCATCCAAAGGGATTTCAGTTCCAGATTTTGGCACCATTTTCTTTTCCCTACTTTTGCAGTTTGCATGTCTGGAACTAAAAGCCCACGTGGGGTCTGGCAGTACAAAAGGTTTTGACCTTGTCTTGTTGTTTACTGTCTCACTGTGTCAACATGAAAGGATAAAGTTGTCACTTCCGCAATGGAATGAAATATTGCATTTTTTTGTTGTTGTTGTCGTGTTTTTGGTAAGTATTTACACGCATTGTTCTGTCAGTCAGCTTCTTCACTGTCTCACTGACACCTTAACCAACATATCTTCCCTCCTGGCTGTTTTTGTACTGAATCCTGACGAGCAAGAACACGGTGGATCCTTAATTCAAAAACACAATTTTTCATATTCAGAGTCTAAAACCTTCTGAAAATGTCACGTGGAAGCATTAAATGTGATGGTGGGAGATTCAATGAATGTTTTTCTTATGCTATCGTTTTTATCGTAGAACGAGACGCAAGAACTGATGCTTGCTTTCAGACGACTGCTGCGAGTCATTATTTATTTACGACAATATGTTTAATATCAGTAAAAGTGAACAAGAATGTGAGCGTCGGGGTAGTTTTTGATTTCGTTTGCTGCTGTGATGATATTATTTCCCCGCGTGCAGTGGCATTAAAATGCTCCTCAAAAGTCATTAAATGCAGACGTCGAGTGTTCTTGCTGAAGAGTTTCGCACGTGCACGTCATGAGTACAGTGAAACAAATTGGAAAATAAATAGTTTACTGCACTAATACATTTCCTTGAGTGTTGTCCTTCTTGAGACGTTAAGCTTTCCCTCCCTGCCACTGAGCGTGTCCACGCGTGCAGAATCCTTAAGCAGCTCTCATTATTGGCCGCGTGATTTAGTTTGAAGGTTTCAGTTCATAAACCCGGGGTTGCTGTGCATGTTCCCGTCTGCCCTTTTGGCCCGTCTCCTCACGCTTTGAGGAAACACCTTTCACCCTGTGTGTGTGTGTGTGTGTGTGTGTGTGTGTGTGTGTGTGTGTGTGTGTGTGTGTGTGTGTGTGTGTGTGTGTGTGTGTGTGTGTGTGTGTGTGTGTGTGTGTGTGTGTGTGTGTGTGTGTTTCTTCCCATGTTTGGACCCGCGTCTACAAGGTCCATGTGTGACCTTGGCGTTCCACCAGCACACTGTAGGCAGTTCGCGGTGCCCTTGTAGACAGATTTTCATGTCTGGCACACAGATTACAGGTTGTCAACAGGTATTTTCTGAGTGGCTGCCATTATCCATGCCATCTTTCAGAATATTTTCCACAAAGCTTTACACACACAGGACAAGATGGTGACACTCTGGGGAGGCATGACAAAATGAAGAAAATAGCTTTCTTATTTTTTTTTCTCTATTTTTTTTTTTTTTTTTTTTTGAGCTAAATTAGACCAAATGCAACGAAAAAGACCAGCTGGTAATATTGAAAGGTGCCAGCACTATGATTTTCACACAGTTAGAAAATAACCTCGGTACCCACATCATGCCATCTGTCAGGTGGTCATATGTGATTTTATTCACCAGAAAACTGATCATATCTGAGCAGTGCTGCCGAAGCTCTGACAATTTGTTTCCTAAATTCACAGACCCTTTGCATACATGGTGTGGTGTCCGTCCCCATGATTTGATGCTCGAGCTTAATAATTGGATATACAAATGACAAAACCACCCTCAGCAGGAATGCACGCTTTGGCTGATTGAGTATCTTGGAGCGATTGTTTATTCCTGTTGATGCTTTACCTCGATGCAAAAACAAACGAGAAGTCTATTTGGCTTTGGTAATGACTCCCGGCTGGCTGCCTCTTGTCCACCCCAAAGGCTCTCCGGGTGTCACATAATCACTACACCCAAGTCGTTAAATGCATGCCAATTCTGACAAACAACAAAGCTGGCATGAAGATAATTGTTTGTGGTCTCCGCGCATCCCCTTCCTCGTCGCCGGCGCAGGAGGCAGCCGCTGCCTCGCCTCGTTTGAGAGGTGCTGTTTTTCATCCCTCGCGATGACAGCCACACTCTTGTCATTCCCGCCGCGTGCTTGCCATGGCCGCCTCACTCTGCTCGAGACTGTTCTTTTCTCTCTCTCTTTTAAAATTTTTTTTTCCTTATTCTCTTCTCTTCTCTTCTCCTCCCCAATCCCTCTTCGGCAATGTTTTTGGCAATTGCTTTTTTTTTCTTTTTTTGACTCGATTAATTCAGTGACATGAATAAATACAGCACGGCAAAGTAAACAGTGGAGCCCTTGAGTTCTGTCCAATCTGAGTCAGTACTTGTCCGTTTCCCAGCAGGCACTTAGAAGCTTCTGCCAACACTGCTATTGCTGCACTTGATGATGATGATCATGAGGGTGATGGTGAGGATGAGGAGGATTATAGCCCCATACCATTAGTGCAGACTGTGCCTCAAGAGGCCTGGAGCGGTCAGCGGTTTATCCCTTGTCATGACACCTGACTGTATAAATGGGGCTTGTCTGTTTGTTTTATCGTCAACAGCGCCGGGCCTTGCCTCCCAGGCAAAACGGAGACAGGGTCAGGGAGACTACAGCTGAAGATGTGGCAGTTAGACTGATGGTGGATGCCACGGTCACTCCACTTACTCCCATATGGCTTCTGGCTTTTTTTTTTCTTTTTTCTTTTCTTCTCTACTGCTCTGCGTCTTTTGAAACGTGGCAACCGCGTCCCTCAGTGAAAAGGAAAAGCGAATTGCGGATTGTATCAATAGTTTCTTTATTTTTTATTTTCTCTGTCTTGTTTGTTCCTTCTTTCAGTGGCGATTCAGATCTGGTAATTTGAACACTCACATTTGTTTCAGTGATGCTCCATTACTGGGCGTTGTGCTTTTCTGCTTTTCAACTGTGAAACAGTTGAAACCCAGTGATTTGCTTCTAGAATCTTTGTTTGTTGGACGCTTAAATTCTGGACCCTCATTTTTTTGTAAATCACTGACATTCATGGCATCTGTCACATCCGTCGTATGAAAGCAGGCTTGAATTGTCCACTTCACCCTCCCCTCGCTGCCTCCGCTTTGTAAGTCTGATAGGAACATACTGAACTACATCGGTTTGTTTTTATTTTATTTTTGGTTTGAAGCGTCACTCAGAGTGGCAGGCTCTTTGATAGACGAGTCGGCCCCAGCGGAAGAACCATCTCAAGAGGGGCCACTCTGCCAGACTTGGAGACCCCATCTCCTCTTCAAGTTTTTTTTCTCCAGTTTTCTTCCACCTCTCCATCTGTCCATCTCGTTTTCTATTCTACTTTTTGACTTAATCCCCCCTGCGGTGCCCTCGGCCTGTCGCCCACTTCCCCCAAGGCCTGATCCCGCTTTGATCAATGCCCCCCTCCCCCCCTGCAACACAACCAACGGGGGAAATAGAGGCATTAATTACCCACCCCAGAGCTTGTTCCCTGGGCTCATCTCTTCAACTTCCTTCCTCTTCACTGACTCTGCAATTGTAATTCAGCTGGGGGCCCTGGACGTGAGGGTAATAACAGAGGGTACCCGTCCAAACGGACGATTGCCCACTGATAAATGATCTGCCGGGCCGGACGTGTCGGAACTGACGTGAAGGGGCCGGGAGTGACTCTGAAGTGATTGACACAGAGCTCTAGCGTCGGGATTATGTGTGAGAGAAATAATTTATGACTCTCTCTTCCGGAGCTGAGACGAATGCCAGAAATGAGTAATGACCTCTTGGAAGTTCAGCTTCTCTGATCGCAAACAATAGGCCAGGTTGTCACTGCAGTGGAAATGACAGAATTGATGGCGTTTGGAGAATGAGAAGCTAATGGGCTTCATCACGAAAATGGCAATTTAATTAAATATTAAACTATTATTTTTTACTTTTATTATTAATACTAAACTATGAACAGCATTCAAAACATCCCAGACATCCTCTCTGATCAATACGGTTTTCAGTTGCAGTGGAATGAAAATGAGGGGGAAAATGTTCTTTTCTCCAACTCTTTTTGTATTCTTCTCTGTTTTGTAATCCTTTCTTCTCTCCTGCCCTTTTGTGTTGTTTTCCCTCCACTGACAGTTTGAGTTCTTAAGTGTTGAGTGCCTAGTTTGGCCTCCTTTGTGTTATTCAGCCTCTTTCATGTGAACTACATAGTTGGAAACACACACACACACACACACACACACACACACACACACACACACACACACACACACACACACACACACACACACACACACACACACACACACACACACACACACACACGTGTGCGCGCACAAATATTTATTTTGCTGAGCCACGGTCCTCTCCTCTTTGCCTTAGCCAAAAGTCTATTCACTGCCCCTGCCTCCACTACCAACTTTCTCTGTCTTTTTTCCTGACTGCCCCTTCTTTTACCTCATTTGGCCGACCCTAGTCACCATCCACTCTCTCCTACATCCACTTCCCACGCCTCCTTTCTCCTTATTCTTTGCTCAGGACCAATCTGCTCTCATTACATTGATGGCCCTGATGGTTGACTTGAATGGCGTTCGCTCTCCCACGTGCCCTCCCAAGGCCTTTGTCAGCAGCGGCAGTGACAGCAGCCTCAGCTCCTGGTCTCTGGGCACGCTGACAGCGTGGCACCTGCTCCTCAGATGCGTGACCCCTCAAATCATCATCATATAGGTCAGAGAGAAAATTTGTGTGCTGACGGGTTCTTGAGTTACACCGGATTCTCAGGCGTAAATGTCGTGGATGTGCGGGGAGCAAACACCGGCGTGCATTGAGGAATAGTGGATGTGCTGTGAGACAGGGACCGTGTTTAGATAAGAATCTGTGAGCAACAGCGTGGAAGTATTTAATTAGGTGGGTGTGACTTTTATGTCTCGCACACTGAACCTGCTCTCAGGTCTCGACGGCAGGCGATGAGGGCAAGTGCTGCGTGCTACCTGAACCCCCAACCACCTTCTATTATTCATCGTTAATGGTGCACGTTTCACACGTGGAGATTTACCTGCAGTGCAGCTGACTCTGGTTTGCCTCCACTCCAACGGACTCTCACGACGACCACTGCATTTTGCTGAAATGCAAATAGTGCAGACTCAAACCGAGGCTGTGTCCTATTTCTGTCCACTGCCTTCACCCTTGATATTCCCCTCTGTGGCTGTACATTTGAGTGTAAGTGATATCCCAGTAAAAGCACTGAACGCAGTGAGGTGACTGTTATCACCACGTCGTTTGCCCCTGAAACATCATTTTCATCTCAGGATAGTTATAGCATAAAATATTTTCTTTTTTAGGGTCCCTTTGATAATTGTATTGATTAAGCATTGATACATTTTCTATAGCACAGTCATAAAAGTCCCCGTCGAATTTATACAAAAATATTCTCTGTCCTATCAACATTTAAGTCATGTTTTATTTTGTCTGAAGATGGAAGTGAAAATTATTATAAAAGTAAGCGCCACAAGTAGTTATGCAACTGACAGTTGTTTTCATATTTTAATAATCTGCTGGTTTGATGAGTTTCTCTGAGCTGGCTGATTAATTAGTTACTTCGTTTTTTGTTTTTCTTTTAATGTTCAATAAGTTAAACCAGTGATACCCAAAGCTGATTAAAATTGCTGATACATTTGTAAGTTCTGGCTCAAAATCAAAATATATTTAATTTCTTATTGAAAGCGACCCCCATCCATCCGTCCATCCATCCATCCATATTCACATGATCTTCAATGATGAAACTGGACCAATCAACAAGCAGCTGCAGCTGATCACTCAAAGCTGCACTCTCTGCACCACCTTCGTCTCAGATTCAGATTGAGTTTTATAGGTAATATCCTCGGTAACCACTCTCCCGTCCACTTGCAAAAATGGGGCATGGTCAGCTGACGACGTGAGGGGAATATAATCTCTCTCCTACTGTGATCAAAGTTTTAGGACAGGATTGATAACCCTCACGTATCGAGTGTAAAACTCAGTCCATTCGTTTGAAGTGTTACCAACAGTATATGATCGGTCACCTGCATATTTTAGCATTTAGTTCGCCGAGAGCTCATCAATGTTTCCAACATTGAGATCAACCCATGAACGGGTGACTGCTTAGTTAGCACAGGGAGCTGCCAGAGTGGAAGAAAGGATCATCAAAGTCAGGTAAATGGCCTTTATTTGCACATTTGAAACAAATAGCATCAGATTTCCTGTGGAATAAACCTTTCAAAATGTCTGTTTTTAATTATCAAAGCATAAACAATGCAGTGTGGAAAGGCGTTAAGGGGCTCCTGTGTATGCACGTAAAGAGAATTATAATCAGACAATGTACCAAAGTAACATTTATATGAACATTTCCAATTTTTTTGGTCTGTGTAAACAATGTGCTATGGCTGTGATCCTCTTGTTCCACAGTGAACTGTTAAAGGTTGGATGCATTATCAAATAAAAATTACTGCTCTGCTTGCAGGAAGAAATGCACTTACAGGTATTGTTTATGGACATGTGTTGTTATGTTGCTGCACATGTAAAAACAATGTGAGACTAAGGAGAAAGAGAGAAATGTGGTGCCAGATAGTAGAATCAATGCACAGTGTGTGAGATTGAGAATACTAATGTGTATGTGGGGAATAAAAAAGCACAAATCTTTGACTCCTCTGTTGTAACCAGTAATATCACTTGACACTTGACTCCTGACAGGACATTTATCACATTTCCGAATATGAGTAGTACCACCCCCCCCCCCCCCCCCCCCCCCCCCCCTCCTCTGTAAACACGCTGATCACGCTGTACCATATCACTGTAGATATCCATCTGTCTATATTTCTATACTGCTTTATCCTCTGCAAGGCTGTAGGAAGTATACTCACTTCACACAACAGTGTCTGGTCATTTCTCACAGTCTGAGACCACCATGAAAAAAATACCGCCCCCCCCAAAAAAAAAGGAAATCATTTAATCAGTTTAATAAGAAAATCTGGGCTTCTGAAAAACATGAACAGAATACAAAGAAAATGTAAGCACAGGTTCGCCCTACTTCTCTTGCTTTTAATGAAATTGGCTCTTTAAACTGCATGAAGTCCACAAGTTCAGTAGTCGCAGTATGATTTGATTGTTTCTCAAAGATAGTCTTCACGATAGAGGAGCAATATTCTAACTCTCTTCAAGTGCTCTCATAAATGTCCGACAGGGTTTTTAGTCAAGTGGCCATCGAAAGAAAAGTCCATGACAGTTGGCACTTCTTGGGTCTTCGAGCAGCGCTTTCAACAATTTGAGTGGAATTAACTCTCATTATCTGAATGTGACATGACTGAGCATAGGTGTGCATTGAAAGAGCAGCTCTGTATTTTACTGTTTCCCATGGTTCAATACTGCGTGCCCCTTGTTGGTCTCTTGACCGGCACCTTTCTATTATTGCCACGAAGGTGAACTGTGGTTCATCTTCTACTGTGAAAAGCTTTGCTGATTCAACCCAAGTACTGAGCTTTTTTTCCCCTCTCTTATAACTGCTGTGAGGGTGGGAGAAAAAAAGCGTGAAAAAAAATGAAAATGACATATACCTGGTGTAAACCACTCTTTCCCTCTGGTGTGAATGTTGTATGTTCGAATCCAGCGAGTGTTTGGTGTTTTCCTTGCCTTTTTGTGTGGACTTTTTCATGTTCTCACCGTGAGTATCCCGCCCTCGCCCATAGCGTGGATTGGCTTCAGTTCATCCCCAGCCAACCCCCACCCCACCTCGACCCTGAACATGATATAAGTGGTAGAGGAGATGGATGGATAGTCTGACTTCTGACACTTTAGTTGTGACACCAGATTTTCCACACGTCAAATCGCTGCTTTAGTGATCACTGCTGTGTGGGTGTGTTCAGTCAGAGTTACATTTCTGACAGATGATTTCACATCTCATCATGTTGCCGACATCACATTCACCTGGATGACGTCTGACTGCTGTTTCACTTCCAGGACGACTGACCCCCGTTTGATGGGCTAAATGTTGTCAGTGTCACATATTCACATCAGGTGACATGACCCGGAGGTGGCGGAGAATGTGAAATGATCAGTTTGCATGTCGGACTCATGGGCAGAATGGTGTTTGGGCCATATTTCAGTGGCTTTATCGGCTTTGACACGACAGGAATTGTTTCATGAAAATACACAGTCGAAACAGGAATGAAAAATAAACCAGTGAGAAAGTGCCAGCTTGAATTTGCTGCTCAGATTTTTGCATGTTTACAAGCAGATTTCTGAGCCGTTTCAGACCAAAGCACCTCAATATATAATAGTGATAAAGGCTTCTTTTTCAGGATTGTTTTTTCCCTGAACATATATTTTGGAGTTGTGCTTTTCTATAACACTGAGTTTTGGCACAGAACAATAATTTAATTCACCCTTTTTTTTTTTTTGGAATCATTGCAGGTCTGCCTGGACTAGATCAACAACCGCCTGTGCCAAACTTGCTTGGGGTAACAATTTTGAGGCATTTCAAAATTTCCAAAATATCATCTTAGCAAAAAAAAAACCCCAAACTCAATAGAACACAATACATTTTGTTAAAAAAAAACTAAACAAAACAGTTTATTTATTACATTTAAATAAAAAAAACATACATTTTGAATGAACTGGAGTAAAAATATAGATCCCAAATATGACCTGCCAATATACACAAGAACCCATGTAATGTTCTATTTAACCATATTGGAGGAACACAACACAACACAACACAACACAACACAACACAACACAACACAACACAACACAACACAACACAACACAACACAACACAACACAACACAACACAACACAACACAACATTGTTCTCCATTTAAAATAACAATAATTACAGCCAAATCTGACATCACAGGTGTGTCTTACTTTGTGTAAACTATTTTAAGTGTCCTGGTAGAGCTACAAAAACAAAGGGATCCTTTGCCTAGTTCAGTTGGAGGACCGCCCCGAGAGGTAACTGTTTTTCAATGTCAGTATCACTTCATTGCACTTGATGGCCAAGTGAGTAAAGCCCCACAGAGCACAGTAAAAAACCACAAGCATTGTTTTGACATGACAGACATCAACATGTTACCTCTCCCCTAGACCTCTGACTGGCCTTTCACAGTGAGATATCACAGATACACAAGTGCGGTGTAAAGGAACAAGTCTCACTGTATCTTGTCGTAACAGGAAAACTCGGATCTTTTTCTCACGAAAACACAATTCCTTTTGCTCGACTTTATCGGCTGTTATAAAGAGAACTGGGCCTCTGAAACTATACTGCTGGCTTAGTGTTAGACAGATGAACAGAAGATAAGAGAACGGGCTGTTCTATAAGAAACTACGCATCATCTTCAACTGTTTTCTGGTTGAAAAAAAGTGGCTTCACTGGATTAAAAAAATCCCCCCGCAGAAAGCCGTAGATGAGAGAGAATCCGATCTACTGGCCGTTTCTTAATTAAATCTCACGCATATAGCTTAACTAGACCAAGATTTCATGGTGCGTTTTCTGCAGCATAACAGTGGCAACATTTACTTAAAAGCCCTTCTTTTAACATAATGTGAGACATTGTTTGGTGGTCCCCCACTGTTGTTCAAAGAAGGCACAGCTGCATGATATAAAATTAACAACATGTCTGATTTAGGTGAACCAATGAGTACGCACTGAAACCACACTAATAATAAAGATGCAATTAAACGTCCCTTAATTAATTTTATTATCTGCAGCTGTTTTCCATAATACGACAACTCTGTGAAAACGAGGCTTTCAGGATTAAAAGTAAGCACCGCTTCACCTTCATTTGCTATACAATTTCGCCTTGATATTTACTATTTATTGCCGTAAACGGGAGGGGAGAAAGTACCCATGTGGATCACAAGTTGCTCACATATTTCTCTCCTCATAGGGCGCCACTGCAAACCAAGGTGACTTTGAAACACAGGGGGTACTGTTGGGACAGGGCCCGTTGCAGCGCGACACCATACAGAGGCGTGCACAATAGCATTAGTGGCCAACCATATGCTGCAGAGAGCAAAAGAGCCTGCAGGTTTTGGTATTCCAACAGATCATTTCAGCAGGTGACAGAGCTGATGAGTTCTTCCCTTCAACCTGACAGTGCTAATTAGTTTGTCTTGGGAATGGATGGGGGAAAAAAATGAAGTTGGCTCCTCCTGCAGTACACCGCTTCTGTAGTTTGTTGAATAAACCAACAGACACCAGTTAATCTTCTGAAGGTTTGCAAACTTTCAGCAGATTTTTTTTTCCTGTTTTAGTAAGATCCTCCCAGAGCCGTCTCTGCTCAAACTCCAATTTGTTTAAATGTATTTCCTACTGTGAAGGGCTTCCTTTGTGCATTTTAATGTGGGACGGTTGTGTCCGTCAGCTGCTCACTAAAAAAAAATCTGGCAATTTTTAAATGTATAAAGAACATTTATAATATTCATAATTTAGTCTTTCGGCATTAAAGCTTTCCAAAGTCAGGGCTGAGTTAAAATGAGTGTGTTTTACAGAACTGGGACACTGCTCATGTCACATCTGCAGTCAAGAAGAATGAACACAGACACGCAGAAATTAGTCCAGATTTTCACAAATGCTTATGCCAAATATATTTTGGAGCAAAACCAGTTGCTGCATGAATTATATTGAACAGAAGACATTTGTTTTTGTGGGTTAGAACTGATGAGTCACCTCAACAAGAGATTGGTTTGATTCCAGCTTATAATTGTCAAGAATTGAGACACCGTTAAAGCATTGAGAATTAGTCTTTGCATTTTGCCTGCGCAAAAACAGATGTTACGATGAAGAATGCCGTGATAACTGGAACTGTGGTTTAAATTGTCAAACAACCATGATTTTCTATGATTATGACTTGAAAGCCCGTACATTTTATGTCTATGTATCTTAAAACCTGAACAAGACCTGTGTGGTTCTTGTATCTCCTTTTCATCACATCACAATAAAGTACAACTACGGTATATCTGATGTAGTGGATTACATTATACAGTGTATCATAGAATGCGTAAATTCCCTCTTCGAAGGTGGAAGTGTTCTCATGACAACAAATGATTAAAGAAATGTCCATCTTCTCCAGTGGGAAGTTCAAAGTTTAAGATTTCAATGTACTGTATATTCCCTGTCTGAAGTTGGCACTGCCCTGCTACTCATGAGTATAAGCTTCGTTGTGCTGCGTTCGCCAGTAACTGGGGGTTTGGAAGTTTTGCACTTTCTCTTGGGAAAAATGCCTGTGACTGCTGTTGCTTCTCACTCAGGAAGAGCTCAGTTACACTTAACATGACAGCTGTCTTAGTGAAACTTAATGAATGCACTGAAGTATTTCTATTTTATACTCGCTTGTACTCATTGCGTGAATGATGACACTCCGTCTTACCATTTTATTGAAATTGACTTGCCATTTATAACTTTTAAGCTTTATAGCAGCAGTTGTATTGATGTCAAGAGATGCTAAAACCAGACAACAGAGTACAAGTTGTGCATAAATGTGGTGGAAAATAAACCTTGCAAGCTTCATTTCATTCTCTCATTGGCTGATGAATGTGATGTCGAGCTTGTTTCTTTCCTTTCTTGCCCGTGAAACAGAATAAATGGTACTGGAGGCAGCCATGTTGTTTATTTGTTTGTGTTTGGCATGTTCATGCTTTGACGTGGGAAATGGGACTTTCCCTAACTGGTTTACTGACCCAAATTACTTAACCTCAAATCCTTGCCTTTGAAGAGGTTCTGCAATGGGAAATCATGCAAACTCCACACAGAAAGGCCCTCAAATAGACTCCAACTGAATATTCTTGCTATGAAGTTAATCTGCAAACTACTACACCGCCGTGCATTACTTTTGCAGCGAAAGTGGTTGCATTGATTCAAAATGTGCAAACAGTGATTTTTTTTTACATGTGATGAAAACAAAATGCTACCCGACAGCAGCAACTTCAATCAAATCACTCTCTCAGAGTCTGCAGTTTGCCACTATATGGAACACAAATATGAGGGTTTATAGGAATAGACTTCACAGTATAGGAGGAACAGCACCGGTGTATCCAACAAGCTATTTTTTCTTTTGTCTTCGTCTCTCCCAGTGTGACAGTATGTGAGAGCATATAGAGCAGCGGAGGCCTGGATGTTACGTGATGTAACCAGCAGTCATGCCTGCGTGTGACAATTAAAGGAGCCCACAGCGAGAGCGGTCTGCAGGCCAATGTTCTGACGCGTCGGAGCACAGGGAGGCACAGGTGTAACTAATAACATTAATAAGCATTCAGGCATGCCAGTGTCAGGGTCCTGATACGACGACGCATGCTGGCTCGCTGGCAGGCGGCACCTCACGGAGACGATTCGCAGCAACAGCGCCGTCATTAATGTGATTAGTTCCACCTGTGTTTCTCTGCTATGACGAGTCAAAATGTCTGCTGAGGAAGAGAACAAAGGTGTGTTTGCAAATGTACTTTTTTTTTCTTCTTCTTCTACTTTTACTGAGAAGTGGGCAAACCTTGAAAAGATGACAAGTTCTACAACATCAACATTTAAAAGTTTGATTGTTGAGACGTGCCTCAGGAATCGCTGTTCTGCCTTCTGTCTAGATTTGTCATTTTAAGCAGAAGAGTAACTATTATACAAGTGAAATCCAATCGTGATGGGTTACTTGATCAGCATGGTCTCAAAAGGGATTCTGTGCAGCATGTTGTGGTCTTCAGCAGGTTTTCAAAACGTGCTGCGACTGTGCAGGGTTTTCTTCACGTTCTGCATATTTCTTCCGATCCAGTTCTCTGATTTTCCTCTCTTTCTTTTCCTCGTGTTAAAACATATCAGAGTAAGCCACGTCTTTGCTTCGCCTTTGCCTGAAATCCCTGTTGTGCTTGTAGCTACAATACCCTTCATCTAACTATTCAGTAGCAGGGTTTCTTATTGCTTTGGGACGGTCTTGTGCGGATGAAGCTTGTTGTGGATATTTACTGCTGCGTCTGGCTGCTGCACTGCATTGTTGTTCTTAAAACACAACCTTGTAAAACTGTTCAGCTATATTTACACAGTGTCTCCTCCACAGCAAGCTGCACTACTGCTGTCTCAGAACATAAAACATTAAAGCGTTTTCCTCACCTCTGAGCAGGGCAATACTTTGTGTATATTTTCTCATCTTCATAAATATGGTTTTCAAAACGGTACCTATTATCTATTGTCAAACAGAGAATACGATTTATGACATTTTTTTATCTGTTTTTTTCACATGATGTTGTAGAATACCATGTTTTACTCAATAAACTGAGTTAGGAGTAAGAAAAGTGGGAAAAACACATGTACAAGCTTTTATCTGGCTGTACCCACTGTCTGTCCCGCCCCTTAATCTCAAAATTATATCACATTGATTTATAGCCTTGAATTGAATTTGTATGTTTGATTGTTTTGCTTTTCACCTGAGTCTTGGAAATCTCTCCTCTCTGCCTGTGATCTGGCAAACCCTGTTTGGATGTAGGATTTCATCTTGCCTAATTGGTTGTGAAGGCCTCTGCGGGGAATTCTGCGGGCGCGAGATGCTGCAGCCCTCGCCAGCCTCAGACGTCGAGGGGTTAAAATGCTCTGAGTGGGATTAATGAAGGGTTAAAGCAGCAGATGAGAGGAGAGGGCAAGAGGTCTGACCTGCATATGAAGCTGCGCAACCCGACTGCTCCCCTTCCTCTCTGATCTCCCGTCTGTTGTCTGGATCCCTGGCTGTAGCCAGGAGGAGTCGGTGGCAAGTGTGGCGAACACAGCGGAGCGTTATGATTCTTGTTAACATGTGGGATGCATTTTGCTCACTTGTCTTTGCCCGTGGTGGTTTCTCTAATTTGTTTGTATCTGGTAGATGTTGTGTGAGCGTCTGCATGCGCGGGGTAGCATCTGTGCATGCTGCTCGAGTACAAGCGGACGGCATCAAGGCCACCGTTCTCTAGTTTTCCGTGTGGTTTAATCGCATCCGTTGGGGGACGTGACGTGGGTTTCCGATGGGCTTCCACTTGAATACAGTTGGCCTGATGCCTGTGGCAACCCTAGTGACCTCCCATGTTTTTCTCCTCTTTCTCTCTTCATGCCTTCGTTCCCGGCATTGTCCTGCCACACCTGAGGTCTCCAAGGCGCAGGCTTCTGCCAGGTGTGTCTCCAATACCAACAGGGGCTCTCACACAGACAAACGCATTCAAAGGGTGTGCGAGTATGTACCATCCACAAAAATGCACACAAAGCGTGACTAATTCTCATTCTATATACCGTATTCCACTTTGTTTTCCGTCTGTCATTGAATATTTGAACAAGCAGAACATCTGAGAGAGTTTCCCGTCACTCAACAATGTATTCTCTTTCCTCTCCTCCTGAAGGCTGTGATCATATTTGTGACACGGCTCCTCCATCGCTAAATCAAATATCACCGTCTCTTTGTCTGAAATGCTCTGGCTTTGTGCTCTTGAAGGTTATATGGGTATATCTGTCTTTCTTTTGTTTTAAATGTCAAGGTTTTTGTTTGTTTTTAAGTTTGTTGCTGTATCGCGTCCTTCTCTTCAATATTCATGCTGGGGTAACGCAGCAGGGGCTTGCAAATACCAGTCACCTGCCTTTCTGTCATTTGGCACATCTGCGTGATTGTCCAGCCTGCCTGTCAGACTGCCTGCTTTGCCATTCTCCCTCCCCACCCCACCCCACATCTGTTATCCTTATAGTTGACTCTTGCCACATGTGTCTGCTGCAATCACTCTTCTCCTCGGGCTTATACGTTTATCTACCTGCTGTGCCTGAATGCCTCATGGCTCCCCTGGTTGAGCATCCATGTTTGTCCATTCACATGTCTGCTTGACGTGCGTGTGTGTGTCTGCGTGTTGGTGCGTCAATCTCCGTGTTTGTATAAGGCTACCCCGCACCCACCTGTCAGTCAGACATCTCTCAGCAGGGTATTAACTATCTGTAAAGGCAAGGTCATGGTGACTCAGACACGCAGAAGCAGGTAGAGCTATCAACGCTGAGCCTTCAAGGCTGCAGCTCTGTGCTCTTCATTCCTTTTGCTGAAGCATGTGGACTGAAATGGTGAGGAAAAGGAGCAGCAAGACAGGCTGGTTTGAAACAAACCTCCGGGTTATCCAAATATTGAAATTTGTTTTTTAATGTATAAAAGAGGAAACAAAGCCAGACGGTAAAATTGACATAGGGCGTGTGCTTTGTAAACCCCTATGATGGCTTACAGACTGGCTTTATGCACTCACTATTCTTAATGAGCTTGTGCTCGTACTTTGTCTGGATGTAAAGATTGCCTATGGCATTTCAAATAATTACATTTTCATTTTTATCTCGCAGGAAATATGCCAAAACTCTAAGCTGCTTACGTGGCTGCTTTGTTAAAAAGAGAGCAGAAAATCTGACAGATTTCAGCAATGAGCTTCATGAAGATGCTACTCGTACCTTATTTAGGGGCTATTGATTTCTATTAATCCACTTTAACCAAGTCAAGGTCATAACCAGTGGCAAGGTACACCCTCAACAGATCACCAGTCTCTCATAGGTTAAAACGTAGAAACAGACAACACGTTTAAAGCTACAGACAATTTAAGGTCACTAATTGACCTCAAACACATGTTTTTGTACTATTTGAGGAAACCAGAGTATACTCACCCTTTCATGAGGAAAAGATGTAAAATAGCATGCAGGCTGTATTAGAATTTAGAAAAAAGTGCCAAATCATGTTGTTGGAGCTAGAATTTTAACAATAGAGTGAAAACATGGAAGAAGTACAGAAATGTAAATGAGAAAGTTTAAAATCCTTTATTCTGTGAAGACACAGTATGGTTCTTTGGATGATGCATGGCTTCTAAGTTCAGTTTTCTGGATGACTGAAGTCAATTTTTTTTTTTCAGTTACATTTTATTTTTACATTTTTTGTGCATAAGTTCAGTCATTGTTTACTCTTCCGTGAGGGCTTTGAAAACACAGGTGACCTCTGCTTATTATTGTAACTGAGCACCTCCGCTCGCTGCTGCCCTGCTCAAGATCTGTGAAATGACACAACAAAATTCACCCACAAGTACCTCTAAAGCCTCTCTAATACCATACAATATCTTATGTGTTTGAGTCCTATAAAAGCATTTGCGTTAAAATGCATGCTGTGACTCAGCTGGAAACTATTTCTTGGCTGTGACTATGAAAAAGAATTTGTGTAGTTCTTTAATGCTTTGTATTTTGTACAGATAACACATATAAAGAATACAGATACAAAAAAAGTGCTAATTAGAGGGTGTCAGAGGAAGAAGAGTCTTATTTTGTTTCTTGCGCGGCGTTAGGCTGGCTGATTTGCTGGTTTAAGCCTGAAGTGCTCCGAGGGCTGGTTATATTATATTGTTATTGTAGAGACATGAGGGTTGTGTCAGTCTACTTATTTGTTGCTGAAGAAGAGAAGGACTCACTGCTTTTTCTTGTTAATGCCGCCCCCCCCCCCCCCCCCCCCCCCCCCCCCCCCTCCTCCAAGCACTGGTCGAGTGAAGATGAGTAGAGCTGTATATCGACATAAAGTGAAAAACTGATACATATCACACAAACAGTTTGGACTGGAGCGAGCCACCTTTTAAGCTGTAATCAGAAAAACACCCTCCGCTGCAGAAACACACTAACAGATGGTGGGTGCATTGCATACATACACAGGCAAATTTGGCTACCCAAGCAGATGTGTACACAGACACGTACACAAGAAGGACAATCCTCTGAAATGGCTTCAAAACACGGGCACATGCATAGAGAAACTGGCAACCAAACGTGTCCCCTCGAACGCACGCGATCGGCGCAAAAGGGGAACGAGTCGCCCCTCGTGAACACACAGTGACGGAGGGAACTGAGGGTCCTGTGTGTGCAGAACTTGGATCGTAACCACATGAAGCACAGAGCAGGGAGGGGGAGGGAGACGGCGACGGAGGTGGAGAGTGAGGGAAAGAGAGGGGGAGCAGATGGGTCAGCCATCTGGTGGATGGAGGAAAAGCGAGGGAGATGAAAAGAAGAGGGAGGGTGCACTGGAGAGAGAGGGAGTTGGAGAGATGTGTGTTGGGGTGGTGGTGGTGGTGGGTCCATGAGAAATGTCCGTGCAAGTGCATGAATGAAGTAGGATGAGTTTGTTGTGTCGGTGTGTCTCGGGTGCCAGTGGACGCGGTGCTGTTGAATGCTGTTTAAAAACCTCTTCCATCTCAGAAATGCACGCAAAGCAGGCTGAGGACGCACATGAACACATCCATGTCTGCTGCTTCCATTTGCTCTTATTAATTCTCTTTGATCACATCACAGCTAAATTTTATTTGCAGGAGACATTTTACATAGAAGAATTTCTGGCTTTACGCTTCCAGCAACTGTGAACTATTGATCCTATTTGCAGTTGTTGCCTGTGCACTCAAAAGCTATTATACCATATTTCTCTGTGGGATGGACTTTCATTTTTGTCCAACAACTATTAAAAACACATCAGTGAGCCACACTGCTGCACCTGGTGACATATTCTTCTCCACTGTGAAAATAGCTTTATGTGAGTCAATCCCACACATGGCACACTGCTGCCAAGAATACTCACTAGAGCAACAAATATGTATTGATACATGGCTGGAAATAGTTCCCAGCAAATGCACTATTCACTCCTATTTTACCACATGCTGGTCGTAAACAAAGCCACTGTTGTAGTGAGCAGCTCACATGTGATGTAAGATTGTGTTATATATATATATATATATATATATATAATTGCGAAGATCACAGACATTTTTTTATTTTGATGCAGCTGTTTTAACCATGTTGATCCAGGGTGGAGAAAAGCACAATCGTTCTAAAATTATTCCCACGTTGATGAGTGAGTCCTATTTTTCTTTTAAATGTTTATTTTGCAGCGATAGAAAGTGATCATTTAATGCTGCTATACTCTTCCAATCCATTTTAATTCAGAGCAGTGGTACCAAACCTTTTTCTTGAAATCTTTCAGATTGCTTCTTGGGTACGGACGTCCTTTCCAACCACATATGGTTCCAAATCGTTCTTTTTGGCCGTTTGTACTCTGGATCATGTTTCAAATGTGAAATATCCCACGGACCAACAGGGAAAGAGATCTTCATCCACAGACAGGAGTGGAGATGTACCCAAAGAAAATGGGCTGAAAACAATCGAGGAGCAAACAAGGTGAGACAACAGCACACTGAGCAAAGCAGAGACGGAGAGAAAACACAGACATGGAGCATGAAACACACCAGACCACAGCCTGTCCAATACATTGATTCCGATCAGCTGGTTGGGGTCGATCGCATGCCGTTAAGAAAAACGTGTCTCTGCACAAAGCGCCCAGTCTCAAATCTCTGTTACCGTAATGCACAAATTGTTTTCAAAAATCAATCCGTATTGATAACGGCCACTTTATTAATCCCCAAGGAAATGTATACCTTCAGTAGCCCATATACAATAAAAACAATCTAAAAAAATCTATTTGTTTTGATCATGCTGTTGTTTGTGAAAGTAGCAGTTGGAGGAACAGTTGACTGAAAGCAATGAGGCTGAGTTTGAGGGGATTCTGGTCGTTTCAGTGTCAATGGCTTCCAGCTTCTGATCCGTGGTTGCTGCCGATTGGAGCAGATGTTAAAAATGGCTTGGGAAGAAAAAAAAATAAATCCTTGTAGGATTCCTGCTTGTCGCTGATAAATTATCAAGCAGTTAACAGATGTAGATTTTGTTTCATGTATCAAAAAGCATGTGGTTACCAAGGCACATAAGAAGCTTGCGCATTTCTAATTCTTCCACAAATGTGGTTTTTGTCTAGTTTAAGCCTGCTATTATGCATTTGTGGTTGAAGGCAAAACGATCTGAAAGCAAGATATTTTAGGATTCCTCAAAATTGTGATTTTGTAAATTTGTAGTAGATGGTATAGTGTTTGCAAACTCTAGAAGTGTTGGCGCCCCTGCTTTAGATAGACAGGCAAATGTACGACTCGCAGGCAATTCTGAAAGCGTGCCAGGGTGTTAACCTGACTGAACTTCACCAGGATATTAAAAAAAACAAATGTAAGACATGACCTGACAGTATTAAAAGCATTAATGATATGATTAGAAAAAATACCATGAAGTATTGGGGGAAAGCCTCAAACGTAAGATTTTGAAAGTGGATGTAAAACAAAACACCAGGACGGTGACACTTCAAACACCAAAGTCAAGAGAGAATCAAAACAGAGTATAAAAGCTTCAGCCACATTCACATGGCCAAGATTTTTTTTTTTTTAATCCTTTTTCTCATCCCTGCTCTAATACATCATCTCACAACTCTTCTGATTTATCTGGTGACCCTGTGAAGATAAAACTTTCAACTGGTCTCACCTCCAGCAGTTACGACAGAAATACTGCTGACAGTGCACTATGCCTCACTGTGGATCGTTTGGCCATATGTAGTTGTACATTAACAGGAATAACAAACTGAATTTTACTTTGATACTTCCAAATACTAGAGGAAAAAGTATTTTGGACATCTTGTAGGACAAGGGTGTTGAACTCAATTTTGATTTAACTGACAGTTACACACCTGACAGCATGACTGCACTTGCTTTGAGCTTTCATTGATTTGTTTCTTAATATACAAAACTGTGAACACACTGTAAATACTATATTCTTTTAGGATTTTGTAACACTATACTAATGTATGTATGTGTTTGTTTCTATGTTTTTCTTTGTGCCTCCTTGCTGCCTCTTGGCCAAGTTGTTGTTGCAAATGAGAACTGGTGCTCGTTTGGGCTCCCAGGTGAAATAAAGTGTTTTTACACCACAATATGAAAGTGACAAGCAAAAGACATGACTTCACAGTCAGTTTCACTTCGTAACCTCACAGTTTTGCTCACTTGTCTCGCTTTTACTTCTTCTTGTCTTGAGCAGCTGTTTGATGTATACATATTTCAGAATTGGATATTGACAAAATGCTTGAATGAAACTGATTCATCAACCTTTGACAAGAAGTAGTAGTAATAATAGTAACAACAGCTGACAAAGTAGCAACATGTACAATATGTAGGTTGTCTTATTAAATTTATTTTAGGGGGTTTTTGCATCATGGGTTATGGGATACTGTGAGTACATCCTACAATTTTACATACAGTTAAAATTTTATTTATTTATTTTTATTTATCATGAGTTTATTCCTTCAATGCACCAAACTACAACAAACAAACCTTCGCAAACAAAGTACACAGAGAGACACAGACTGACTAGATTCAGCAGCAAAGTAAAGAGCAAAAACAACCTTTACAAACAAGACATGCTGAGTAGAAGACGTGTTCGGCTTGTTCACCCTCACAGATATAAAAAGAAGAGGTAATAATCTGGTAGTGAATATAGGGCAGCCTCAACTTGAAAAAACCCCCCAAAAAACAAACCATGTTATATATGGGCCAAACATTGTTTTCGGAGACATCACGGAGACCTGACTTAACAAAGGCGCTCACCACTTTGTTTGGTTGTTATTATGAATGTACGCATTGCTCACCAGTACTTGGATGGTGAACAAAGCCTTCAGAAGTTTCCAACGAAGCTCGCACAGCGGTATAATTTCACATGCTGCTTTTGTTACTGTTGCAAAGCTTTAAAAATGTTTACTTTTGGTAAATGCTCCAAAGCCTTGCTTGTCACACAGTTTTCTTTTGTTACTGCTTCACATGGAGCCCCAGTTAGTGGAGACAAGTGTCATGAATCATCAGCTGAAGTTTAGTTATACAGTCATCTGTGATGGGAATGTTTGTGTAAAACTCTCGCTTGAGATATTGAAATCCAATTGTTGGAAAGTGTGTTTAATTAGTTCATATCTACTTGTCTGCAGTAGCGTGTGGTGGTGTTTCAGTCAGGTTGATGATCCTGTCACTCAACATTTTAACCCAATAGCAGCGTTCAGCTTCCATCAGAGGTTCACAAAGCAGTTCCTGCTGGCCCCCAGCAGAGGAAAGGCGCTGTGATGCATTTAGAGGACATAGGAGATTTGAGCTTCAACAAAATAGAACCAGTTGTCTTCTGGATAAAGTTGCTAAAGTCACTCATTAATTTAAGACACAGATTTCAGAATCAGTTTTTAATTATTAAAAGAAAAAAGAAAAATAATTTATGACAGGGCGAGCAGTCTCTTTCATGCAATATCATGTTGTGAAAGAGGATTTTCTAGAGTGAATCTTGGCTGCTGTTGATGGTTTGACAACTACATCCACTGTCCCCTGAACGGACCCTATGTACCACATGGAGGGACCAAGCTTATTTATTGTAGAACAGGTCGGAAACCTTTGATAACATCACAAGAGTTTCACTGCATGATGCATCTCTGTGAAGTTGGAGGGACAGAGTTGAACCCAGGTGGTGATTGTCTGTAGCTACAAACACTTCACATGCAGGCTTTTGGTGCATGAAACATTTTACAAATGTTCCACTTCCCACTTGAGATGCTGTTTATCGTCTGATACTTGGGACCCGGCTGTGCACAGAGAAGCCCTTAATCCCCACTCGGTTACTACTGTGCACAAAACGGACGAATGTTTGGACAGAAATATGGATTCAAGGACTAAAATATGTGTTTGAGAGTTCAAACTACTACTACCCATTTTCTAATCTTCACAAAGGGGAAAATGCTGACTTACAATTCTGTGCAATTGTTTATTTCACTGCATTCATGCAGAATCTTCCACATTTAGGCTGTAATGTTTTTTGATGTCTGCATATTTGTTGCATTTTGACTTGTGACAGAACCCTCTCACAGATCGAGAACAAGCAGCTTTAGTGTGTCTGTTCAATCAAGCGTGGTTAATCTGGGGCCTCTTATAAAGTGTAATACACAGACATTCTTCTATTTTAACTCAAAAGAATAATTTTGAGTCATTTGATTTTACAACTTTGTTGTAAATGCAACAAGCCTCCAGCTTGCTGGTCTTATCAAGTCTTAATTGTTGACATTGCAAGAATGACAAAAGGAGACAACTGTGCGATGGCACTTCTCACACTTGCAAATCTGTTAAAAAAAACAACCCCCCCCCCCGACTCAGATTCTTACCTTTTGAACCAGTTAAAAGAACATTCAAAGATGCAAAATGTGCATATACAGATATGGTTTTCCTTAACGCACACCAGGACTGAAATCCAAATGTGCTTTTCTCTTGTTTGCCATAAATACAGGAAAAGAAGACACCGAAATCTACACGTGTTGTGGAAAAAAAAACCCTACACAGAGACCCCTGTGGTGGCTACTAAGAGGCAGTCAAAGACACGACACGGTATGCCACCGTTAATGACGGCAGCACAGCAAGACGGAAAAGTGAAAGATGAAACTATGAGATAAGTAAGACAAGTGATGAAAAAAGATAAGTGACAGTTTTTGGGGAGAAAAATATATGGAGGGCAGATGGTTTGATGAGACAGAGGGGGGGATGGGAGGGGAGGGGGCCGCTCAAAAAGAAAGACAAGGAAGCATAAAGGGTGATGATGTAAAATGGAATATCAGAAAATGTCTGGTGGGACAGAAAGGATCAAAGAAATCATACTTCCAAAAGCCTCGATGTCAGAACGGGGAGACCAATTTATAGTGGATGGTAGGAAGCCTGACTCCACCGGTGAATTCCACCCCCAGCCGGAGCAATGTCGAAACAATCAGGCCACCTGATGAAAGAGATAACGAACATGATGGGAAATGAGACACACACACACACACACACAAATCTTGCATTTACATTATCATCTGAACTTTGTATTATGCTCACGGAGTCCAGTTCTATCACTGTATGAAATACACTAATGGTATAATTACTGATAATATGATCGCAGGTATGGATAATTCATCATTGTTAGCTGCTCAACCACTGCCAACTCAATCCTCAGTGTACAGGGTGTGGGGGGGGGGGAATTAACCAGCATATAATTTGTTGAAACTTTATTTTCTCTCTGCTTGGATGGCTGGTGATTATCATCATCATTACTATGATTATCACTCACTCGGCTCTTGTTGTGCTTGTTTTTCATGAGCGTGCCTCCGTTCCACACCCGTCCTGAATTACTGTGAAGCTGTAGCACAGTTTTTGTTTTTTGTTTTTCCCCCCACCTCATAATATTATCCTCACAATATTGATGTGGATGTATATACTCTTTGTTGTTCCATTGTTGCTGCCTCCCTTTTAAGGGCACTCCTCACTCGTGGAGCAGAGACTAGAAAGGAAGAAATTCAGAGAAATCGTCTGTCTGCTGCAGCCTTGACATTGAGCCTGCGCTCTTGAAGATGAAAGATGACACGGCTCACGCACGTACATATTGAAATCAAACATTTCCAGACATTTCACGCATTACCAATGCATAGTCAGACAATACTACAAAATTCAGTTTGAAATTCTTCAGGAACTTTTATTTATTGTCGATGAAAGAGGCATTTGAAAGGTTTTCACTTTTATCGTGTTCTTTCTTCTTTTGTTTGAGAGGCAGATGCAGTTCTGGCATCAGAATTTAATTGTTTCATAATGTGCTGTTTAGGTAACAGGAAAACAAACCAAAGCACATCCTCCATTGTTTTGGTTAAGACGCCTGAGGCAAATTTGAATTATTCCATTCAAATATGTTGCGGAGACATTCTAACGACAGTTCAAAACGTGATCAATAACACGCAATGCATGAACTACTCAATGCTGAGGTCGATGAGTTTTAAGGTTAATGACAGTTCCACGTCCCATGGAGCTGAAACTTCTTTTATTCTGCAAGCAAACAAGCTTTTTTACACAAAATAAATCCCATTAAAGGAAACTGCAGCCTTTGGATTGCAGTCTTTTTTTTTTTCTTTCTTTTTAAAAAAAAAGGTACTCTTCTATCTGTACAGTAATTGAAGAATTACAGAGTTGGGTGATGGACGTAGTTTTACTGACAGTGAAACACAGATAATCATGGCCTGTGGTCAGCCATCACTGTATGTGACAGTTGAGGGGACCTCATGCGAATGTGGATGTTGTTCAGTCTGAAAACACAAGTCTAAGATTATTGATGACGGAGGCTTTATGGGGAAAAAAATGACAGTAATTCACCACTTTTTTTCAGTCTTTATGTGATGGATGTTAATGGGTCAGCAGCACACTTGAGGTGAAGTGGAAGTCACAATGGTGAGCAGCATCGGAAACGCCTCCTCCTGCACCTGTCTTTGGAATTAAAAGGACGGCGTGCGACACTTTTTGGAACGGGGAGAGAAAGCCCTAAATGGTGTTGGATCAGTATCCAAAATCAAAGCGTTATGGTGAATTGGTGTTAAACAGAAATTAATTACATTAAAAAAAAAAGTACCCTTAATTAGCCACTCTTTTTGCTTGGCACATCTTGGAGCAGTTTTGACTTAAAACTGAAAAGATGTAAAGGTGATCTTTGATTTCAGTATACTTGCTTGGTAAAATAAAAAAAAAGGAAACTGTTGTGAGTTTATTACAGATTTGATAGAGAATATCTCGAATGACTTGCCAGTTTGAGCCTTTATTTAAAACCTGCACTGCTGTTGTTGCTGTGAGGGCTCCAACACATATTGACATTTCCATCGGTTGTGTAATAGACGTAAGAACACTGATTGTGACACTGTACAGCTGAGGAAAAAGGAGAGACATTTCATGTCTTTTAGTATCGTATTTTTTTCCTGATGATTATTCAGCACAAAATATAAGATACAATCATTTTCACAAAAATTATAAGAAATCGCAAAATTAAATGATCCTTTGTCAGATTTGAGTCTTTGGAGTTTGCATGTTACCCCCTGGCATGGGTTCTTTTTCTGCACTCTTGTTGTGAAATATCCCTCTTGGTATTCATCAAGGATGTCGATTTACAATTATGCCCTCTGTTGTGTTTAGTGGTCTCTCAATTCATCGGACAAATAAAAGCGTAATAGCTTGATGTTTATGCCATCAGAAGCACAAGTATCAGAGTACAAATGAGTCTTAAGTTGGCTGGTGGGATTTCTTGTCAGTGCTTTTAGTAGTGGTCACTCTTCAAAAATCATAATTGGTCTATAAATTGTATCCACCTGCTGTATTTGAGTAGGGTTCGTAAGGTAAGGCAAATCTATCGAGAGAGCACCATTCAAATGCAGGGCAAATCACAGTGCTTTACAAAGAAATTAAAGAAACACAGAAAAGCTTTACAAAGAAGTAAAAGAAATATATCAATGAAAGAAACGCATTAAAACTCAAATGGCTCACCAGTTCAGTCTCCACCATTGGATCTCGATAAACAGAAATAAGTGTTTCTCAGCCAATCGAAGGAATTCTCTTTAAATGTTAATGTCACTTTAGGAATCTTGCATGTTTGCGATCTCTCAACAGAGACGGGGAACCCCAGAAAGTCACTGTGTGCTCGTTCAAAACATTCAACTTAACGTGATAACAGCCTACTTCCTGTATCCAGAACCAGCCGCTGCACCAAGCAGCTTGCAGACAGTGTCTATGTTCTGAAGAAACTCTCTCGCTGTCGTCGGTCAATGTTTGTGGTAAGGTCAGTGGGATTAAAAACTATCAAAAGTAGAATAAACAAGGGAAGAGCTTTATTAAGATACATTTAATAAAGTAAGAAAAGTGTATTGTTTACTCGAAAGATCGTGCAAATAAGAATGTTTTAAGTTCTGATTTCAAAGAAGTGCATGTCGCCACTCTTGATGCGTTCAGGAGGTTTGCGCCACAGGTGAGGAGCATAGGAACTAAAAGCTGCTTCATCTTGTTTACTTCTGACTTTGGGAACACCGAGTAAACCTCTACCTGAGGACCTCAGAGGTGTGGATGTTTTATATTCTAAACATCCAGACCTCTGACCCAGACGTTCTAAATCTGAGATGTACTTAGGCCCGAGACCATTAGAAGCTTTATAGACCAGAAGTAAGATTTTTGAAGTCAATCCTTTGGCCCACAGCAGTCTGTTACAAGTTTATCCTAACTGATGAAATGGGGAAAACCCTGGGAATCCTGGGAATTTCATTAATCCATCAAAGAGCTCATGCCTGGGCCCAATTGTTTGGCCTTAACAAGCATGCTGTACAGCAGAAAAGAAGGCTCAGGAAGAACATACAGACTCTACACAGGAAGTCTGCAACCTTAATGTGACAGTGTGACTCACTTGACCACTGTGCTTTTTCTGTAATCGACCATAGCACAGCAAAAACTTGTCAGCCAAGTAATGGGAACAACAGTTCATCAGTGTTTTAAAATATGAGGGGCAATCTGCCCAAACTTTGATAGTCCACCCCCCCCCCCCCCCCCCACTCCCACTGTCGTCTCAAAAACACTCAAGTGCTGTGATGAAACACATTTTTGTGAAGTCAGCCTCTGGTAAAGAGAACGAAGAGTGCCTTCTGCTGCAGAGGAGACATTCATTAAACTTTCCAGATCCGAGAAACGCAAATGAACAGCACCTCGGATTAGATATCAAATCAGTGCTTCCCAGGGCAACAGATGCATCCTAACGAGCTCTCACAGGAGGAGACGGAAAGAAATGTCTATTGACTGAAACTAAGAAGAAAATACCAAAAACTGATTTTTTTTATTTTTTTTTTTATTTTTTTTTTTTTAGGAGAGGTTATCTGGACATTTGGCATTCTGCTGTGACACCCACTGGTTTGAGCTCATTAGAACCATCATTGGTTTACTCAAAACACACTTACAGGCTGTTTGACCAAGAATCGCAGTGGCAGATCACCTGGTATAAATCCAGCTGAGATGATTTGGGATGAGCTGGTTTTAAAGTGAAAGAAAGTCAGCCAACAAGTGCTCTGCCTCTGTGGGGGCTCTTTCAAGGCTGTTGGAAAAGCTCCAGGGGAAGGCAGCATGAAGCCCGTTGTAAGAATGAAGAGTGTGCAACGCTGCTGTTCCCACAACAAAATGAGCCTAATCTGTGGAATAGGACATTTCGAACGCATATTTACTTTCTTTTCTTTTTCTTAATGTATAATCCTTGATGGCTCAGGTTGGTCCTACGTTTTAAAAAAAATGTCAAATTATAGAAAATGTAGCCTTTTGTTTGTCCAACTGCAGTTAAAAAAAGTAATTTTCAGCAATTGTTTAAAAAAGAAAAAAAGTGCGTTTTGCTGCGTTTTGTGATCATTATTATTATTTTTGGCTCTTAAGAGTTGGTAACATTGGCTGTCATTTCCCCCTGGAGATGAGTCATGAAAATCAGTGTTTTATCATGGATTTTTCTTTCCAGCAGATGAAAATGTTTCTACATAGTTTGCCGTTTTGTGTATTGTGAAGAGGTTTGTGTTCGTGAACTCCTTATTCACCTTACACACACTTTACGAGTTATGTTAGTACATGCATATGATAGTTATTGCATCCCTTATTCAAAGTTGTCGTTCCTTAATTTTGCAAATTTTAACTGTTTAAGCACAAGTTTATGAAAAAAGTATTTGGTTTTAAGACATTACTGAGGAAGACTTCGGATTTTTCGTTCATATGAAATGCTGTTGTTGCATTGTTTTAAATGAATGAAATAAATAATAAAATGAAAAATGAAAAATGGGCCTGGTACAATAGCTGCCTATTCATTTGAGCTCAGCCCAGATTAGTCAGGCATAAGGTTAAGGTCAGGATGCCGGTATTTATCGCCTCTGGTAGATTTGTTCTGCAGTGGCAGGAGAGTACATCTGGAAACACGCAGATATTTAAAATGGCAGGGCAACAGCAGAACAAACAGAAGAGCAAAGACATGGAAAACTGATCTCACTGATCAGGATTTCCCATCATGAGACGACTTCAAGGCCAATTAAGAGTACAGCTAAAAAGACTATTCGCACACAATTATATAAAACTTGAGAGTGCGATCTCAGGTGCTTCATGGCAGAATAAAAGCAAGACCTTAAAGTGGAATAAAAATACGGTTTAGAAAAACATTAACAGTCCCGTTAAGAGTGTGATGCCTGGGATGAAGAATAAATAAGGAATAAATATAAATTCAACTAAATGTACAATAAATGGTCTTCGCCTCAAACGTATTGTTGCATGTTACACCTTCAAGTAAAGTTAAATGAGGCTTCTCCCCCAGCTCTGTTGGCTTCATCAGCCCACAATATGAACAACTTTACCGTTTATAGGCGTGCCCCCCCCATAGAAAATGCTTCATGTTGTTTGGGTGTCCAGGCTGCTGAGCCATCTTCACCATTGGAACTGGCTGTGAACACGCCTGGAGCGAAGCAACACAAGCCGCTGTGGCTGGCTTTGACTTCTGCACAGACACTGGCCTGGAGCAGCTGGAAGAAGTGGGACAGGTGCCCTTTGAAGAAACCAGCAACTGAAAAAGTGATGCCAACGCCAGGGTTTTTTGGGGGGGGGGTGGGCACAAGCTTGGATTCTCCAAACCCTCAGTTCAGACTCCAGGGACGATATTTCACAAAGACGATTCAGAAATGAGGTTTTTTGGTGATGTGACACGACCATAATCAGTAACGTGTAATTTTGTTTCTGGAATAATTGGAACTTTGGAAACCTCTTTTATTTTACACAAACTTGTTAAAATTTCACTCGACCTATTAGCACATACATGCATTATAATAATATGCAATGAATACACTGATAGAGAAGCTTTTAGTGTTTAAATCTTTTATTCTTATTTCACAATGAGTACATCCTTAAGAATAAACATCCTTCCTAGTTTCAGTATTTGAAGTGAAACGAGAGAAAGTTGTTATTCTTACCCGGATATTAATCAATATGTTGACATCCTCATCCTTGTTATGGCACGACCGTGCCACTGCAATGCTGGAAAGGGAAAGTGCCTAGCAGCATGAACGCTGCATTCTATTAGCCAGCAGTTGTCTCACACTACTTAACACACCATTAAAAAAATCATTAGCTGAGTTCGCTGCAGTAGAATATTGAACAATCTTGAAACATGCCTTATCTGAGCTGATGTGCTCATAAAATGATGCAATGTCAAATGGATAAGAGGCAATAATTAGAAATCAGCAGGAACAGGCAAAAAAAAAAAAAAAACATGACTTGAGCGGAGTTGGAACTCGTTCTTTGGATTGAATTCTCTGAATTGTCGTTTGGTTGCAGTCCAGGCTCCAACACAGCAAATGGTTGCCAAGTTGAAGTCACGATATAACGCTTGAAGAAGGCTTTTGATGGATTAGGTTCAATCCATGCATAATTGATTAAAGAGGACGTTTAACTTGACACAGACTCAACTTAGCAGGCGAGTTCTCTTTTAGCCCTCAAGGTTCCGCGGTGGCAGCTTCCGAATTGGCGGCGTTATTGAGGGACTGGGATGATTTACCTGTTTTTGTGCTTTGTTGAAGCTGCTGATGGCAACTTCCTCTGCTCCTCGGCTCCGTTTGACTTTGAGTCGGTTATTTAGCGGCTCACCAGCTGGTGGGCATCTAGCATCTGGGTGCAGGGGCATATTTGCTTTCCAGTGTGCTCGAAGCAATTTAATTTGCTCGCTGACGCTGTTAATATTCATCATGTTATTGTCTACGTAATATGTTGGCCAAGGAGGCGGGTGCTGCATTAACATAATGCGAAAACTGTGAACACATGTGATTCGTCATGCTACTGCTGACTTTTCACAAATCTGCACTGAGACGTGTGTGTGTTTGTGAGCGATCATGTGCGCTTGTGCTTGATGGAGTGTAATGTTTGAAGGCGCAAACAGGTTAGAACTTAATAGGCCAATAATACAAGACATAGTAATGATATGCTATGAAAGTCTGAATCTAAAGATATTTGTTTTACTACATCAGTACTCTGCAGATTTATCGTCCTACACATCTCCACTCACCGTCTGTTTTCACACAATTAATTTCTATGTGTCTCTTTGTGTCAATACCATTGGCGGCGTTACGTTTCAGAATATCATTCTAAAAGAAGCGTTTCCCTGTGTCATTCCTGGGTGTGAAGAAAAAGAGGATTTAAATTGTGTTTGAGCTTCTTGCAGCTCAGACAAAAACAAAAGGTCGTTTAAGTTCGGCACAAGCAGATGTTTGCTATCAAATGATCCTGAGCAGGCATTCCTAGACTACTTATAAATATGCTGTGTACTTGAACTGTGCTCGGCCGTCTACCGTGTGCTGTGAGGTAGCATAAAATCGCATCAAGGTCTCGCTTAATTGACACAACACATTTTGCCACCTCGTACTAATTTGCCTAATATATGTAAGGAGATGTTTTTTGTATAAAATGGAGTAGGAAGGCATGATTCTGGAAAAAAAAAAATGCTCTTTTTTTTTAAACAATTGTTTTAGCTCAGGTTTGGACAAAGAGGATTGCATGATGCATGCAATGCTTTTTTCTTTTTATAAATTAATACTCTCTTTGTGTCATGCGATTGCCAGAGATGCTCCTGTCAGATGAATGGTATTTATAAGGATCATAATGTTTGCCCAATCATTTTTTTTTTTTTGTGCCTTCAGACAGCAGCTTTATGTTTGTGTTGACCTTCTCTATGTCCCCTGAACGCTTTAAGAGGGATTGTCTTTAAAAGTTGGAGTACTCATTCAAATTTAAAGATGCTTTTAGGTGGCAAACTGTCAAAGATTAAGGTCATTGTGACCTCATATATGTTCCAATTTTAGTCTGTGGTCGAATAGAATGACATGGGCATGGATGTCATTGTTTTAAAGAAACAATATATTGTTTAACATCAGGGTGAATGGGCCTATTTACTCTCCGGTGTGCTTCATCACTATAAAGACGATCTTGCATGTTCTCACTTTCTGTGTGTGGGTTTTCTCCAGGTGCTCCAGTTACCTCCTGCAGGGCAAAAACATGCATTTTAGGTGAGGTGAATGTCGGTCATTTATCTCTCGGGATTTGCTCTGTAATGCAATTGGTGACCTCTCCAGGGTCTAATCTGCCGTTACCCATCGTGAGCTGGGAATGGCTCCAGCTCCCAGCAAACCTAAATTGGATCATTTCTGATCCACTGCTACTCGCGAGAGGACCAAACTTCCCTGAAAGTTTTGATTATTGAAAAGAAGAATGATAGAAATGACTTCAAAATGAACAAATCTCCATTTATACACAATAAGAAATGACGCAAGACAATTTAAAGTTTGGTGGAGCAAACCAGATGGAGGCCAAGGGAAAGTGTGATTGCATTGAATTGTCGGGGCATGTTAATAAGGGACAGTCGCAGGTTCCAAGCAAGATCCTTGCAATGAGCCACATCATTGCCTCAGGCAAGTTGTCGCTTCTTGAATTTTCAGAGTTCATGATAATAGGTATGCGCCCAGCTGTAATAAAACATGTGGTGAACAGATTGGGAAGGAGGCTGCAATCCATGCATATGTTGGGTCTGTGGTGAGATGTTGCGTAGACACAAACAGAAGAAGAAGAAAAATGGAGATGGCGGCAACCTTCTCTTGGACTGCAGACCATCTTATTAAATGTCATTAACACTATCTCTTGTATGAAAAATCTTCACTATTTATTAGTCTTATCTGCATAGTATTAATAGTGAGAATAGATTTTTTGTGTGTTTTGTTTCGAGCTCTGTGCAAAAATGGACCCCTCTAGAAAGAAAAATAACCCCAAAAAGAAAATAATTTGACCAAAAATATTGTGTACAAAATGTCTTTTTCTAAATGAGCATTGCTTGCTTTTGTTCATTTAATTTAATAATTTGACCACTCTGGTGTGTAGATGGCTTCACAGTTTTGGAAATTAGAAAGGCCGATACAAGAGACGTTGAATGTGAATATTTCAGAAATAACCCCGAGCCTGCTGATTGCATTTGGCATTCATTTCTGATTCATTGCGGCTCATGAGAAAAACAAACTTCACAAAAAGTTTTAATAATGGGAAGAAAAAAAAAAGATCCTTATTTTCATTTTCCCCATGTATTATGTATGTATTTGATGTTCAGTGTCTCCCCCGGGTCATGCACTGAGTGGGTTTGGTTTTGAAATGTAAATCACTTCGACTCGTTTGTCAAATCCATTTAAATTTGTGTTCGACGTTCAAATTAATGAATGGGACAATAAATATCATACAAGGATTGTGTTGTATTTGTCATGATATAAGTGAAATTAAGTTGAACGGTAATTTCAAGGCTCTTTTACAGTGAAAAGCCCAACAATTCTTTATGAGCAAGCATAGGCGGTGGTGGGAAGGAAGTGGGGAGGGCTACAAACTCTGATTAGAGCCGGGGGGGGGGGGGGGGGGGTTGTGTGAGGCAGTAGAGTGAACGATATGTAATCGAATTGAATAATTTCATTCTCTTTGCTTTTGTTCGTGTTATTTAAATTTCATACACATTGTAAGATCTCTGCTGATAAACTTTGCTTATTCCTTGTAATCAGTTCCATTTCTCTTCGGGGACCATTTCTTTGTTGTGTAAACAAGTACAAGGGAGGCCCGAGTGTGCAGGCTGGAGGAAAATGACCCTTGAGTTTTTAATCACACAATAATTCCTGCAAAATAGGCTGCATTATATTTTAGTAAATACAATCACAATAGCTGGGCTTGGCCTTTGTGTAAATGTGAATGCAGCTCCAGATTCATGAAACGCACACTTTGTCATACTTTCAGCATTAAATTGCATTTTTGCATTGGTTTTCCTCGCAATTTTGGTTTTAACAGCTTTACCATTTTCATTATTGTATTGTACTGTTGCATTTGGCAACATAAAATCCGGCAAATCCTTCAAGAATTGGCGAAGAGCAAAGGAACAAAGGCGAACACTAAACTGACATTCAATTGCCAGGTGCTCAGAGATATGACGGCTAAAAAAACCCAACATATTTTCTGTCTTCTGAGTGTCTCACCTGGCAATTGCTTGTCAGTGTGAACTGTTTCCCCAGGTAATATCATGTCAGTGTTATTTTTTTGTATGTCTTGAAGGTGTCATTGTCTTTTGTTTGCAAATAATTTGTGCACTTGGCAACAATGTTTAAAATAGAAATTGCTCTTTTTTTGACGCGGTTCCTGTGATGCTGTGGCAAACAGCTCCAGCAGCTTGGGAATTTCAAAAGGCAAGTCTCAAAGAATCATCGTGTTTTTCCTCTTTCACAAAGACTTTTTCACCTCCTGACACACACCTGAATGATTTTCCAGTTTTTCTTCAAAGGATACCATGACCACTGTGTGAATTTTGCACAAAACTTCCCTCTCTACGTTTTTGCATTGCTGCTCATGTCATGTCATCATAACTCCCACAATGCCTTGCGAAGCAATTTACTGGTGCCTCATAGAAAATGAATAGGGTAGCTCTCAGTCAGTTTTTATCCCGAGGCTGACAAACGCTTTATTGAATTTTTTGTGCCGTCACTGTCACTAGTTGAAATGACAAATGTCTCTGGTAAGACAGCATGTTAGCGTTAACTAATACAATTTTTGTGTTCTTGTGCATAGATACCCAATAATTCATATGTGAATGTTTGGCTTCATGTACAGAAATGCGACAGTCAAATGGGCTCAACAATTCTTCAACATACAATGCAACCACCTGGACTGTGAACACCCACAGTAGCAGTCACACTGTAATGCTATTCCCATGAATATTTTCATGTGGGCTTGTGTGAAGGACAAAGTCCAGATTTATTGCTGCAGAGCCCTCACCCTTCTTTCTCCTGTACTTTTTTATCCCCCCCCCCCCATCCATATCTTTTCGTTCTCTGATTGTCAACAGCTATTCAAAAGCTGAAATAATTTGCTCAGGGAATCTTAGCCAGTTGGATGAGTGACAGACAAGAAAAGGAGGAGAAATAGAAAAGCAAAAAAAAAACCAAAGCAGTCATATATGGCCATTGCCCATTAGCATTCAAACAATTGCTCGAGCACATTCTCTGGCACAAAGCCTTTGTCATATTCACACCTGGACTCTCGCCACAAACAGACTCGCAAATATACAGCCGCTCACTTCCTCCTGTCTCTGGCTAGGTTTTTTTTGTTGTTGTTGTTTTGAAGGCTTTGCCACTTATATAGTAAATGCCATACAAAATTGGGAAGGTAAGGAGAGAGAAGGGAAGGAAAGGAAATGAGAGGGAAGGAGACGTGAGCCAGGAGAGGAGAAAAAGACAAGATGACAGTGCCTGAGGGAACAAACATCACCTCCTGTCTGCCTTTCTGACAGCAAGGAGCAGACAGGTGGAGAGAGGAAGGAGAACGAGGTGTGTGTTTGCGTGTGTGCGTGGGTTTTGCATACAAGTGTGTTTTGCCCACGCGCGCACACACACAGAGGTGCGGCGTCTTTCCAGGCCGAGAGAAGGGCATCTGTCCATCTCTGCTCAACTCGGACGATGGCGTGCGGCAGCTGTCCGTGTCTGTCTGAGTGGTGAGCTATTACACGCTATACCTGGTCGGTGTCTCGCCGTAGATCTGGAATACCATCGTGCATCTGTCCGGCGGTATGTTGTCTTCATGCCGTCTGTCACTCTGCCCGTCTGTCCTCGTGTCTGTGTGCCTACGAAGAGGAGCTGACGATGTTGGAGTGAGTGTGCCCTATGTCTTTCTGCCCACCTGCTTTGACTGAAGGATGCATCCGGGACTACGCTGGTTTCCTGTCATTCCACATACCATCACGGGACTTGTGTTTACTCTGTACATATGCCAACATGGTCTGTTGCTTCGCTCCCAGTGGATTGTCATATACCGATGGAGGACTGGAAGATCTACAGAGATCAAAGCGCTGTCGTTGCTGTAGGGAGTGTCTCCCTCCTCCCCACTTCACAACACATGACTGTGGCCATCAAAACACATACATGCTGTCAGCTTGCAAACATATACAACACGTACACACACACACACACACACCAGCCGGCATGAATAAAGTGTCGGTATGTGCTTAGGAGAATGGAAAGGCACTGTATAAATCAAGTGAGCTTGAAGTCGAACACGCGGAGATGACAAAAATGAAGGAAAAATCAGAAACATAACAAATGCAGACGCTTGCGGCGCAGGTGCAACGAATAACAAAATTGAGCAATTAACAGCCAATCACACTCTGTGGCATGTACAATCACGCTGAGCAGGCCCAGGTGACTGACTTTGTAAGAAATGACAAGAGGAAAACTTCAAAGTGGCTTTGAAAAAGTGATTGTTGTGGCATGGATGGCAGGAGCCTCAGGCACAGTGACATCTCAACTGGTATCGACTGGGACTAAAGTGACATCTTCATTTACATCGGCGGTAAAGACATCTGGCAATTAAATTGCCAATCGTAGCTGATAGCACATGTTTAAGTTCAAGAATGTCTATGTTGGATTTAAGGAAATTAATTAGCAAATGGACGACTTTGTTACTGTCGATATAGCATTAAAACAGTATTGCACAGGGTTTGCAGATCATATGGTAATTATGCACATTTAGGAACTCAGTGCAGAAATCGTAAATGTCATTCTATCGACGTCGGATGAAAAAAGAAGCGATATAACACTAAGACACTATTAGTCACTCACCACTAAGTGGCTGAGTAAATGTGTCATGGCTAAAGAGTGTTACAACTCTGAATTTCCGACCCCTCCAGTGAGGAGATTGGGCAGCTCCATTATTACGGGGGGCATCCTACTGATTTAATTTGGGTCAATTTAGTGTTTTCTACAGAGGAGGGCCACTACAAATCTATTTGGAGGCTTTCTGATATTTCACATTTACCATATGATGAATCATTTCTTTCTTTTCTCCAAAATCACTTCCTCTTAAGTGACACCCTTTAGTACCAACATCAAATGAAGGGTATTTTATAAGACTTATGTCCAACCCTTCAGATGACTCACGGCACTTAAAGAATTGATTTCGATTTGGGATTTGAGTGGAGAGTGATGGCAGCCAAGCAGCTCTAAAAAGACATGGGGGTTATTCTTTGCGTTTTCCTCAAACAATCTGTACGTGTGAACGTTTGAGTTTTAGAGGAGCTCGGCATTGTTCTTAGCTTAGTGAGCAGATTGACACGAACCAGGAAAGAAATGAATGCAGCAGAATGTCACCCTCAAACCAGCTTCTTCTGATGCCTCTAAGGAGTTAAAACAACTCTGTCACTAATCAGCTGTGACACTAATAGATGCCAATCCTGGTGCTCGTATGATAATTAACATGTCACAAAAATGGATTCACTTTTAATTCCGTAAGGCTTTTCAGTTTTCTGGTGCTTTTCTCTCCTGGGATGAATGGCTTTCAGTGTAACTGATTATGTATGATGGGGATGGCCTTTATGGCTGCGGAAAGAAAGAAACACCTTTTGTATCAGAGACATAAAAAAAACTTAAATGAACTCAGACAAAAACAAGGTGAAGTTTATTGTTAGTAGAGGTGAGGCAGTGTGATGTGCTAAGCCCTGTGTTCCACTGTTAAGATTTTTTTATTATTTTTTATTTTTTTTTATGGAAAGGCACAATATAGATTTTCCGCTGATATCACAGTGACTTAATATGGTCATATATTCTTTTTCTGCAACATTGTACAGAACATCAGGTTCCTCCAGCAGAGGAATTAACATAACAGTACACTTATTTATATCTTGATGTCCTACTGGCAGATGCAGACATACAATGAAAAGATTTTTCTGTGCAGCCAGTATGATGTCCATCACCATCACTGCCTTAGTCTATAGTGTAGACTTACAAAAGTAAGGGAAACAGCTATAGTTCTAAATTGTAACTGAGATTGATGTTCGTGTGGTTCGTGGTGCAGGTAGCAGCATATTGGTTCATAAACCAGAGAATCTCACCAAATCACAGAATTCCTAACAATTCATCCTTCCTTTTATAGATGAAATATGTCAACGTGGATCAAAGTACTGAGAAAGGGATCTGCTTTCATAAAGTCTGTGAATTATCCAAGGTTTATTGAACGGTAGTGCCGTTTCCAGAGAGGGTTATTACTTTTTAAAACGTATTTTTTGTCCTCGTGTGTGTAAGCACCTATATATTCTCTTCATCATGTGAAGATGGAATAAAACAAAAATATTTCTTATTGGACTGAAGGTCTTAATGTATGAAAAAAAAAAATCTTTTTAGTATTTCTACACTGATCCTTTCGGCATGAAGCCCACATGATTTACTTGATCACGAACTGGAAAAGAACTACCTCGGCGCACAAGCTCAATTTGTGATGATGTGAGGTCCAAATAAACCCTCCAGCTTGTTTGGTAGGTACAAGTTGTTTCTGTACGCTGTGTCTAGAAGCCTAAAAGCATATTTTCTGGTACTGGACACAATACATTCCGCCTGCTTCTGCTGCATGGCTGACTAAGTTAGCCCTGCCAAACACATGTATGGCAAAACTGATTCTCCAGGCTGCTTCAAACTGTGATATGTCCAGACAGACATGAACCTTGCCCCGAGAAGGAGGAGAAGGAGCATCATTCAAAGCCCACACAAGCAGATATTTGGTTAAACATTTAATTCAATATTGTAGGTTATATTGTTGCATAACAAAGCAAGCCAAAAAAAAGGAAAGAAAAAAGATGAGGACATATTGCTCCTCTGTTCCTCTATTCCTCACATAAGCTACAAACACACTCGCATATAGAGTTCCTCCCTTGTGGATAAATCAGTCCTTTCATGCTCTGTCGTCTGGCTGGCCCTGTTACTCTGTGTTTCTATAATAGAGAAAGAGCAGTCCCTCTCTTTTGCGATTCTAATGGTCACACATGCATATCCCTCCTTCCTCTCTCCCTCTCTCTTCTTCAAAGGGCTTCTGCTGAAGTCAATCTCCAAGTACACCGCAGGGTGAAGATATGGGACTTACAGCATGTGTAATGACCGAGGAGAGTATATCAAGCTAATGAAATGTGTGCGCGCATGTGCACGGGTATGTGTGCGGAGATGTTGAGGTTTAATTTGTTCTTAAGTGATAAGGACGGAGGTAATAGCTTTTTGAAATAGGACAGTAGTGATGATAAAGATGGCCTGATTAACATGAATATACTAATGTTATCATTGGATTGCAATCGGGTGATGATTTGATGCTGATAAAGATGCTGTTAATGACGGTGATCATACCCTTGTTACCAAAAAAAAAAAAAAAAAAAAAGGTTTCCATTTTAAAGGTTACCATGTGGTAATTACAGCATAACTGTATTTTCTTCTGCCATATGTTAAAGATACCCTGAGGGCTCTAATTGTAAACAAGCAAAAGTCATGTTCATGTTGCTTTTCTCAACCATATATAAAACAAACTGTAACCCTGAGAGTATTTGGAGTAAGTACATTGTACCACATTTGCATTACTGTGTTTATCTTCATGTTTCCCACAGCTGTTGATTGGGGAGCTCCTGTATATGTTTAACATAGTGGTTATGACTCGTCTAATAACGAGAGGGTTCACGGTTTGAGTCTCAGTTGGGTGGACTTTTCCGTAATGAGTTCACACGTTCTTCCCTTGTATGTTTAGGCTTTTCTCTGGTTTCTCGATTTCCTTCTAGAAATTTTTATTTTTTTTCTTTTAAGGTTAATTGGTGTAAATGGCCTCTCTGATATTTGTCATGGAACTGACTGGCATCCTGTCCAGGGTGTGACCTTACTGAAGCTCCAGCGTCCTGCAATCCGGAGGTTAATAAAGAGGTACAGGCAATGGATGGATGTTGATCAGACCGAGATATTTGTCAGAGATGTGTTATGTTTATGTGATTCATGAGTCATGGAATGAATTGGGCAGCCGTGCCCAATTCATCCATGTCAAAGTGTCCTTGAGCAAGCACTCTGTAGACTGCTGAAGCAGTTGAGAAGAGCAATACAAGTAAAATCCAATCGCCATGTAAATGTTCAGTCCACTTGAATTGTCATTTCTGATTTTCATTCATTCCTGCAATTCCCAAAAATCCATATTTCATCTACAAAAGCACACAACATATCAGTCATTAAACGTAATACTTTTAAGCTTTACAAGAAAAAAAATGTTCTCTTTTATAGGAACAACTGAAAACTGGGAACATGGAGCTGAAGAAGCACTTGGCAATCCTTAAGGTAATTAGCAGCAGATCAGTAACTTAAGGTGTAAAACAAACATTGAATAGTGGCTCAAAATAGTGGAAGGATTTCAGACCAGCAGGTTATGTGATGTATATATTAGAAGACTTTCAACTTTTTGAGAATCACCCATCTCCAGAACATAACGGATTCAAAAGACAAAGCTTAAGGTCAATATGACATACTTTTTTTGTGCCGACAAATGTTGGTGCGTTAACAACGGGATTGACTCTGTACAGAAAATCACTGCATGTACCCTGGATCACTTCCAGGAATCAATGTCTGTGAACACAGTTCACAGCGTAATCCACAAAAGCAAGCAAAGATGCTGCAATGATGAAAACAAATGTGACCACAATCCACAAACTCCACTGTCTTCCCTGGGCCAAGTCGCATTTCAAATGGACTTTGACAAAATGGAAAACTGTTTTGTGCTCGGATGAATCAAAACTTAGAATTACTTTTGGAAGCCGCACACATGTGCGGCGCCCCACCAACTAAGTGAGGGTAAGAGTGTGTGAATATCTGGCTTGTTATCAGCACGTGGTTCAAAAGCCAGCATCTCTGATGGTGTTGCATTGTGGTGTGGGCAGCTCACACACATATGGGAAAAGCACAAAGAGGTTTTATAAGAAGCTATGGGACCCAGGCATTTTTGTAATCATTCTTTACTGTTTTCATCTTTCTTTTATACATTGTCCCCACTTAAAAAAAAAAAAATCAGTTGTATGTAGAAATAAGGCTTGAACTGCACTTATTGAAGTAAAAAAAGAAATGATTTATATAGATGTTAAGTACTGGCAGTAATTGCAGTGTAAAGAAGGTACAGGGGGAATTGGAGACGAGGCTTCAACAGGGAAAGCTGGAACTAATATGCATGATGCAACTAAAAGCAGACATTTGCTAAGAACAGTATTCAAACCAATAGATGCTGATGTTTGAAATGTAAAGTTGAATGTGCAAGTGACAAAGGGTAATATTTTGTCAGACCTAATTAATTTGTTTAGATGCTTGAACCGAACCAATCGCCCTCTCTGTAACCCCACTAATGGCTCTCTTTTTACTCTCAATTGCTAACACGTGAGGAAAAGTATTAGTCCTATTAATCATCTATTCCTAAAATACCTTTGGCACTGAAAGCATGAATTAAGCCATAAGACACTTGATGACGTGGGATTATCCACCTATTTCTGGAAGACAGCAACAGTCATTTATGTTGTGCATATGTATCATTATTTAAGTTCCTCAGAGTGAACAGGTGGAGGTGATCTATACCACCTCATGTGAATGTGATAAATGCACTCCCTTCAGATGAGCTGATGGATTTGAAGTGGGTGTTATAAACCAAATGGAGATTCTGCCTGTTGAAAAATCCCTCTGACCTGAAGTCGGTTTGTGTTGTTTTTCAGCTTAAAATGATCCATTTGTACAAACATACACATAAAAAAAACATGTTGCATCACAATGTTTTACAGTTAATCGAGAGAGGTAGTCACTTTCCACTAGGTTTCATTGTTAACCAGGCAGTTACAAACTTACCAATACTTTTTCTAATACATGACACATTTCAAGATATTATCTAATAAATGTGAATGAATAATTTACAGATGGACTATAAAATAACTTGTTACTGCCATGATTTGAAGAACTGTGCTGTGAATTAAGAAGTAAAGTACGTGTGAATCTGCCTTGCTGAAGCATTTGATCATATGTACTTTTAGAAACCCATCAACCATGATCTAAGGTGGAATATTTTAGGTACTGATCATTGATCCACATGTTTTAGTTGCACAGTGCATGTCCATCCTCAAGCAACTGGAACAGTTGGGTTGAAGGTTTCGATGGTTCTCCTAACCTCTCAGCTGCCATTTCCCCCCTTTTTCAACCACTATTACACACATTCAAAATGAGGAACCTTTTTAAATAACCTGAAAAAAAAACCCCAACACCTCTCGCCATCTAATATGCCTGTAATATAAGTACATTGAAAAATCTGTCTCTAACTAATCCCACAAGGCAGCAGGAAGTAAAACACTAAATGTATAAAACTGATAGTGGTTTATCAAAAAGTGGCACCACAAGCTCCTTTTAACCTTTATTCAATTGTGAAAATTCAGATAAGGTCATGCTGGTAACAATCGGTGACCTCTCCTTATCATCAATCAAACACTACTTTCTAAAGCTTCTTGTACACCAGTGCTTCAAAATATGTTCATCAATATGGCATCATCTTATAACCTCAGCACAGATCAATACATTATGTTATATTTATTGCAGCAAATATGGACACTGTTTAAAAATACATCTACAACTTTTGTTCATGGAAAAGACAATAAAAGAAAATCCTTCACAGTGGAGCTTTCCTCTGCGCACAGCCAGCCTGACACATAATGCAAATTAGTAGGCTGTGTTGATATTTGATAAATGACGATCACGTTGTTGGTGATGGCGCTGGAGGGGGTGGAGGAGGAGGAGGTGGTGGTGGAGGTTCGTGATTATGAGTGATGATGGGCATAATACCAATATTAATCACTTCCGAAAGAGAGAGAGAGAGAGAGAGAGAGGAGTGATGAAGAGCTCAGGAGAGGACAAAGAGGCAAAACCGTGGAAATTAGAGAAGAAAAAAAAAAACTTGTCGTGAGATTTTCGAGAGTCGCGTTATTATTGAGAGGGGGAGGTAGAGAGAGAGAGAGGGAGCGAGAGAGAGAGAGAGAGAGGGAGCGAGAGAGAGAGAGAGAGAGAGAGAGAGGGAGCGGGAGCTGGAGAGAAGGAGGGAGACTGCGATCACAGCGTTTGTCCTTGTTGGACTCAGTTTTGTGACCGGCTGACGGGCTGAAGGAGCGACGGGCGAAGAAACTTCAGACTATCACGTCGGGATCGGACCTCAAGAGGTAAATCCTCAATGCATTTGTCTGAAACCCAGACTATCCCCTCATTAGAAGGGTTTTCACCTCGCTCCGACTGACTGAAGACTAGACCTAATTTCCTATCGCTTTCTATTTGGGAATTTCGTCGCCCCCCTTCCTCCTCCTCCTCCTCCTCCTCCTCCTCCTCCCCGTCTGCGCTTCGGCATCACCTCCTGGTGTTCATCAGATATCACCTTTGTAAACATAAATTACGACGCAGGTCCATTTAAATACAAATATGCGATGTGCCTTTCATTCTTTCGGTGAAATAGACGCATGTGGTTTATTGTCGCGGCGGACCGGATTCGTGCGTCTTTGCAGCCCCCCCCCCCGTCGGTGTAAAAGTATACTTGTTCCATCTTAGCGTAAATATCCAAGTGAAATGTAGTTATGAGAAACATCATAGTGGAGTTGGATTCATTGCGACTGACACCGAACAGAGAGTCCTAATTGGGAGCCCTTGGTCAGAGAGATTGAGGACCTGTCCGTTGGCGCACGGCAATATGCGCTTTTGTGTGGGGGAATTTCGTCGCTATAATAACTGTTATGTACACTGACTGATTCTCTTATTGATCCCTTCATCGATCCCTGCATATTTGTGGTCCATGTAGGCTATTCCTCTGACCGCAAGGTGAAGGGGACGTCACTTTCTATGCAAATTGGACGGGCGCAACATTTTTACGCGTGCGAGCCGATTCCCGGCGGACGGCTGACAGACCGTCACGTACGGAGCAGCGACACTCCGGGGCAAATATTTTTACCTGCGCATCGTCCTTATGTGCAAATTCGTCTGCGGTTCAGCGCGTCTCTAATGAGGTTGATCGGCGGCTAGTCGCTTCAAAACCCGCGGCTTAATTGTGTCCATTTATTACGCGACCCTATAAGTGTTTGGTTTCATATTCAGTCGTGTCGGTAATGCCCTCTTGCCTTTGCAAAATGCACATTTTTTGTATTTTTTTTTAAAATCCCGTGAAAATATGTGATAATGTTTTGTTTTTGTTGTTTTGTGTGCGCATCCATTGCTCTTCTGGGAAATACATTTGCTTAGATTTATGACCTGCCTTCTCAGGTTGTATTGATTATTACAGCCTGGCGTGTATTTCTTTTTGTGTGCAAGAGCAAGAAAAGTGGGTCTGCCATCTCTATATATAATTTTTCTGATGTTGTTGAGAGCACAGCGGGCTTTTGATACAGTCATCTTTGCAGCTAGGTCAATCCTCAAGTGGAAAATCTCTGCTCTTATGGTCCCTTGTTGAACATAGACATAAAAAAAAGAAAACAACTAATGTGATACATGAATGACTTCCAATATATTGCACACACACTCGTATGCATGATGGGCCTTAAGCGACTATAATGGGACTGATCAGTGAGAGGCATGTTTATGTATGTGAAAAGCTCATGTTTTATGCATTACTGTTGCACCAGGGTACATGGATACAATCAGCTCAATATGAGGGAACACCATGGCTCTATATTTGTTTACGTGTATATGCATAAATGATGTGTGTGTTTTTCAGTGTGCTTATTTATGTGTATCCCTAAGTGTGCTTGTGTGTATCTGTGGCTTTGATTGCATGAGGACTTCTTTCTCTAATTTTCCCCGGACCAGCTGTGACATTGTGAGGTTCTTCTTTTGAAAGAATTTAAGGCAGCGAGGGAGTGGAGCGACTGAACACCCTCGCTCCTCTCCTAATGCGCATAAGAGAAAGAACGTGGCAATCTGCGCATTAGCATTGAGCTATTAACTGTTCACACCAAATAGCAACTGCATTTCTCCTGATGGAGAGCAGAGAGCTGAAGGAAGATGGGACGGAGGGCAGAGAGAAGAGGATACAGGAGGTTAGGGGATATAAATTGATAGGAAGGGCAGTTACAGAGAAAAGGGGGAGAAGATGAAAGGTGGACAGGGGTGTACGGGTGGGTCTGAAGATGAGGAAAGATTAAAAGAACGACTTGAAAATGTCTAGTGAGTGGGAGGAAGATGGCGAAGAAGCGAGAGGGTCGGTGGTGGTGGGAAAAGACGAGTTGCTTTGAGTGTGACTTATGTTGGTGATAAAACCGCTTGAAGAATCTATGCTGAAAAGAGTAGTGATGCTGTTGTGACAAGAGAGGGACACAGCAAATACCATTAGCGGACATTACTGTGTGTTATGGCCGACAGTAAGGGAAAGGCTGTGGATAGATGGTGGCTTACTAAGAGATGGGAGCCTGGAAAAAAAAAGCTTTGAAAGGAAAAGGACATGAAAAATGTGTTTGAGTTCAGAGAAGAAGCCACAGAATCTCAAACAAATTCTGAATTCCGGTCTTGAATGAAGAGTTTCGCAAACCATTTCCACCTGTCAGTCTTGCACAAGCGTGTTGTCCCTTTTGCCTCCAGTGGTTTGTATTGCTTTGTCAGAAAGACAGGATGTCTTTGCTTAGAGATTCAATCAGATTCCATCAATGGCGTACTCTCAAAGATTTTACAAATGCATCCAAACATGCTGATCGTCATTCTGTGCGGAGAAATAATGCCTTCACGTGTAAACCCCCACATGGGAAGCACGCACAGGGGACATGATAAATGATCAGTGCGGGTCTATTTCCTTTTGATTCCCTCCTAATGAGAATGGGAGAACCCCCAAGATGAGCACCCATGGGGGCTTTTCTCCTCAGACAAAGTGTGTGGCAGTAGACGGACGTGTACCATTCATTAGCTGACAATTCAGTGAAATGAATCAGACAACACGGCCTCCCAGGGATCCTCTTGGAGAACAAGGAAATGAATGTTTAGTGCTCAAGACATGAGCATTCCCCAGGGCCCTCACGCACAAAGATAATGCTATGGCAGAATTCCCTTTCTGATTGTTTCAAGCGGGAAAGGAAACAAGGAGCTTCCAGGATGTAACATAGTCTTAGATCATGCTCATACCATTTTTTTTTTGCTTTTCAAGCGCAGGGGAAAATGGAAAGAGCTATATAAAGCCTGAGACAAAATACTTTCCCTCTGGTGTCAGTCTTTTGAAGGGAGAGTGAAAAGCCTCTGTGACTCTGCAGTGACTTTGCGCAAAACCGAATCTCAAGTATATCATCTCCAATTACCTACTCATGGCAGTTGAGTGGCGAGCCATTTTTCATCCATATGTGATGCTCCCCTTAAACTCCAGATAGATGTGGAGTATGATGTACTATACCTTCCTTCAGTGCCCTTTGATGGTGATTGCACATCAAAGGAGAGGCAGACACTTGATTGCTGATGCAGACTTTTCAAGAAGGAAATTTCGCCGACGGTTTCACTGCAAGGATCTCCCAGGAAAAGTGTGGGATTTAGCTTGAACGTCCTTCACGCTTTTTAGCCCACCGTCCCCCAGTACTGTACGGTGTCCCCCAGAGCTGTTAGACTGAAAGCTTAACAGGACAGGCTGACCCCAGCCTTAACAGCCCTATGTCGAGACGTAGAGCCACTTTCTCCCCAGTGGTGATGAGCGAAGGGGAAGGGAGGGAGTCATTTAGAGGAAATGGCTATGTCTGGTAGTGCAGTGTTTTTCCTCGGTGGGATGGGGCTGCAGAGTCTGTCACGGTCTGATAGTTCTCAGACCAACATCACTGTTTACTTGCATGCATGTGGCAATGCAGAAAGGTGGTCATTCATATATGCAAGCTCAAACTCCAGTGAGTGCACAGACACTTGTCTGGAAGTTAGGAAAAGCATGCATAAGCTCTGTCTTAACGCAAACGAAATACACATGCATGCACAGACACAGACATTATTATTTCTCCACTTTCACAAGGAATGGAAATATGGAGGTGCATACTCTATCTTCTGCCAGCAGGGGGTCTGTATTAGCACAGGGGTGGACTGAATCTCTGAGCAGGACTTCAGATTGCTGGAGTCAACTGCCAGGTCTTTGTTGGATAGCTCTTTTGGATGGGTGGGGTGAAGGAGGACTCCAGTGATAAGAGTACAGCAGCTCGCTGCACTGGAGAAATGATTATACAGAAAGACAGGAGGCCGCTCCAGGCGGAGTGTGTGTGCGTGCGTGTGCACATGTGTGTGTGTGTGTAGTGTGTATTTACATTTATACCCCACTGTGTGGAAAAGGAAAAAGGAAGAGGGCAAGAGAGTCAGACATTGACAGAACGAGAAAGCTTATATGACTTTTGGTTGTATGAGTGGTGTGGACTCGCTGCCACTGGCTGAAGTATCAGAGGAGGAACCGTAAAAGAATCTTTGCTCGAGTTACTTATGATGGAAACTTGAGTTTGAGCCAGGAATGGAGCTTTTCCTTCCAGTTCTTTTTCAAGGTGCACAGATGTTGAGAAAGTACATGCAGGAAGACCGCTTGGCAACAACTGATCAGACTTCCAAAGTCCCTAAAGTAAGAAAAAATAAAATAAATATAAAATAAAGTGAAAGAGAAGGTGATGAAATCAGTGATGGGATGACTTTTTTTTTCAGTTGCAAGTAGTATAAGAGATTACAGCATTCACTTCTTTGACTAATTACTAATCCTTCTCGTGCTCCATTACCCCAAACATTTTTAGGGGAGGTTGACGTTTTCAGTATATCACATTGGTCATGTAGTCATTTGAGGTCTGCATTAAGTCAGCCACTATTAGCTTCCACAGCTCAAAAAGAAAAAAAAGGCAATATTCCCTCCATATAGCTGAAAATATAAACCAACCTTATGATCAATGTGCCAACAAATCTGTAGTTGCTTTGCTTGCATGGGTTTGAAAGACCAGTTCGCATACAGGAGCATTTGTTGTCGAGTTAAATTTATTATTTGTTATATGTATTATTCAACTGCTTACATTTTTCAAGTCCAACATTAAATATAACACATTCTTGCCAAGATTTCTTTTTAGCAGCTTGTGATACACAAGTTTCACCTTAACGTATCAACAGTGATATCAGACTCGGTTACTTGAGAGGACTCAAACATTTATGACTTATTGATTTACTTTCCTCCACAGCAGAACTTCAGCTAAATCCTTTTCAAATCACATCCAAGCTTTTCATAAACTCTTCCTTCGTTTTGTATGTAGATTTTGTTTGGCAGATCTTGCTGAGGAAACAAGACTCACTCACACACTCCTTTGGAATCATGAGTCACGGTGGTGGGAGGACTGAGGTGTACCGGCGAAGGAACGGATTAAAGCATGGGCATATCATTCACACAGCCCGGATTGCATTACTCTCATGACTGAGGATAATGAGGATGGGATCCATGGGGGGGTGGGGGGGGGGGGGGGGGGGGGGGGGATGGTCAAATCTCACTGAGCTGCATGGAAATGAGGGAGGCAACAATTAGTGCTTTTGTGCAGGGAATCTGAAATCATCACATTGAACGTTAAATTAGATTTTCTCTATTTAGACCTCATATTGACGTGATTAGTTTTAAAACACATGATGGAGAATGAGTTTTCAATTTTACAGTTTTCACTGGATTCCCATTTGCTTGTCCTTATTCCTCAAGCCATAAGCACATATGAAATTGAAGGCGCTAACTGTCGCTCCTTAAATAATTTCACCATGGTTTAGCACAGTTTAGAGAGACTTTAATAAGCTCTGCAACAAAAGGTGCCAATGACTGTAACCACTTTTTTGGAATTAAATTTATCATACTCAGGAAATTAACTGTTTTCCTGAACAATTGCTTTTGAATGAAAAAAGAAAAGTGCCTGCGCCAGAGTTAGCTCATATATTTTGCAACAATATTTATCACTTGTGTGTTTTGGCTCAACTTTATCACAGCTTCCAGGGTTTCTGGCAAAAAAAATGATGTGCGAGCCTGGGGTAGGAGTGACTGTGTAGGTGTTCGCTTGGGCTGGTGGTAATGTGCATCTGCACGGCCACTTGTATCAGCTGCAGACGTGTGTGTATGTGTATGTGTGTGAGGGTGTCGATGCAAGACCATGACAGAATGAAACCTACAGCATAAGCTGCCACCTCTGACATGAGTCCTATAGGAATTGACTAAATCCTATTGTAAATTTGCGTACTCCATGAAGATAATTGGCTTATTCCTGTGTTAAATAGCCGGTCCTACAGGACGCGGACTGGGCTTAGCATGCACCGTGTAGACAGTGTGTCTGTTCCTCTGCTTCTTAGGGACTTAGAGGCACATTACATACTGAATTACTGTATGACAATGATGAACTGATAGCTGCAGTGCCCAGCTCAGAGCTCCTGTGCAGGGACTAACATGCACCGGAGTCTGCAAGGGCACGAGCCCGATTCCCATAAGGTGCTGCTCTTAGAAATGGCTTTATATACATCTTGCAGCACGATGTATAAAGGTCGTTACACAGACAGGCTAGTTTAGGGACAATCTGCACACCCAAGACTTCAGAGCAACATTTCTCATGCATGGTAAAACTCTCAATTTCAGGGTTTTATGCTCAAGTCTATACAACAGTTTCAGTCTACTGTTGAGGGGAAAGTGTTGCGTGGCCTGACCAAAATCATTATTCACACATCAAACACCATCTTGATTTCGCTCTTTTTACTTTGAAGATCCCTTCCTCATCAGCCTGGTGCCTAAAGCAGACACAACAGACAATTGTGTTCACATGCATACATGGAGACAAGCTTACATGTGGCTCCTTTTATGCACATTTTAACCTCGTAGTTGCTCAGTAACCACACTAACAGCAGTTGACTCTGTTTCTTGGCCCCTGGGCCTCTGTGTAGTGATGAACTTAGCTCCAGCTGATCCAGTAGCTCAGAAGGGGAGAGAGGCACCGAAATACTCAAACCAGAAAATGATAGATTCAGAGATGGATGAATTGTCAGCGGATGTGCAGCTGTTCGAGTTCGTGTTTGCGCGCGCCTGTGTGTGTGTGTGTGTGTGTGTGTGTGTGTGTGTGTGTGTGTGTGTGTGTGTGCGCGTGTGCGTATGCGTATGCGTGCGTGCGTCTCTGTGAAGCACACATAATTCTGGGACATGACCGAAAACTGTCTAGTTAGAGTGCATCAGGAAATGGATGAAAGAGAGAATTCCCTGCACGTGGTGAGAGGAACGAGATGGAGCTTAAAATGCATCATCTGTGTGTGTCCTGATAGCTTCTACGTTGAACAAAGACAACTGAGACACAGTGACTACGATACGGAACTGGAGCAGTGTGTCTGTGAAAACACGCCGGACATGCTGTGAAGTGAAATGGTTGAATGCATCTTTTTAAAGGTTGACTGATGATATTGAGCTGATTTAAAGGCATCTCTTTGGGGAGCTTCTCTCAATGCTGAGAAGAAAACAGAAATAAAGGAAATATTTCATTGCACATGTCTTACTGTCAAATCTTATTGACAAATATCATTAGTTTTGGTCAGATGTGATACACTTTAGCCTCCTACATGGAGCAAACGACCCCCATCGGTTGTGTAATAGATCTTTTCATGTGTGCTTTGCAGTATGTGTGCTTGTGTAAAGGTGTGTTTGTGCGTGTGCATGTGCGTGTGCATTGCTGCATTTTGCAGGCTCTTCAGAATTGCGAGAGGGCAAGCCACCGCGCATGAGGTTCATCAGTAGTGTAATTAATGTACTGCAGTTCAGTTGTCATGCGTGATATTTCAGGGCTGTGATCTACTTGAGAAGGCTTTTTGATGAATGGCCAATTAGAAGCAGACTCCTCATGCCTGGTGGCTGACTGATCTCTTTTTAATGGCACTCCTGTTTCTTTGATAAAACACAAAATGAATCATCGATATCATGGCCCTGAGGAGCGCTGAGCCCAGAATTTCATTGTAATTGGGTCTCCAGCAGCAGCGGTTTGGGTGGAGCTTGAGCTGACATGTGTGTGTAAAGGAGTGTGTTAGTACACTTTTGCGGTAATGGTGGTCAGTCCCAGTCCCAGTCTGATACACATGGCTGCTTTCCCCAAGCATTATATATAATTTAGTGGTTATGTGTTTTTATCTTTGTTTGCCTGTCCACATTATCTACACCGGCCCATTCAATGTACTTTTCTGCCACACCGCATAGATTTGGCAGGCCAGCTGTGTGTGGTTACAACAACAGCAATCAAGTCTTATTGTCGATTCTTTCCTGTGTTTGATTGCTATTAAAGAACTCCTCAATTAGGCCTGGCAAGTTTCCCTTCCGAAAAACCCATGCTTAAACTGTGTTGCTGTGTTTTTGATGTTTCATCAAAAAGTCTCATTTTATATGCATAATTAAAGCTACAGAAAAAAAAAAAAAATAAAGACGAGAGGCGAAAAACAGCTCTAAACGTTCAAAGAAATACAAAGTCTCTTTTCTTCTTAATTTGCCAGCTTCTCAGGAGATGGCCGAGATGTATTTGCTGTTACTTCGAAGGGGGTGTTGAGGCAGGGGGTGAGGGGGTGGGGGTTGTTTGAAAAAAAAAAAAAAAAAAAAAAAAGCTGTGAAAACACACCGTGTAACAATCTGAGCAAGCAGCTCGCATCTTGAACCAAAGAGCCCACCAGGAGCTTGTGGACCACCCAACGGGCAGAAATGATCTTTGCTACGCCTTTTATTTTTGCTGTATTTTATTTTTTTTTCGGAGTCTGCAGCCACTGGAGATTTCTCTGCTTCCCTAGGTGAAGAGAAGAGGTTCAGAATGGGGTGATTAGTGCTGTCAAAATGTCACTGCAGCCCCCGCTGATGTTGGAGGGAGGGACAGTAATCTTATAATTCATTGCATGAAACTGCAGGAGTGTGTCTCTTGTACCTGCCTGCCCGAAACCGGCTCATACATTATGAGCCACTTGGATTCTCGGTTTTCTGTGTACTTTCCTCAGCCTCCGTCTGCAGATTCAGCACACAATGTGACGTGGTTTCTAGCTGAAATTGCTAAGCGGACCTTTCACATTTGGTCACAATGGAAGCTTGCTCGGCAGGTAGGCACTTGGGGAGATACAGAAGGAATCTTATTTTGTGGATTTAGACTTCATAAACATCATTATCATCTCTCTGACCTTGAGTTGCGTTGCTGTTCAGTGGCGACCCCAATTTTGTCAGAAACCTTGAATGGAGATGTGCCACGGTCTCCTGGGCACACGGGCAATCCAGTCCACAAAGACTTCTCTCTCTTTTTTCTTTTCTTTTCTTTTTTTTTTTTTTTAAAAGAGGGGAGTGTTTGGCATGTTGGCCTGCATGCGCTATGTGTGTCTGAGAGAGGGTGCGCAACGACGTACGTGCGCTGACTCAGTAATCTTTGTAGCCTGCACCCTGGAACCGTCAGCATCTTTCCTCCAAACAAAGTTTTCTGACTGTGCCTCTGCCAGATTTAAACTGTGTTGAACATTAGTGTAACAGCCCACGCTCTTAGAATACAGATTTGTTCTTGAGTGCACGCCAAATGGCCTCTATATTTTATGAGCCTTCTCTCCACTAACATACAGTCTTGAGACTAATTATCATGGTCGCACTCAAACACAAAGCTCGTTTATTATTGCATTGACATCACATTTGTTTTGGCTTGGCCTACATGGCGGGGACTTCACAGAGCTACAATGCTGGAATCATGTTTTGAGCTTGACAGAGCATGCTTTGGATGGAGAATCTGTTCCACCGTACGTCGAACACGGTGCGAGACTGAAAGGTTGTTTGTTCTTTACAGTCTTGCCGTTCGTCGCTCTTCAAGTGGACTGTAATTTTTTTTCCCTTTTTTTTTTTTGTTCCTGTTGTGAGCCGCTCACTGGGGAGTCAAGCTCAATTCTTGGGAAGCAGTTTTCCTCCCTTGCTCTTGCCCTAGAAATGCCTTCATACTTTTTTTTATTATCATAATATTTTTCCCCCCAGCATATTGTATCTGTACACTGATTCCAGCTATTTTTACACACACTGCAAGACGATTAATAAAAGCCTGAGTAACGTTGGTCTGAAGAAATGGAAATGGTGCATGAGGGCTGGAAAATTTGAAGGAACTTTTAATAATTGATGTACAATATCATCGTCATTATTATTATTATTATTATTGCTTATTTTGTAATATTTCTTTCCTAGTTCTGCTTCCAGATATCATCATTTGCATAGAGAAAATGTCACTTTATTTAAACAAACTTGAACTTGGCATGAGAATATCCGTATGCATTTTACCAAACTCCAGTTGTCATTGAATTTGCCAACTTATTCTGGTCCAAGATCATAAGGGCACCAGAGTCTATTCCAGCATGCACGAGGCTGAAGGAAGGAAATATCCTAGGCAGGCTGCCAGCGTATCACAGGCTGAGAACAGATGCACAAAAGCAGCCTCCTAATGACGGGGGCATGGTGCAAACTGTGAGGCTTTCAGGAGAATAAAAAAAATAGATACAAAATATATTTTGGTTTCATGTCTTAAGAGTACAGAATTTCCACTCAGTACAACATTTGTAAATACAGTTATGACTTTGACTTTTCATAGCACTACAGTTCTATGAAGAAAAAAAACAGTCCCTCATGAAATTGCTGCACACCTACATCTTCACCTCTTAATCCACAACAAACCCGCGCAGGTGCTCTCGTCTAATTGGCCAACTGGACTGAATGAATGCAGTTGTCCAACCAGCTTCAATCCTGTCCTCTGACTCTCCACCCACATCATCTAGATTAGCTTCGATTAAAAAAAAGCTGTTGCGTCTGGTTTTGGTTGTCTTCGAGAAATAACCACCTGGATACTCAGGGAAGGATGGATACATGTTGACAATGATGAGACATAACATGGCTTTGAATCACCTTCCACAATATTGAATACTTTATTAATCCCAGAGGGAAATTCTTACAATTGGTTCATGCAAATATATTGAGTAAAAAGTAATGGTAAAAACTGTTTGATTTTAAGTGGAAACTCTCTCACCATCAGCAGGTTGCAAATATATAAAATTTAAACTACCCGTGAAATGTATCAGCATGTTCAGCAGAAGTAAAATAATTAGCTGCAATTTATCTTTGATCCATTTATATTTGTTGCCCGCAGTTAATTTCTTCTCTCCAAATAATGACAAGGTTTATTGTTTTTCCACCGCTTGCTATTTAGTTTTTGCATTTTGAACACGACATATGAAAGACCTTGAGGAAGTGAGCCACGAGAAAAGATTTAATCACCAATAATAAGTAAAATCACCTGTGTGAGTTTGTCGGGCTCCTGAAGCAGATGCTGTTGTGCAAAACAGCAGAATATCATTGTTATCACTCAATGCCATATCAGCCGTATTAATGCTTAATATACTCTGACAGATCTATTTCTATTAGCACAGGGGTTGATTATGTATCATTGCACACCAGATGGCAATAATATTTAATCTTGTTGCAAAGGTCAAACAATGCAAATTACATTTAAAGCTGTTCAAGTAAAATGGTCTTGAATTACAATTAGAGGAGCATTGAAATGTGTGTCTGTGTCTTTTTCATCAAAAGACCTGCGCAGTATTATTATTTTTTTGTGAGGCTTTTTTTTTTTTAATGTTTCCCTTCTTTAAAAAAACCATGAGTGACACATCATTTAAAAGCCCATAGCAAACAAAACTTGAAGCATTGCTCGACAGGAACAGATTGTCCTTATAGCTGCTTGACATTTCTCCATTTCACAGGTAAATATGTACTGGAATTATTCAAACATAATAATTACATATTCCCATGCACCTGATGACTGAGGTGTTTGCACACCTACTCGCTGTACCTCGTGCGTGTCTGTGAGTGAGCAGCATCCACTCCGCCTTCTGTCCAAGTGTTTGTCATCGACGATCGCAGGCAGTGATGACTACGCTGCCGACGTACAGCTGACTCCCACCAAGTGACTCATAAATTTTATGGCTATTTATGTCTTAACACTTTGCACAGTAAAACGTTTTGTTTCCAATCAGGCAATTGAAGCGAGGCTGAACACCTAATAATAATTTCGCTCTGCATAATGTGAAGAGCCTGTCTCCTCCCGACAGTGGAGTCGGTAAACTCCGCCAGATCAGTTATTTTACTTCTTGACTTGCGTTTGATGTGTTTTCGGCACATCAGGTTGACGTGTTTTCATTTGTTTATGTGTGCCTGTGTTGTCCCAACAACATATGCACTAACATAATCCTCTGTTCTACTTTTGTCACCCTCTCTTCATATGAATATTCGTTGATCTGCTGTGACACACACACAACATGGCAAATGCCGGCAAAAACAATAAGAAAAAAAGACACGAGTTACCTCGCGTCTGTCGATGCTTAAACGTGCACACATACAAGCCTGATGTACATCCCCCTATTCTCTGCTTGCAGAGATGCAGTGGGAACAGCTGGAGAGAAAGCAAATGTGTAAGCAATGTGTGGGTGTTCTGGTGTGACACATCTGGGCAAAGCGGCACGAGGGGGTCCTGACAGAAAGTGGCTGAGTGAAAGCCTGTTCCTTTTGTGCCTTGTCATGCTGAGGCTCCTTCTACATGCCTGCCTTCCTTCGTCTGCCTGATGCTCCCGTTAGCCATTAGGTAATCCGATTTTCGGTGTCGGCGCGTGCGTGTGCACGCGCGTGTTTATGTGTGTGTGCACGCACTTCCATTTTGGCGTGCGGTATGAAGTGCAAGCGTCAGTGTGGCGCAGGCCTTGGGAATATGTGCACGCATGAGAAATGACACTGGGCGCCATGAAGGATGGAAGGTGGGAGATTAAAAGGACACAACACAAGGGCGTGAGAAAAGAAGCGGCAGACTCGGAGTTCCCTTTGTGCTTGAGACGGACAGAAAGTTCGGTTGATGAACGAGAGCGTCACTGGCATCAGTGCAGTGTGACCATGGAGATGACAACGGGGGCATCAGTGAGCACAAACGATTTCCATTTTGTGTTGAATTCCACTCGGGTGTTTCTCTTGCCATCATGTGCGTCAAGGTTAGCTCATACGTTTTGCTCTGAGTGAATGTGTGTTGAAATCAAACATTGGTCGCGCTTGCATAGGTGCAAAGGTATGTGTGTGTGTGTGCGTGCGTGTGCATGAGCGTGTGTGTGTGTGTGTGTGTGTGTGTGTTTGTGTGTGAGATCCCAGTGGGGATTGTATTTCGGTCGGTCAAGCCTGACAGATAACAGCCCACCATGCTCGTCACATCTATTATTGAGGGGACGGGAAATTGATCGACTCTAACAGTGAATGTTACCCTCCCTTCCTCAATGCCTTGCCTCAGTTCCTCTTTCTTCCCTCACTGCTGCTGTGCCCCCTGTCTCATTCGTCCTCCATCCATCCCTTCTTCCCACCGGACTCCCTGCTGCCGTTGTTTTCAGTCATCCTATTGCCTCCCATCTTTTCTTTCATCAGGCCCGTCCCACTTCCCCCACGGAGAGCTCATCCTATTTGACTTGTCTGTCTCTTTTTTGATCCGCTTTGTCTCGAGCCTCATTTTTCCAAACTTCACAATGCATGCACCCATGTTGTCTCAGTTTCTCAATTGCCAACGCAATTTGTTTTCTAGTTTCTGGCAATCTTCTCTGTGTTGAAGTTCCTGTTTCAATTCCTCTTCTTCCTCAGACTGTATAAACTTCTTTCACCCTCATTCTCTGCCACACTGCTCCCCCTCTTGTTCTCCCCTCACTCATCATCACCCGAAAATCACGACTCCGGCTTACCTTTGATCACACTCCATGGGAACTCTTCATTGCAGAAAGTCAAGTATTTTATCTTTGTTGTGTGACAATTCAACTCTGGGAAAAAAAAAAAAACCCAGAAAAAAAAAAAAAAACATGTGCTGCCAGCCAACCCGGCTGTTTGCATCCCGAATATGTGGTGCAGAGAAGAAGAAAGCCTAATTTGAGCTCAATTCATCATGGCAAGATTGCCCTGCATTTATTGATAATTGCTTTTTTCCGTTTAAAGGGATGGCGTTTAAACCATCAGTCGTGTAAACATGAGAGATGCAGCTGTTGCCGCAATTAACTTCTCACTTTCCCTAATGAAAGGATTAATCCGCCAGCAAATCTCTCGGCTTCCTTTCAAATGCCAAGCCCCCATTCAGCTCGTTGCCAGTGGAAGAAAGGCGGCCCGTGTCGAATAAAATGGGACTATCTATAACCAGCGCCAAAAGTCACATTTAGCTCAGCCTGGTGTCACATCATCAGGGTCCCTTTACTGCTGGGAAACAAGAGAGACCCTTAACCAACTGCTGTTTGATGATTTCCTGAGCGCAGCCTTTTGCAATTGTCTGTTTTCACTGCCAGGCCTCTCCACAGCGCCACATCCACAACCCTGCCCCCTGTCCCCCTTTTCTTTCCCCTCCGATTGAGCGTTCCGATTGCTCCGATCACGGCGCTCAGCAACCTGAAAACACACCACTTGTCAAAATCCTTCAGAATGAACGACCTCAAGTGTTTTGCTTTCCGCAGACAGTTGAAAGTCAGAAAGTGAAAAGCTGTCTCATGTTGGAATAAGACGTGCCTGGTACAGGCGAGGCTGAATGGCAGCCCGTTGAGGATGGGGCAGCGGCTCAAACTAAATCTTTGAAGCCATCGATCGGGTGTATTGATCACTTTTTCTTCTTTACGAACACAGAGACTGCAGGACAGGTGAGGAGATGACCAGATAGATCAAATCCATAACGATGTCAATCATCCTCCCTTTCCTCGTCTGGTCATCGATTAGAGGGGAAAAAAGAAAAAAACCTGATGCTGTCATTGTTAACATTTGCTAAAGCCGAGTTGAAATGTGCTGCTTCAGACTGTTTGACCACAACTCAAACAACGAGGAACTCTAGGAGCTTTACAAAGTCAAATGAACTTAATACAAGCAATGGTCATTACCAGTTTTTGCTGATGCAGTTTGAAATTGACAGATTTTGGTGGCTTTTTAATGTAGATAATAATGATTAAAGTAAAATGTACAAAGCAGTCATAAAAAAAGTGGGCTTTTTTTTTTTTTTTTTTAGAAGGTCAGTGTGTGATTGACATGCTCTCACATCCAGTCTGTTTGGTTTTGAGAAGTCAGGCTCTGGTGCTCTGTAGCTGCAGTTCACACAGGCTAGTGTCAAGATTGTCAGTCAAACTCTGGAGAGGACAGTAAGTAACGAGGCCGAACACTTTCCAGTGAGCCAGTGCGGTTCGTTTGCTTCATAAAAAGGAATGAATGAAGCAGTGCATCAAGCCACCAGAAACTGCTAACTAAGCCATCCCTCCATGTGCAAATGTCAAAACTATTCATTGATTTGCTCAGGTTGTAAACGACGTGTCATCAGTTAGTGTGTCATGGATTGTATATTAAGTTGAAAGGCACGTATTTAATCATTCATGTATTCCTTAATACAAATGACCTTTATTAAAAAAAAAAAAGTGAAAAAGATACTTTTTGTCAGAAATTAGGATGTACTTCAGTTCCGGTGCCACAAGCCAAGATTGAGTTGAAAGACTTATAATCTATCTCGCAACCAGCCACCAGGAGGTGAATTAGTTTTTGGCTTCACTTTTGATGCACTGTTACTCATGTTGTTATTAGTCAGAGCCCAATTGATCACAGTTTATTTGAGTGGCTTCCTGACAAAAAGTGGGTGACCACACAGTAGCTGCCTCCCATCTGCTACAAAATGATTTTTTTTTTTTTTTAATTCTTGTCTGTGTATTTCTATGATATACATCATCCAGTCACAGTGCTGGCTGGTCTTGATGGTAGAGTGTGTTGTTATTCTTCCCATCGTTCGTGGCTTGATGAATAAATGCATGGTGTGACGCAAAGTATGGCGTGACTCGCTGTCACTCACCCGAGTGAGCTTTTTATCAAATGTGTCTGTGGTGTTTCACAGTGATATCATGAAAACTGGCCACATGAAATAGTTATTCATGCCGGCTTTACTGGACCGACTCCTCGCTCTATTTTCTAGGAATGGGCACATAAAAGACAACATTTTCATTTTTTTTTTCTTGACCAAATGAGCTGGACCATAAGTGTTAGAGTGCTCTTAGCCGATCTATTTAGCACCCAGCAGAGTGCAACCAATACCCTGAAAACCACCCTAAACGAGCCAGTTGGAATAGACAGTCCGCGTAGAGTTTGTTGAACCATATCAATCGAATAAGCTTGGAAAACATGCAAACAATGTCACATTTAAAAGTTTGATTCCAGGCTACTTTAAAAACAGGGACTCCTCTATTTAGCTATATTACCTGTGTGAACTCATTTATTTGGATTCACCCACTACCATATACTTTGTTATTAGTCTATTGATTGTCTGAGAGAGCGCTTTAGCTGAAGCAACCATTATTGGCCAGACCTCGAAGGCCTGTTGTTAACTGGCTGCACTGTTGTTTAAATTATCATCTCTATGGCAGTGAAGCCATAACAATTTAAATTCATTATTCTGTCTTGTTTGTTTTGTTGTTTGGGGATCTGTAGACTATTTTCTTCATTTCTATTCTATTTGCATGCATTATTGAAATGGTCTGTTTAATAGTGCTTACTGAAGTGCATATTACAGGTTGCATCTCTAAGACTGATTTTATACAGTGGGAGCTATAAAGAGAAGGACTTTTAACAGAGACGAACACAGTTTTTGTTTATGCATTTCTCCGAGTTTGTGTCTTGTGTTCAGTTTGTTCCGCTTGAGATAGATGAAGTGATATTTGAAGGGGGATTAAGCATCAGCTGGTGTACAGATTCATAAACAGCTATTGTCTTGATCCCCGCCTCACAGACCTCTTTATCTTTGTCATTGTTAGCGTCTCTGTATCGCTACCTATTGCTCTCGCAATCCTCCAGTTATAATCTCAATTTAGAGCTCCTCTGACCACAGCAGTGGCCAACAAATTTTAAAGCTCAAGATTACACAACTGCCCTTCTCTGTATCTCAACCTCTTCATCTCTCACTCTCTCTCCGCTAATCCAAGTATCTTATCTCTCAGCTTTGACTGTCACCCAACTGTCTAATTCTTTCTCTCACTGTCTGTCTATTCCACCTCCCTCCCTCCCTCCCCACAGAACCACACCACCCAGCTTCTTATCCTCGTTTTCACATTTAGGGCTTCAGATTGAGTTTATTTGTATGACAGGCGATCATCAACAGAAGCTGCAAAGCGTAATGGCCAAACGCACGCACGCAAGCACGCACGCACGCACACACACAGTGTCTTTCACAGCTGAATGAGCATTCGCTCTCGGCGTGCTCCGTTCGTTCTGTCTGTAAAGGAAGAGAGAGAGAGGAAGAGTGGCTCACTCGGACCTCAGCAGATAGAAACTGATGACTGTCTGATTAATTCATTAGCCAGACACTTTATTCCGAAGCCGCTGGAGTCATAGCTGTTTACTTTTATTTCACCTCAACCTCCTGCACACACCCCACAAATACACTCTGGCTTTCTCTTCTCAGCTCTTTTGTTGCTACTTCATTTCTACAGACTAAAAATAACAACAGAATTATTGTTTTAAGCTTGCCAAGTGAAGATGACACTGTCCTAAAGCACTGTTTGGCTGGATCTGAGAGACTTGTTTTTTTCATATCAAATTCTTTGTCTTGCTCACAAACTTTGATCTTATGATGCCCACAGCTGTGTAGGTGAACACTTTTTTTTTTACAGTCTTACTGGGCTAAGAGCAGAAACCACAGTTAATAGTATCAGATCCTCTAAATAACATTTATTTTGCCTGTTGTAACACAGATTAGAGTGTAATAGACAACTTCCTCCATGCTTTAGCCTTTAGGGCCTTATTAATGATATGTGTAAATAGTGGTGAATCTCTGTTGTACCCTCATTTGCATGAAGATAATAAATGCAGTATCCAAGACATGGTTGAGTTTTGGCTCCAGAAAACTCTCCTGTTAGTGAACAATGACACTGTTAAATAATATTTCGCTCATGTTGTACATGCCATTTACAGTGAGCATTGCCTGACAGCTCCCCCCTCCCCACACACACAGTGAGCATTGCCTGACAGCTCCCCCCTCCCCACACACAGTACAGTGAATTTTTCAAACATCTTAGTGTTGACTACAGTCATGCTCACACACATCGATCATACATGTCTATGATACCTCAGGCAAATTAAATTCACGAGTGCAATCTGGCCGCATCATTACACCACAATGAAGATTAATGATTGAGAGGGGAAAAAAACCCGCAGTAACGTGAAGCTTGTATACAAAATAATACATATCTAACTCTTTATACAAAAAGAAGCTCTCATGTCTTATTTTGTCACAATATCAAAAAATGACCCCCAGAGTCCCAAAGATTTCAGGAGTGGAGTTTGCATATTCTCCCTTTATGTGGCCTTTTTCTAGGTACTTCAGTTTTTCGACATGCATTTGAGGTTAATTTGTGACTAAATGACTTGTCGGTTTGAATGCGTGTGCAGTTGCCTGTTTCTCTGTGTTTGTCCTGTGATGGACTGGTGACAGGTTCAGGGTTTACACTCTCATCTGGGATCAGCTTCAGTTCTCAGTGACCCTGAACTGGATAAAGTGGTTTTGAGAGCGATGGATGGATGACTTGCCATGATTGGAAAAACAACACACTGTCAGTATTGTTAAACATTGGATTGGATTTAATAAAAAAAAGGACATTTGACTGTAATAACATCCTTGATTCCTATTTTGAAATATTTTGTATGTCATTTTCAGAGAGAAATGAAACTTTTCTCTTGGGGAAAATTCTTCCCCAGGCCAGTGACACAGATTTCCTTCCTATTTATGTTTTGTTTTTGCCTTCCTTCAATAGTTCCATCATAATTGCTACGCTCACTTAAAGCCTGGACAACAGAGCTGCTGCTGGACGTAACTGCCCCGGGTCCAAAAAACTGAAACAAACAGTAGCCTCGGTTGGCCCGGCAACTCCAGGACCGATTCCCTCGGAGCCCTGTTTGCTTTCAGATTGAGACACTTTGAGTCACAACTTAATTCTATCTTTAGTCAAACCTGAAAAACAAAGTACTTTTCAGGTCACTTCAGTGAGCTGAGGAGTTTGAATTGCACGATGAAAGAGCGACGGGCTTTCACGACAGGCTTCCATAGCAAGGTTACTGAGCCTGCTGCAGGAAAACGAGGAGAGCAAATGGATTTGAAGAGTCCAACAATGAACGGCAGAGGAGAGGAAGATAGTCGGGGGTGAGGTGAATAAAGTGTGAGTGAGAAAGGGGGAGCTGTACTAAATGAGTACAGTAACCTGTGGGGAGTGATAAGAGCTGGCAGATGGATAGAGTGATAAATAGACAGATGGGTAGTTAGATAGATGGAGAGAGTGGATTTTCTGCGATGGAGAGGTTGAGAAAGATGATGGGCAGATTGGGTAGAGCGATATGGTAGAAGACAGATGAGAACTTTCTCCCCGTGCGAGCACATTAAGGCCCGCACTTGTTTTTTTTTTTTTCCTGAGGTTTACCTTTGCCTGTCAGTCACATTTTCGCTCTTTTCTGCCTCTGTGTTTGGCCTCTTGTCTCCCACTGTCATTTTACTCTCCCCTTCCTATGTCCCTTTTCTCTTTCTCGCTGTCTTCGTCTCAGCCACCCTTGCATTCACGGGATCTTTTTAATAGAATTAGGCTGCTCTTGTTATCAGTGGAGCGGGTAACCACGGAGTGAGGCGAGATTGAAACAGCGATTTCCAATTTGAGATTGTGTCACACACATCTCCTTGTGCCCCGATAGCATCAACGAATCACCGCCACCATCTCTCTCACTCACTTTGTCCCTCTTTTGCCGCTCTCTCCCACTCTTTCAGACATCGCTCGGTGGATATTTTAGCTTCGTCCGGGCCTTCCGTACATGCGAGACTAACATCTAAATGCATACATGCTCCTTCTCTGTCGCTCCGGATTCACTGGTTGCTCTTGACAGTTTATCTCCTTGTCTCCTTTGCTCTCGTCTCGGGCGCATACCGAACACATCTCTCCTCTCCAAGCCCTGTCCATGGACTCACTTAGTATCTCCAAATGTGCCTCGACTCTTGCCGTTTTCTTTCTTTCTTTCTTTTTTTTTTTTTTTTTTTAAACTTGGTGTCCATGCCTTTCCCACTCCTCCCACACTTGCTCATTTCTCGTGCATCCACCTCTCAGCTTGCTTTCGCTCCTCTCCCGTTATTCCGCATCTCTTCTCCCACACCGCCTCCACTTCCTCTACCCGCCCTTACCAATTTCCGCCCACTTTCTCTTCTCATTTCGTCCGGTGTCATTCTATCCCCCCCTGAATATTTCTTCTCCCTTCATCCCTCATTCTCTTGCTCCCTTGCCTCATCCCTTTCTTCTCTGCTGCCTCAAGGCATTGGATCCCTTTGACTTGTCTTGTCAGGTCTTTGGATTTCTGTCTTACCTCTGGAGATTTATAGTATGTGTTCATGCAGTAACCGTCCGTGTGCAAGCCTCTGTATGAGCCTGCGCTCGAGCGCAGAGATTTATGTTACTGATGAGTGCGTGTGCGAATGTGCGTGTGGGTGTTTGTCAGGTCATTTGCTAGTTCCCATGGCCAGAGGGTTTTTTTTTCTCCTCGTCACAATGCCACCGCTCCACCTTTTGAAACAACGAGACAGAAGTGCTACTGTACATACGAAAATCCTCTAAGAAAAACCGACGGCAAAAAAAAAGAAAGTGGCCAAACAACCTCAGTTCTCCCTGTCAGTTTTAACAAAAGACTTGTGTCCTTTCATTGCCAACATTTTTCTTCATGTTAAATGCCAAATTTCACAATGTGTGAATGTTTCCTATTATACATGCTCTCAGCTGAACGCAAAATTTGACTGAAGTGTGCTCACGTTGCCTTCCCTTCTGCCACGCCATTCTAATATCTAATAGCCAGATTGAATATGTTTAGCAGATAATTCAATTCTCCTTGGTCAAAAAGATAACTTGAGATATGAGCATAGCAATTTTCTTCGAGGACAGATGGAGTGTGTGTGTGTGTGTGTGTGTGTGTGTGTGTGTGTGTGTGTGTGTGTGTGTGTGTGTGTGTGTGTGTGTGTGTGTGTGTGTGTGT
>NC_137659.1:16662974-16667974 GCF_963422515.1 Blennius ocellaris
GTCTCCCCTCTTCTTTCCCCTCCACCTTTCCTCTCCACTGATTCTGGTTGGCATCTGTTAAGCTGCTAAAGAGAAAGCCTGTATGCATGCGTGTGTGTGTGCGTGTGAGTGTGCGTGTGCGCGTGTGAGTGTGTATGTATGTGGTGGTCTTGCTGGGTTGGATTTGAACAAGCCCATGCCTGTTCTGCCCCGGTGGCCTATGAAATGAGAAAGGCAGCCACTGTGCTGCAGACCTCCACTGATAAATCTACCAGGGTTACCCCTCTATGTGTGCATCTGCATGGAAGTGTATTTGTGTGTGTGTCAAATGCATGTGTTTGCATATGAGTAAGCGTGCATGCAAGTAATGTGTGTGTGTGTGTGTGTGTGTGTGTGTGTGTGTGTGTGTGTGTGTGTGTGTGTGTGTGTGTGTGTGTGTGTGTGTGTGTGTGTGTGTGTGTGTGTGTGTGTGTGTGTGTGTGTGTGTGTGTGTGTGTGTGCTACCAGTGATCATCTGTGTTTGCATCTTCAGCTCCGTGACGCCAGAATAGAGATTTGGAGAGATTTGATTTCACACACCCCAAAGCCAAATGTGTGTATGAGTGTGTCTCTGTGTGCGTGCACCATGTGGTCTAATCTCCTGTCATCGCCTTAAATGCATGACATTAAAACACCACCTTGTCGATTTTTCTTCAGACGTTTTTTTTTGTTTTTTCCTTGTCGTTTGTTTCATTTTTATACGTGTGCACATATTCGCCTCGAGAGAATTAGAGGTCATGTTACCAATCTATGGAGCACTCAAATACGGAGTAAAGGGAGGCAGACTGAGACCGAGTCAGACAGAGAAAGAGAGGGGCATACGGAGAGCACTCAAAGCCTGGGGTTACCTTGCTTATGACAGCGAGGTCAGATATTGAAGAGGTGAAGTCAATACAACACACCATTTAGCGGCCATATTTATCTGCAGATGACTCGCAGCGAAGCGGAAGAAAGAAAGAAAGAAAGAAAGAAAGAAAGAAAGAAAGAAAGAAAGAAAGAAAGAAAGAAAGAAAGAATAAAAGTATTTAATTCTAAAAGCTACAAAAGTTGTGTTCCTATCTTATTTCTATTTTGGTATATCATAGACAATTTTAGTCTTTTGTCCAAATGAAGAGTGTCTTGTTTTGTAAAATGTGATGTCTACAGAGGATCTTTCAGCTTTGTACTACTTAAAAAAAAAAAAAAAAAAAACTGTCGGTGTAGCATACCTTGAACATTTGAGCGAGCCAAGGTAAACATTGGTTAAGTGTCACTTGAGGTGCACGAGAGTTAATGTACTCCTCTGATAGTTCAAACCTGAGATTGCAGGTTGAAACCAAGTGAAGTTTGCTTGCTCCATTCTAAGGCATCCAGAATGGCCATGGAAGTTTGCTTTATTGTTTATCTCTTCTGGGCTACTGAGAAAACAACAAACTAAATAAAAACAAATTAATAATCACAAAGTTAATACTATTCATTTAGAACATAAATGCTTGATGTATTGGGTGGAAAAAATAAAAGCTGAAACCACACTCAGTGGTTCATTTTGTGAATGATGCCGCAAACTGGATTTTGATATTTGTCCATCGTGTCCTGACGTACTGTACGTACCAGCTGTTTATATAAGTTGGTCTAGGAGCTGAGTGTTTTAACACCAATGGAGCAAATCTGCTGCAGCATGAAGAATCCAACAACCACCCTGACTCTCACCAAGGGGCTCATTCAACAAAGCAAATATTGTCACAAACAAACACACACACACCAGCAGACACACCAACATTAACACACATCCACGCAAACTCACGCGACAATAATTCATGCATAGAGGCAGGGACCACACAGCCCTCCTGCTTCAGCAGTGTATGCCCACACACACACACACACACACACACACACACAAAAACAAGGAAGATGGGGGTCACTGAGGTGTTTTTTTTTATGAGATAAGCCCTGTTCCTTCACGGCCATATTTTACCTATTTAGTGTGTATTAAATGTGTGTGTGTGTGTGCATGCGTGACACTAAAAAGAAAGAAAAAAAAAATGAGGAACATTATCTTCAAGCCATGACAGCTGTAATTGTGGAGCACATTAAAATGGGTGCAGGGTGACACCTCTAACCACCTTCTATTAAGGAACACACACTCTTGAACAGCACCCCCCTGATCTTTCTTTCTCCATCATGAAGACACACACACACACACACACACACACACACACACACACACACACACACACACACACACACACACACACACACACACACACACACACACACACACACACACACACACACACACACACACACACACACGCACACACACATAAAGGTGGTTTCATTGTGGTCAAACAAGGAAATGAGCATCTACAAGCCCGTCAAAGCTGAGTGCTTTGAGGACAGCCGGCCCAGCTAATGTGTACATGTTGATGTCTTGATTATATGTGTCAAATAACTGGCCGTATTCCTCAATGGACAGGTCTGCCTGCGCAGAGAAAAAAAAGAGGAGAGCAATTTTTTTTACACAGAAAAAAATGAGCAGTTCAGAGAAGGAAAGAAGGCGAATCAAAATTCTGCTGGCTGCTGTATTAATGCACTTACGTTTACCATCGTTTTAGTTTTAATACTCATGATATATCACAGAGCCTTGGGGTGACAAGGTTACCAGGTAAGCCTAAATTAATGTCAAGAAATGACAGCTCCTATGGCATTTGTTGCATGTGCTCTCAATATTGCATTGTAATAGAGTTTGCATGTTCTCCATGGACATATGTGAGTTTAGAGTGTGTGTGTGTGTGTGTGTGTGTGTGTGTGTGTGTGTGTGTGTGTGTGTGTGTGTGTGTGTGTGTGTGTGTGTGTGTGTGTGTGTGTGTGTGTGTGTGTGTGTGTGTGTGGCTATATCTTTGTCCTGTGATTGTCTGGTGGCCTGTACTGGATGGATGGATGGATGGACATTTTAGAATACTGAGGTGATACTACACTATACCAACAACCAAAGCATTGGTTCTCATTTTGATTCCCCTGTTTGGCCACAAGCCATCCAGTGCCAGTTGACATTTGATTAAATTAGTAGTTAACATTGTACAGACTATTGTGGCTTCAGCATCGTTGAAAATGCACAGTTGTTTCAATATTGTATTCATATTTTGTCTTGCTGCGATTTCTTTTTAGTCTCCTTCATTCATGTATGCACACACACACGAGGGCCCATCGATATGGCAATAATAATCTGTGCAGCCGATAAGCCAGGCTCATGGCTTTGGTTGTGAACAAAAGCGAGGGCAGCATGGCTGTTATAGATCCTCCCTTGTTTCTGTTCTCACTAAATCACTTCACCTTCCTGGATCACGCACACACGCACACGCACATACACATTCACACGCACGCGCACGCGCACACACACACACACACACACACACACACACACACACACACACACACACACACACACACACACACACACACACACACACACACACACACACACACACACACACACACATTTACACTGCAGGAATGCATGCACACACTCATGCACTGAGAGATTTAACATGGACAAGTGGGCACTTGGTAGAAGAATTCAATTGGCCTCTCTCTCTCTCTCTCTCTCTCTCTCTCTCTCTCTCTCTCTCTCTCTCTCCTGCACTCAGGGTCTCTCTGCCTCTCTGAGTGTCACAGGACATGCCCGGCCTTAATGCCTTCCAATCTTCCCCCCAACACACACTGTCGCCTTTCATTTGAAGGCCTGCTGACAGGGATGTCCAACATCTCCTCTCCGTCCCTTCCCCTCTCCCCACTCTTCTTTATCCTTGATTCCTTTGTCTGTCCTTTCACACACTCCTAATCACACTTTCTATCTGTTACTTAAACCATCTGCCTTTCTCCATCAATCAATCATTATGTCTGTGGATCGGCTGGATTGCTTATCAGCCATTGTTCACTATCATCCATTGCTTAGTGTTTGACTTTATTTCTTTCTTGTTCCATGCATTTCTTCTCTCTCTCTCTCTCTCTCTCTCTCTCTCTCTCTCTCTCTCTCTCTCTCTCTCTCTCTCTCTCTCTCTCTGTCTCACTCTCTCTCTCTGTCTCTCTCTTCTCTATTTGCTTAGTTTTTATACCCCTCTCTGTTCTTGAAATCAAATCTAATGCTCCCTCTCAGTGTAGTCTGTGCCTGGTTCATCCTCCCTTCCTCCCACTGTGTCCTCTCTTCACTAACAGCTTTCTATCTATTTGTCTCGGTGTCACTGTTCAGCACCTCACACCGCCACTTTAGCTCCTCTCCTCCATTGTGCTTTCCCAGCCTGCCACGCTGGGTTTGCAATTGGCCAACAAGAGTAAACACCGGTTGCCGAGCATCAATCACATCACACACACCGGCGGAGAGAGTGAGCGAGAGTCTTCAATTTCACTGTTGCTTCTTTTCCCCCAATTTTACAAAGAATATGGCCAGGACAATTCAAGACGAGACAACAACCCTCGCTGACAGTGTATGTGTGTGAGTGTGATTACAAGTTGACGTGCTCTTAAACAATTCCTTTAAAATGCTGTTGTTTTGGCAGATAATCACTTCAGGAACAGCAGAACAGAAGACATAGAGTAAACACTTAACAGAAGAGAATTTAATGATATCAATTTAATTTTGAAGTGAGATCTAGTTGGATTTCAAGCAAGTGGAAATGATGTGAAGTAACTCCATAATATCAATGAGTGTTTTCACACTATAACAATGTCACCGACTCTCTTATTCCCTATCAATAATGATGTTGAGTAAAACATCACAGTGTCATGAACCAAAAAAGAAAAAAAAGAGATGATCAATATCTAGACAACAAAGCCACCTAATCCTGACAAGATGAATTGCAGGCAAAGCTACATGAAGACATTGGATGAAAGTGTGATGCAGCTTCACAAATAACTCAGTCTGCATGAAGATGACAGGAGAAAGAGAAAAACAAGTAGCTAAAATTGTCTGCAGCAATCAACGGCACAACACAGAAGTCTCTCTC